>NC_139950.1:3797100-3879600 GCF_963454915.1 Gymnoscopelus microlampas | reverse complement strand
TAGGTGAAGCACGCATGGTCACACACAGGTTGCAGTGAAGTTGTTTTAACCCATTAAAACCGGGAAATCATCTTTGTCATTTTAGATTTTAGCTATATATATAGCAACATACGTTTTTCAAAACACTCTCATGATTTAGAACAGTGGTTTAGAACATTGGTTCTCAAAGTGGGAGGCCCCGGGGACCCCCAGGGGTCCTTGGGGGGGTTCCAGGGGGTCCCCAGCAAAATGTGTTAATATAGTAATAATTTCAACCACTTTAACCTTTTATACTTTGGCTATTCAAAAATAGCATATAATAGCGATAACATTTGTAACTCAAATCTTCTTCTGGGGGTCCCTGGAAAATATTATTTTAAGATGGGGGTCCGCGGCCAAATACATATCATTTTCGGGGTCCTTCAGATGAAAAAGTTTGAGAACCACTGGTTTAGAACAGTGGAACATTTTTGAAAAAATTTTGAAAGTGTTGAAAAATGTTGAATCATTTTCTTTCTTTTTTTTAAATTTTACCACAGATCTTCTCTTCTGGGTGTGCCTGTCACAAAACATTTTCAGATGGGGGTCTGCAGCCAAGTACAAATCATTGTGGGGGTTCTTTCTTCCCCTTCATCCATCCATTCATTCTCTCATCCCTTCATCATGGCAGGCACATGGAAAGCAAGATAGAGCCAAACTACAGGGGAGAGAGAGACAACGGAATGGAGAGAATAGCACGGATAAGAGAGAGAGAGAGAGAGAGAGAGAGAGAGAGAGAGAGAGAATGATTGGAGAGTGTCTGTTGTGTTACAACTTGTTAAGAGGTGAGAAGACAGCAGGAAATGACTTATTTCTCACTCTCTCTCACACACACACACGCACGCACGCACGCACATGCACACGCACACGCACACACACACTCGACCTCTCTAGTAACTGAGTAATCACAGCTTATTTCCCAGATTTCAACAGATGGTCTCCTTGGAAATGTATGTGTATGTATAGTGTGTATGTGTGCGTGCGTGCGTACGTGCGTGCGTGCGAGACAGAAAGAAGTGGCCAAAGGTTCAATCTTCCGGCGCGCTGATTGACCGATCACAGCTAGATTTAAAATATCCACTATCCAATCACAGTTGGATTTGCGACGCTTATTGACCAATCACAGCTGCATCTATTGTACTCGTGGACCAATCCCAGCTTGATCTGTAGTTTTTATCGACCAATCCCAGTGTGATTTACGCGGCGTGTGTGCAATGACCCCAGTGCAACAACAGAGGTCTGGCAGGATGGATTTTCAGGCTGGCTGCCTTTGAATATTTATCATCCGTTCATTAAATATGAATTCAAATCATACATATATTTACATATTTTCTCACTGTGTGCAGCAAGAGCAAACCTATAGAGACCCCACCAATGGTGGAAGAAAGTATAGTGTGATGTTTTACTTAAAACACTTCAAGTACATTTACTTAAGTACTGCACTAATCTAAGATCTGCTATTTTCAAAAGATTTTTATACATTTGAAAATGAGACATTCTGCGTAATGAGTACTTTCTACCTTTGGTACTTTAAGTCAATTTCGATACCAATACTCTTGTACTTTTACTCAATTAAATGTTGAATTCCGGAATTTTACTTGTAACAGAGTATTTCCATATTGCAGTATTAAGACTTTTACTTTTTTCCCACCACTGAACTTCATATAATTGGTCCACGCTTTGAGCTTGTAGATCTGCTATTTTAGCTATTTTTCTATTTGAATCCTGAAAAGTAACAGTTTTAGACATATGACGAAATCATGTTTTGTATGTTTTTTTACGATAAAAAAGGAGTATGTGTAGCGCTCTAGTACTCATACCCATCCTGACACACACACACACACACACACACACACACACACACACACACACACACACACACACACACACACACACACACACACACACAGCTGACCACCTGCGGTTTCTATTAATTGTCTATATGGGGGTTTGATGGGGGGGGGTCTGGTGAGCTGGAACGGCGCTGATATTTTCTGACCCGCCGGGCCGTGAAATCTGCCTCATATCCATTTAAATAGATTCTAAACAAAATAGAATAAAACATTTAAATCCATACGCCCTCATATCCATTTAAATGTATTTCTGTTTCATTTAGATTGAAATAAATAGCCTCACAGTGCGCCCGGAGGAGAGCAAGGACGGACGGACGGACAGACAGACAGAATATCGTCGCTGTCGGGCTTAACCAGTGGTTAAACCAGTGGCTTAACCACATTTCTTACTTAAGTAAAAGTATCAATACTGCAATGTAGAAATACTCCGTTACAAACGAAAGTCCGGAATTCTAAATTTACTTGAGTAAAAGTACAAAAGTGTTGGTATCAAAATATACTTGCAGTACAAAAGTCAAAGTACTCATTGTGCATAATGTCCCATTTCACAAGTTCAAAATGGATCACCACTTGATATAGCAACATACGTTTTTCAGAAAACTGATTCAGAAGACATTTTTTGAATCGGCCTCAGGTCTTAATCGAATGTCACGCAAACAAGGCAAAAATAGCCGATCTACAAGCTCACACCACGCCGCTGAGCCTGTGCATCGGCTATTCTTGCTATTTATTAAAAGAAAACATGCAAGAGGTTAAGTGTGTGTGTGTGTGTGTGTGTGTGTGTGTGTGTGTGTGTGTGTGTGTGTGTGTGTGCACAGTGGTGGAAAAAGTTCAAATTCTTTACTTAAGTAAAAGTACCAATACTGCAATATAAAAATACTCTGTTACAAGTAAAAGTAGAGTAAAAGTACAAAAGTATTGGCATCAAAATGTACTTAAAGTATCAAAAGTAATACTAAATATTTGAAAATAGCTGATCTACAAGCTGTGAGCTTGTAGATCTGCTATTTTCAAATAGGCTATGTATAAAATAGGTTTAAAGTGGTTAAAGTATGTTTCATTAAATCATAATTTATACATTTACTAATCATATAAGTAAATGTACTTAGTTACTTTCCACCACTGTGTGTGTGTGTGTGTGTGTGTGTGTGTGTGTGTGTGTGTGTGTGTGTGTGTGTGTGTGTGTGTGTGTGTGTGTGTGTGTGTGTGTGTGTGTGTGTGTGTGTGTGTGTGTGTGTGTGTGCGTGCGTGTGCGTGTGTTTGTGGCTTTTATAAATATTGAACTAAAAGGATCCCTGGCTAATAAGCCTTATATGCCTTAGTACATTATATTTGACCTCTATACTGTAACTAAAATTAAAAATTAAAAACACCATAAAGGTAGGGTAAGTGATATTTTGGGGTATTTTCTTTTGCTTTGTTAAAAGGTTAAAGTACTATATTCTGATAGTAATCATTGCTACAGAGTGTTTGTTCGGTCACAGGGGTCTCTTTAGTAAACAGAACATAGTACATTTTCAGGTAGGTGACAACATCTAAGCCAATCAGGAGAGAGCACTGAAAATGCATGTTCTGTTTAATAAAGAGCTGGAGAGACATGGGAGACTCCTTTTACTGAACAAACACTCTATAGCAGTACTATCAGAATATACAGCTATTTAACACTGCTACTGAACAAACACTATAGCAATGAGTGCTATCATAAGAGCTATTTAAGCCTTTTTTTTTTTTTTTGCTATAATTTTTATCCCGCGATTTTTGTAACCCATTTTTTTCACCCGGTGCCAATTTCCTAAGTGATCCTGGGCGCTACACCAGCCCTACACCAGTCCCCCACAGCCAGGGAGGCCAGGGCCGAGCTCATGCTTCCTTCAGTGCATGAGAGCCAACTGACCTTCTTGTCACCTGACAGGGGGGAGTTTCCCTGGTTGGACGTAGCGCGTGGAAGGAACACGTTATTCCAACCAGTTCCCTTCCCCTCCATCAGGCGCCCCGGCTGTCATGGGGGAGGCAGTATAGCGACCAGGATTACTACATGTTTTTGTGAGGGTATTAACTACCCTAGGAGACACGGGGAGAACATGCAAACTCCACACAGAATAGGCCCTTTCGCCAACCCCACCCTGGGTATGGGCGCTGATGACGCGGAGGAGAAGACACGCCCCCAGCGCCCACAGCGTCCCCGGTGGGAATCAAACCCAGGACCTTCTAGCTGAGAGGCGACAGCGCTACCGACTGCGCCACCGTGCCCCTATTTAACACTTATTTTAACCAAAGTAAATCACTTACCCTACCTTTAATATTTGATTTATTTTAGAAATAGTTCATCTTTTCCTCAAGGAAACAACGCCTGTCGCAAGTCGATGATGTCATTTGTCCATGTGTGTGGTCCAGCCCAATGGAAATGTATGCATGTGCAAATAAAAACATATTAAAAATATTGTTTTGATGCTCATATTAAGCTTAGGAAGTATTCAGTTGGTTTTAGGTAGCACGTGTATTCCAAGAGGCCTTGTGACTAAATCATAACTGCATTGGAACGATAGGCTCTATTCACAGCAGCCATATTATCACTTCCTTCACAGGTGTTACCGATGATACTAATGAAGGCTCTGTTCCATTTAGTGTAGCACAGTGGTTTCCACGACCCCCATAACTCTGAGAGTGTACAAATGGAACCAAATGGACCCTTACGGGTCCATTTGGTTCCATTTGTACACTCTCAGAGTTACACACCTGTAAGGGGCCATTTGGAAGCCCATGAGGGTCCCTGGACCCCAACTGTAGACCCACTGGTGTAACAGAGTGTTTCCAGTGGGCCAACATGCACAATATCAGCACCCTGACTCTGTTTGACCAGAATGGAACAGAGCCTTCATTAGTATCATTGGTAACACCTGTGAATTTCTTCACAATATGGCTGCTGTGAATAAAGCCTATTGGAACACGGCTTCTTTTCCTGTAAAAGTAATAACATGTCTTGGACATACAAGGTTTCCACGTGACAGTGTTGATATTATGGGACAGATAGATAGAGGGTAAAATGCCGTTTGAACGCAAATTATGTTTCTTTTTTTTTTTCTCCTCATTTCCATCGCCACGGGAACGTCATGATTGATGCGCTGACGGCGGGAAGTAAGGCGAGACGGGAGGGGGGGGGGGGGGGGGGCGACGACCATGATAGATTGCTGGATGAAGATGATGATGATCAGTGGAGTAATGTAACGTAAGTACATTTACTCAAGTACAAATACTTAAGTATAATTTTGAGGTACTTTTACTTTACTGGAGTATTTACCATTGTCTTTTACTCCACTACATCTCAGAGGCAAATATTGTAAGCTTTTATCTTTTATCCACAGCTCTATACAATGTGCATTAGTTCTCAATATGTGGGTTGGGACATAGTAGGGCGGAATTTTGATACCATAGTGCACTTGGTGATACAAGCGTGAAATTTGGCACAAATGTCCTTCATATGACCCTAATTGATAATCAACCTCTGGCCACGCGGAATTCCTAAAATTTCAAGATGGCCACCACCAGTTTTCAAAATGGCTGCAACTGGGCCAATGTGTTGGACTATATCGCTTTGCTGGGGCTTATTTTAATATAAGAGAATACGTTCTGGAGGTATTCCTACCAAGTAAGATCAAAAATAACATTAGGTTCCAATATGGCGGCATGTATTCCAATATGGCTGCCGATAAATTGCAGAAATGTGCATCTGCTTATGGTTTATCCACATGAGCTTGTAGTACATGTATTTGTATTAATTACCATACACAGAATCCATTTATGGAACATTTGAAAGTGAATTATTAGCTTGGTAAAGCTTAGTGCTTACTTTTTGTTTTGTTATCAAGTCATTATAAACACATTTTCATTTACAATGGTTGCTGGGCAAGTGACAGGCCAATGTACTAGGAACTGCAACCACAGAGGGGTGTGCAGATAGGTGTTCACTCTCCATTCCGACATATCACCACTCCGACCAGTGGCTTCCGCGTGCGGTTAGGGTTAGGGTTAGGGTTAGGTATAGGGTTCGTCAACGTCGGAAAGGCGACATGTCGGAAAGGAGAAATGCACCCGTGCAGATAAGTCCAAACTTAAAGCATTTGCAGTGTCCAGAACATGCTATTTTACATCCACATCGTGTCAGCTTCTGGCATAATTTGGCAAACAGGACTGCACAAGACAAGAGTGACTGGCCCCATATATGTCCTGCTTGGAATGCACTTCACTTGCATTCACTTCCTTGTAGGAACTACTTCTATGAAGTTCTATCGTACATGAGTACTATGAACTCCTCAATGACTTGCATATGTTTATCATTTATTGCAACAGGTGTTGAACCTAATTTGGAGAAGTTGTTTGCCATGCTGACCTTTTTCCCTTTCCATGGAAGGACGAAACTGTGTGGCATCACCTGAATGCATGAAAGAAGCAAAGACCTGATGACTTTGATTCAATAGCTGATGCAATTTCCTGCATCTGAGATCCTTCCCTCCTTCCAAAGGCAATCCACAGCTAATTCAAGCCAAGTCTTTGAACAAGTGAAACTGTTACATCAACAATGTCAGTATCTGAGGCAGAGCTGCAGAGGATAGCATCTGACACATCATGATTCGCAGCTCAGATACTGACGTTGTTGTCATAGCAGTTGCACTTGTTCATATTAAGTATGTCTGAGACTTATTGTCAGTATCAGCTGAGAACGCAGGGGTCTTATAGACCCCCTGGTATTGCTGAGGTGGAGCGCCACACTCACCGTACCTACTCATACACTGATCCTGATCGAACCTATGACCATGTGATCCGAAGGTGAAAGCTCTACCGACTGAGCTACCCAGACACAAAGACTTGGCTTGAAAAAGCTGTCGAAGGACCTCAGATGGATCCCTCTTCATGAAAATGCATCAGCTATTGGATCAAAGTCATCAGGTCTTTGCTTCTTTCATGCGTTCAGCAGATGCCATACAGTTTTGTCCTTCCACGGAAAGAGAAAAAGGTCAGCACCTGTTTGAGAAAATATCCCTATATATATCTACGTTTTTGTATTTATTGGTGAACATATTGAAAAGTCTGTTGCCCTAGGTCATTAAAAAGCTACCAAATCACTTTAAAATGTGCTATAAATTGATTCTGTGTATGGTAATTAATACAAATACATGTGCTACAAGCTCATGTGAATCTACATTTATGCAATTTATCGGCAGCCATATTGGAAAATATGCCGCCATATTGGAACCTAATATTATTTTTTTTATCTTACTTGGTAGAAATACCTTCAGAACATATTCTCCTATATTAAAATAAGGGGAAAACAAAGATTTACAGCCCCAGCAAAGTGATATAGTCCAAAATATTGGCCCAGTTGCAGCCATTTTGAAAACTGGTGGTGGCCACCTTGAAATCTTAGGATTTTTGCGTGGCCAGAGGTTGATTATCAATTAGGGTCATATGAAGGACATCTGTGCCAAATTTCGCGCTTGTATCACCAAGTGCACTATCGTGTATTGAAAACGGCAAAATTCCGCCCTACTACACCCAACCCATGATTTTAAGGGGGTCCCCAGATCATTAGCTTAATGTGCAACGTTGTTTTCTCACTCAACAGTAAACACACCAAGTGTATACAAGGTATCTGCACGTTTCTAAAGGCACACTTAAGGACTTTTAAGACATTTTGAATACCTCTAAACTGAGAAAATAGCTGATCTACAAGCTCACAACGCCTCACAAAGCGAGGCGTTGTGAGGCTATTTTCACAATATTTATCTGCGGAACCAAGTCAAACTAAATGTAATGCCTCAACTCCTACAATTTCATGTGCTTATCAGGGTGGGGGGTCCGCAGTTCAAATATGATTATTTTTGAGAACCACTGTGCATTACACATTCACACACCGACAGCAGAGGAAACCATGAAAAGCATCAAATCAAATATTTGCCAATGCTTTTGTACTTTTACTCAGGTAAAATGGTGAATAGAGGACTTTTACTTGTAACAGAGTATTTCTATCTTGTGGTATTGGTACTTTTACTTGAGTAAAACATGTGAGTATTCCTTCCAGCAATGACGATGATGCAGGCAGCCAAGCGAAACAGAACAGAAGATATTCCATTTCTAACCTCACACACACACACACACGCACGCACGCACGCACACACACGCACGCACACGCACACGCACACGCACACACACACAAACACACACACACACACACACACACACACACACACACACACCATCTGAAAATCGGAAGAGAAGATTTCTGTTAAAAATTCAGAATTATTTAAAACACTTTCAAGATTTTTCAAACAACGTTCAAAAATAGCAGATGTACTAGCACGCTGCGCAGCTTGTTTATCGTCTATTTTTAAATAGCAAAGGAAACACATTTTTCTTGGGACCCTTTCGGAACCCCTCCAAGGACCCCCGGGGGTCTCTCTGGACCCCACTTGGAGAACCACTGGTCCAGAGCACTCGCATGCATCGTTTATAGACGCCTGCACTAGGGGTGTGCCGATACACTAATTTCACGAAACGATACGATACGATATTGGGCTCACAACTTCGATACGATTTCGATACGATACGCACTTTTTTATTATGAAAATATATGGGGGATATAAAAAGCAAATGCAAACAAATAATTCTGTTTTTGCATTATTCAGACATGCAAACTTGTAGCTTTTCAGCTACAATTGCCGTTTTGAATCCAAACAGGGCAATAGTGTGACACCTGACCCGAAAAAAACCCAACATGTTGTCACCCTTTTCACCTCGGGGCTGTTTGCATGCCTGATTATTATTATTGTAAAAAAAAACGATACATATCGTCACGAAAACGTATCGCGATATGTCGCGGGACGATATATCGGCACACCCCTAGCCTGCACCATTTGAACCAATCAACCAATTGCTGTGCTTGAATCGTGTCAATTTCCTGCTGAGAGCAGTTTTTCTGGGACTTAAAAATGTCTATAAATGTCAAAACAACAGGCTCTATGCACAACAGCCATAGTGGCAAGAAATTGGGCCTCTTCCTTACTTCCTTCACAGGTATTACCAATGATACTAATGAAGGCTCTGTCAGTGTGGCACAGTGGTTCTCAAACTTTTTAATTTCAAGGACCCCCATAACTCTTACACGCCCGTAAGGGGCCATTTGGAACCCCCTCAAGGAACCATGAGGGTCCCTGGACCACACTTTGAGACCCACTGGTGTAGCAGAGTGTTTCCAGTGAGCCAACATGCACAATATCAGCACCCTGACTCTGTTTGACCAGAATGGAACAGAGCCTTCATTAGTATCATTGGTAACACCTGTGAAGGAAGAAAGGAAAAGGCCCAATTTCTTTACAAAATGGCTGCTGTGCATAGACTAGCCAAATGTAACATTCTCTGCACGTCCTCACGGCAGATCGCAACGTGAAACGTTGTGAGCTTATACTGTACATTTGCTATTTCTTGTGACTTGACACACAACAAAGTGTAACAGGGTTTAAGCGGTACATCTCTGCGTCTAAATATGGTTTAGCGCCCAGTGTGAACCTTGACATGCAGTGATGATGAGACACACACACACACACACACACACACACACACACACACACACACACACACACACACACACACACACACACACACACACACACACACACACACACACACACACACACACACACAATTCAATTCAATTTCAATTCAAAAGGCTTTATTGGCATGAGAAAACATACGTTTACATTGCCAAAGCAAAAAGCACAATACAACAATACAGCAATACAATCAAAACAAAAAATGTACATTTGAAAGTCAGAATCTTCAATAGATCAATTTCTATGTACCAAGATCACTGGGTGCAGGTATAGTGCAGGAATATACACAATGATTAGTCTTTAGGGTGGTTGTGTTCCGTTCGATATCCTTCTCCTATCACAACAACTCACGAATCTTGCTGCTGTGTTTGCACATTGTTGTACTTCGCCCAGCAGATATGGGAGTTTTTTGTCGTTGGTCATGTTTTCAAAATCTCTGTGTGTGGTTGTAATCTGTGGGAAGTATGTGTCTCTGATGTCTTGGTACAATGGACAGACGGTTAGGAAGTGTAGCTCGGTTTCCACTTCCTTTTGTGTGCAGTGGGTGCATAGTCTGTCTTCTCTCGGGATACAGGTCTGCCTGTGACGACCTTTCTCGATCGCAAGACTGTGCTCACTGAGTCTGTATCTAGTTAAGATTTTTCTTTGTTTTGGGTCGGTCACGGTGCTCAGGTATTCTGCCACTGCGTATTCTCTGTTTAGGGCCAGATAGCATTCTAGTTTACTCTGCTTTTGTGTTGCTTCTTTCCAATGTGTCAGGTAGTTTTCCTTTTGCTGTTTTATAATTTTGTTTGGTCCGATGGGTTTTCTATCTCGTGGCTCTGTTTGTGTTTGTGCCCGGAGTTCCATGGCCAGCTGGCTGAGGGGGCATCTCTCTAGAGTTTTGCTGTGTGTGAGTGCTACACACACACATAATTTCAGCTCCAGACTTTCATGGTTGACAGCCTCTGTCAATCTGACCACAGGAAAGCTGCATTATCTGCCACACACACACACGCACACGCAGGCACGCACACGCACGCGCAGGCACGCGCACACACACACACACACACACACACACACACACACACACACACACACACACACACACACACACACACACACACACACACACACACGTACACACACACACACACACACACACACACACACACACACACACACACACACACACACACGCGCGCGTGCGCGAGCACGCCAGGCCTCTTTGTTTGTCACTCTACTCGTCTTTTATTCCTCCCTCTATTCCCTGGTTTCCAGTGGAGGGAGGGAGGGATGTGAGCGGAGGTCTGGAAGCCCCCGGGGCGAGCGAAAGATTTCAGGTGTGAAGAGAGAGGGAGAGAGAGAGAGAAAAAACACGCGTGAATTATAGATGAGAAAGAAAGAGAGAACGGGGACCGGAGAGACAGAGAGAGAGAGAGAGAAAGAGAGAGACAGAGAGAGACAGAGAGAGAGAGAGAGACAGACAGACAGACAGACAGACAGACAGACAGACAGACAGACAGACAGACAGACAGAGACACGGAGAGAGACAGAGAAAGAGAGAGACAGACAGACAGACAGACAGACAGACAGAGACACAGAGAGAGAGAGACAGACAGACAGACAGACAGACAGACAGACAGAGAGAGAGAGAGAGAGAGAGAGAGAGAGAGAGAGAGAGAGAGAGAGAGAGAGAGAGAGAGAGAGAGAGGGGGGGGGAGTCAGGCAGACAAAAACAAAGGGGACATCAAAAGAGAGAGAGAGAGAGAGAGAGGGAAGAGCGACTTCATCTATAGTCTGTGGTACTATGGTGTCGCTCGCCCCAAAATAGCCAATCTTACAACAGGCCAGGGTTTCTCAAAGTGGGTGACATGGCACCTTGTAAAATGATTTTAAATAATGTTAAACATCAAGCACAAAGTTTTTTTTTGTTTTCAATCACTTCCATCACCAAAACTTCCATCCATCCATCCATCCATCCATCCATCCAAGACGATACATCCAGCCATTGTTCTCAGAGTTAAACACGCCCTCATTATTTATTTAGATGGATGCTGCTATAAATGTATCTCAAGGTCTCTATTGTTTCAAAGCTCAGTCCGCAATATCAAAACATATATATATATATTGGTAGTTCATTCTCAACCTGTTTGCATTCATGAACCTTTCTGGTAAAGGATGGGGATCATGGCCTTTTTATCAGTTTCAATCCCCTTATCGATCCTCCTTATAGATCCCACTCAGGCGTCATCAATACTTCCGTACTCGGACAAATGTGTCTGTCTGTTTTTTATTTTTACACACCATTATAATGTTCTTATTTTGATCGTAAGACCCAATAACTTAATGTCAGCCTCCAGGTTTGCTTCAGAATATGTATGACACTGGCCATATTATCACTTCCTTCACAGGTGTGTTACCAATGATACTAATGAAGGCTCTGTTCCATTTAGTGTAGCACAGTGGTTTCCACGATCCCCATAACTCTGAGAGTGTACAAATGGAACCAAATGGACCCGTAACACTCTCAGAGTTACACACCTGTAAGGGGCCATTTGGAAGCCCATGAGGGTCCCTGGACCCCAACTGTAGACCCACTGGTGTAGCAGAGTGTTTCCAGTGAGCCAACATGCACAATATCAGCACCCTGACTCTGTTTGACCAGAATGGAACAGAGCCTTCATTAGTATCATTGGTAACACCTGTGAATGTTTTCATAATATGGCTGCTGTGAATAGAGCCTATATGGCACATTAGGAGTCCACTAGGACAGTGGTTCTCAAACCTTTTATTTTCAAGGACCCCCATATAACTCTGAGTGTGTACAAATGGAACCAATGGACTATCTATAAAGAATATCAACAAAAAATAGACTGCCGTATATTGATATCAAAACATTTATTTTGACAAGAATGTCCACCACAAGCCAACATGGCGATGAACCCTGACCCCACCATCGTCCCTTTTCTAATATTAGTAGTTGTTGGCAACTCTGTGCTAATCTGTCACTTTCATTACAATTCCACAGACAATCAAAAGGTAGAGTTAGGCTTCTACTGAGGTTCAATATTGAAGCAACATGCACATGCAAGCCATTACATTCATGTTCCTTGTGTTTACCGCTAGTTGGCAAGAAATTCAACATAAGTCAAAATCAGTGTTGCCATGTCCGCTAGGCTTATAAGCAACTTTGAGCTTGTTTTTCTGTAAAGACGCAGTTGGTAGTTGCGGGGTGCGTTTTTTGGGCTTGTTTCTTAAGTGCTGTTTAAACCAAGTCGTTCTCAAACATTTTCATGTCAATGACCCCCAAATTAATATGTATTTGTGCGCTTATCCCCGTCTGAAAACATTTTGATCACACATTGTTTTCTGCTGTGTTGCTTTTCGATGTGTCCACTGTATAAGTTTATTGAGCTATCTAAAGAGAACAAAGTAGGCGATACTGCCGAGACAGAAACCAGTGTTGCCATGTCCACTTATTATAAGCGACTTTGGGCTTATTTTTCTGTGAAGTTGCTTGTAAATATTGGTAGTTGCGGGTTGCGGTTTTATGTTTTTTTTTCTAAAGTGTAGTTGATTATTTGGACTTGGGCTTCACAATTTAAAAATGATTTTAACCAGTGGTTCTTAATTATGTTTATGTCATGGACCCTCAAATGAATATGTATTTGTCCCTAACCCCCATCTGAAAGTACCAGATTTGTGTTGTTAGTGTTTCAAAAATCCTCAATATTTCACATTTTACTTCACTTTTTACTTTACTTACAAGATTGTTAAAAAAAATAGCAGATCTTGTAGATCGGCTATTTTCAGTGTATACAGTAAAGGTTTAAAGTGCTCATAATGGCCTAGTGCAAGTCTTCAACATGGGTCCTTAACGCCAAGGGGGTCCACGAGGTACTGCAGGGGGGGGGGTCCGCAAAATTGTTGCTTAATTAGACAATAAAAATAAAAATAAATGATATATACATATATATACAAATATTTGATATATATGTTTTTAAATATCCATTTGTCTTCATATATTTCTTTAAAACATTTTCCACATTTATGTATTAAATAAATGATGATATCTATAAATTATTCTATCCGTTTTGAATAGCTTGTATACATGATTATTGTGCAATTGACAGATTGTTGTTCTCGGTTAATAAGGTATGTTTATAAATGGCAGTGCGGCCACCCTACTCACTGTACCCTGTACATGTTTGTTTAAAGGGACTACACCATGAATTTTAACTTTTTCTTCTTTTTTGTGTGTTTTTGGTCTCCCCTACCTCTCTTCTATCCTCAAAAATACCCCAGTTTGAACACTCAGGCTTTCACAGCAAATCTGGGGTTTTCTGTAAATTGGTCTAAAAACAGGCCAAACTGATTTGGTCCCCCTGCCTACGTCCCGTTTTTCAGTTCCAACCCCAAAAAAAAAAAAAAAAAAAAAAAAAATATATATATATATATATATTTTTTTTTTTACTTTTTCCACACAGAACCAGGAGATAACATGCATACAAACTGTCTCCATAGCGCCCCGTGCCAAACAGGACAATGTGGTATTGCAGGTGAAAGTGCTTTATAAGCCAGAGAGAAGTTAGTTGGAATGAGTATATCTGAGGCTTGATTTAGGCTCAAACCTTTTGAAAAACGTTTGAGGGACATAAACAATATGATATTAAATATTATTATTTTTTAAATTCATGGTGTAGTCCCTTTAACATAAAAGCACGAATATATTAATCTGTCTATTCTTTTTAATAGCTTAGTATTGATGCACAATAACATGTATGTTTATGAAACACAATTGTATACATAATTATACAATATATGGGGTAGAGGTAGGGTAGGGGGTCCCTGCTCCATCTCCCCATCAGTTTGGGAAAACGTTGAAGACCCCTGGCCCCCGGTGCTTCTTTTGGGCTTGTTTTCCTAGACCTGGTTGCTTATTTCTCTCACACAATCTGGTACAGTCTATGGACGATACATGCCGCTGTTTAGATGCCTCAATAAAATTATACAGTGTGCTAAAAAAATCCGAATTGATTGGATAAAAACCTGTGATATGTCTTCTTTTATATTCCTGAGCCGATTATCTGACAAAGGACACAATCGTTCAGAAATAGTGTTTGTTCACAAGCTGGTCCAGATGGCTGCCATAGACTTCATAGTATTTCACCAAACTTCCTGTTCCAGTTTTGGCTCCCATGAGCATCAATGGCATCTGCTATGCAAGCAATGGCGTCGGCCCGCCCCCTAGGCTGTCCCTTCCTTGTTTTCTAATTTCCTTGGTAACGCTTGTATCTTGAGTTCATTTGTTTTTCCCTGGATTCGGCGAGACACAGTGGTTTCAACGTGCTCTAGCAAAGTAAGGGACAGTTCCGGTTTATTTATTTTTTTCTCTGCACAGCGAACAGTGAGCCCCTTTGTGTTGTGTACCAACCGTCTGACAATCGATCATAATGCATATGAATGTTCTGTGGCCGGTTGGGGAGGTGGGAAAGATGTGCGTTTTTGACAAAATATGCTGCGACAAGGAAAGTTACCTCATGGGTGAAACATTCTTTCTCTGGTGATCGGCCGTGGATACTGTGTGTGTCTACACACACGATCCGACAATCATCACGGATCTAAATTTTCTGTGACCACTTGAAAAGGTTATAAAACACGAAAATCGCTCGCAGTGGGTGAGTTTATTAATGTACATACTCTGGCAGTGAAAGAGTTAACATACATATGGTTGGCCAAGCTTAGAGTGACATATAGTGCTCTGTTCATCGTTACAAGATTTTCAGGCTGAAAAATCTATGACATTGTAAAAGAAGAAAAGGGAACAACCCCCCATATTTTTAATGTATTTTGATTGATGAAATGATTACCACCTATCTCCAAAGACATATGCTGTTTCTGCTGGACACATTCTCAAACATTTTGAAGGACCCCCAGTGTACTATGCATTAGGCCCCCTGGAGACACCTCAAGGACCCCTGGGGGTCCCCGGACCCCACTTTGAGAACCACTGCTGTACAGACATAAACACCCACATCATGTCTGGATTAAGTTGTCTGTCCACCAAAGCCTTTCTTCCCAGCTGAAAACGCCATGGCACTCACCTAACAACTCCTTCAACACGCCATGGCACTCACCTAACAACTCCTTCAAAACGCCATGGCACTCACCTAAAAACTCCTTCAAAATGCAATGGCACTCACCTAAAAACACTTAAAAAAAACATGGCACTCTTCTAAAAACACTTCAAAACACCACAAAACACTTCAAAACGCCATGGCACTCACCTAAAAACTCCTTCAAAACGCCATGGCACTCACCTAAAAACTCCTTCAAAATGCAATGGCACTCACCTAAAAACACTTATAGAAACCATGGCACTCTTCTAAAAACACTTCAAAACACCATAAAACACTTAAAAACACCATAAAACACTTCAAAACACCATGGCGCTTGCCTAAAAACGCTTCAAAACGCCATGGCACTCACCTAAAAAACGCCCAAGGTTGAAAATATTTCAGTTCTCAGCAAGCAAATAATAAAATGCCACACGTGAACCGAACGCAACGCAGCCAAGTGCGGACTAGTCACTTAGCGCCTCGTCGCGCTGCTGGTGACGCAGCACAAGGCCCCCTCCTCTTTTCCCTCTACACCAAAACCTCTTCAGCCGAAAATAGACGATCTAGAACGTTGAGGAAATGAAGGTGAAGAAGAGAAAGACGGTGAGCCAATCAGAGAAGAGTTCTTACCTGAGCAGATTAACTTCATTAGCATGAAGCCACGTCCACACAGCCTACCGCCGGTACATCGCAACACACAGGACCCCAGCCGCAGGTGGTCCGGAACACACAGCACTGCTGCACACACACACACACACACACACACACACACACACACACACACACACACACACACACACACACACACACACACACACACACACACACACACACACACACACACACACACACACACACACACGGAGAAGGGATGAAAAGAACAAGAAGGCAACAAATGAGAGACAATGAAGGCAAATGGAGAGAGAGAGAGAGAGAGAGAGAGAGAGAGAGAGACACAGTACACATGGCCAGCTGTTTATAAAGCCCCAGGCACTGCATGCACGTGCATGTTTTTTTTATGGCTCTTTCCAGAACATGGCCCCAGGGTCTAACTGTTCCAATCGATACCTTAAGCCCACGCATGCACACGCACACGCATACGCACGCACACGCACACACACGCACACACACACACACACACACACACACACACACACACACACACACACACACACACACACACACACACACACACACACACACACACACATACATTATGGCATATTACACGCACTAACAACAATAGTACTGCAGCCACCACTAATACTACTGGTGTTGCACTGATGTGATAATAGGCTCTATTCACAGCAGCCATATTATGAAGACATTCACAGGTGTTACCAATGATACTAATGAAGGTCTGTTCCATTTAGTCTAGCACAGTGGTTTCCACGAGTCCCATAACTCTGAGTGTACAAATGGAACCAAATGGACCCGTAAGGGGCCATTTGGAAGCCCATGAGGGTCCCTGGACCCCAACTGTAGACCCACTGGTGTAAC
Source organism: Gymnoscopelus microlampas (assembly GCF_963454915.1). NCBI lineage: Eukaryota > Metazoa > Chordata > Actinopteri > Myctophiformes > Myctophidae > Gymnoscopelus > Gymnoscopelus microlampas. The sequence continues at coordinate 3,862,524 of NC_139950.1, read as the reverse complement.
AGAGTGTTTCCAGTGAGCCAACATGCACAATATCAGCACCCTGACTCTGTTTGACCAGAATGGAACAGAGCCTTCATTAGTATCATTGGTAACATCTGTGAATGTCTTCATAATATGGCTGCTGCAAATAGAGCCTATTACTCCATTTCAGTCAGATCACTCACAAATAGATTTTATTTATGAAGCGTAAACACAAGTGTGAATATTATATTTGATCCTGGCGTCGAGTCTCAGCTATACATTACTGCCTGCTCAGCACATTAGAAGACAACCATTTAAGAGCAGGGAGCTACGATATACTCATCTCTGTCGGGTGGAAACCTCAGTATGTCCAAAACTGTTACTTTTCAGGATTCAAATTGAAAAGTAGCAAAAGTAGCAGATCCACAACCTTTCGAGCTTGTTGATCTGCTACTTTTGATGCTTTTGTGTGATGCTGTAGTATATGATCAAGTAGGGCGTTCATTTAAGAAAAAAACACAAAAAGTTTAAATTTGGAGGTTTTCTGTCTATTAAATCTATCATGGTTAAAATGGAGTTTGAAGTTACAATTGGTTTGTATAGGAGTCTGATAAAATGAATATCAAGTATCTAAATACTGAATCAAAAAACTTTAAAACTGTTGTGGGTGCTCACAAAAGCCTGAGAAGTTAAAATGACCCCAAACATGTTTGAGTGAAATATCCCTTTAATACTTCCTCCGATCTAAGTCACTCTGGATAAAAGAGTCTGCTAAATGATTATATTTTAATTGTAAAATTGAGACAAACAGACATACATACACAGTATGTATGTATACATACACAGTATGACAGACAGACGCGGGGTACTTACAGGTTCTTGAGTTTGTTCCAACTCCAACCTCGCTCCACCATCCAAAGAAAAACGTGACCAACAGTGGAACAGCTATAGAAAGAGCGAGAGACGAAGAGAATGACAGAGATGGGTAAAGAGAGAGAGAGAGAGAGAGAGAGCAGCATTAAGGGAACGGAGGGGAATCTACGTAGAGTTGTCACAATCATGACATTTTACTGAATGATACATTTTTTTACAAATAATTGTGATTAGTAATAATATGCTCCTTCACTTGGAAAGGAGCCAGCTTAGGTGGTTCGGGCATCTTGTGCGGATGCCTCCCAAGCGTCTCCCTAGAGAGATCCCACTGGGAAGAGACCCCGTGGCAGACCGAGGACCAGATGGGGGGGATTATATCTCCACACTGGCCTGGGAACTCCTCGGGGTCCCCCAGGAAGAAGTTGCTAATGTTGCTCTGGAAAGGGAAGACTAGAAATCTCTGTTGGAACCATAGGCAGTAAAAAGAATGGACACAGTGACGTCCATTGGTTTCTACAGACGCCTATTGGTCCGATGACACCGGAAATTAATGCTATTGGTTGGGTAGCTTGTCAATCAAGAGCGGGGGCGGGGTATGACTGCTATTGGTTGGGTAGCTTGTCAATCAAGAGCGGGGGCAGGGAATGAATGCTATTGGTTGTGTAGCTGGTCAATCAAATCATCCCGCCACTCCTAGATTATACCCTACTTTATACTTTATGTTCCGGATCCCAAACCTAATCAGGATACAAATTTTAAAAATACTTTCTTTTACAGACGAACACATTTAGGTACCGTTTGTTTCCTCAGAAGGCAACTTTGAGCGCTTTGGATATGATGGCCTTTTTTTTTTTTTTACCCCTTTTTCTCCCCAATTTAGTCGTTATGCCAATTGATTCCTCCCCACACACTTGTCGTATCCTACTGACTCACCTGCCAGTGAGGAGCCCCCACTGGGAGGACGTGGCGCCTCCGCCCTACTCCTCGGGCACAACACTCCTATCTGTATTGTGGCAACCCAGGGGTAGTGGAGGTAAGATTCACAATAAAATAGGAAACACGGAGTCAGATGTGGTATAACTTAAATGGTCTTTATTCAAAAAGGTTCTGGGAAAAGGGGTGGTGGGTCAAAACTCAAACGTAGGAGACTTCTTGTCTTGGGGCTGTGGCTCTTAGCCTATGGGGGGCTCTGCTGTCTTGCACTGACGTCCTTCCACTCGTGATAGAAAGTGTGTTGCCTGCATGCTGTCTGGCTCCAACTGACTAACCAACTGCATGGGAGCTGGTGACTTAAGTACTCAGCTGGCTGATTGTCAGATGGGCTGCAGGTGTGACCACAGCCAGCTTACCTATTGGCTGCAGGACCTGGACAGGAAGGAATACGCCCTCTATTAACTGGCCCAGCCTGGGCTTGACTGACATCTGAGGCTGATCTTCCCCTGCTTTACCACAGTATATATGTACATATCTATATTTGTTCCATTGAAACGGTATTCTCTTTTTCTTTCCTTCTCACGGAAAACTACAAAATGGTGCTTTACACACCTGTACACCTGGGATGTGACAAATAAAACTGCTTGTGATTATGAGCCGTTTCCCGACTTGAGCATCTTCTGAGTAGGTCTAGTGTACGATAATACCCAGATTAGTAATAATCTGCTTACTTTTAACTCACACTACAGTGACTGTACAAATGGACCTTCTGTGTAAGACACAAGTAGAGAAACACAGAAGAGCAAAATGGAGAGATGAAAATATGATAGATGAGAGACAGAGAGAAAGAGAGAGAGAGAAAGGGAGAGAAAGAGGTCCAGAGAGAGAATCAGGTATAGCCTGTGGTCATAACAGTTCTATTTCTCTCTCTCTCTCTCTCTCTCTCTCTCTCTCTCTCTCTCTCTCTCTCTGACAGTGTATTTGGCCTACATTGCTTCTGTCATCCATTCAAGCTGTCGGCTGAGGAAACGACACAGATCTTACAAGGAACTCAGGTTTCTAAGAGAGGGACGGACAGACAGACAGACAGACAGACAGACACACACACACACACACACACACACACACACACACACACACACACACACACACACACACACACACACACACACAGTGGGGTCTGATGTGGTCAGAGGGTGCATCTTGTGACCACGAAGTCACAAGTTCAATCCCCACGGGACAGGCCAGTTAGAATGATGCTCTCAGCCATTAGGGGGTTTGGTCGGATACATGACCAGATCCAGAGGTGTAATGTAACGTAAGTGCAGTATACATTTATACTCAAGTAACTGTACTTTACTTGAGTAATCGAGCGCAGCGGTAGTTCAGGTATAGGCACGGAAGGCAGAAGGTGGAGGTGGACACACTCAGCCTCACACGTCTCTCCCCATTCTCATTCGCTACGTTACATACACGTCAAAGGAGAATTTTGCCCTAAGCGTTTTCCTACCTTGATTTGAGGTAGTTAAGTCATGATGATAGTGGTTCAGGACCCCCAGTTCATAACGAGCAAAGTTCTCCATTTCGGGGACCCCCCAAACCGCAGCTCAGAACGGACGTCTTTAGATCTTGGCTAAATCCGCTTATTTCCGCCGCTCGAAAATAGTTTTTTCTTGTATATATCTGTAGTGTGTGGTCCGTCTGATGTCACTGCTAAGCTATTGCTACATGGGCGCCGCCATTTCTGTTTACAGGTCTGTTTTACTGAAATCACGTTTTAAATCTTGTCTCGCGATACTTCCGCCCGCCATTCTGGAGACCGGAAGTCAGATGGTCTTTCCACGTTCAACCTCACTCGGCTCCCTTCATTCCCATTCGCTAACACGTACACCCTCAATCTTATGGTTCATTTAGGCCAGGGGTGTCAAACTCATTTCGGGGTAAGGGTAAGGGCTGCATTGGCCGAAAGGTGACTTGATGAGCGCATGTTCACTTGCACAGCTGTCACGTGGCTTTGTTTTTCAGCCTTGTTTTTCAGCCTGTTCTATCAGTCTCTGCTATAACTACAGCTGCCTATATGACTTATATGACTGCCTAGAGGAATAGCTATTGCTTAGGCGATATTTTAAGCAGAACACTGTTCACTCTTCATGTCACTCTTCATGTTCAGCATCGGTCACAGCTCTGTCCCTGCGGCTGACTGTTATCAAACTCCCTCCACCTCCCCAGCCTCCTCCTCTGCCATCTAGGTTAAACGTATGATTCTGTGGATTGTATGATTGTTATATGTGTGTATCTTAACTTATGCCTTTGGAAGGGCTCAATATTTAAATGTTTGTTTCAGTGGATTGTATGTTGTATTAACTTGTATGTTGATGCATAACTCTGTATCTAATGCTCTGCTTCAGGGGGGGTTAGTGATCTCAGATTCTGTGTCATGCTTTGGCAGATTATCTGTAGTGACACAGGATTTCCATTTCTTTATACTTCTACTCCACTACGCCTCAGAGGTAAATATTGTACTTTTTACTCCACTACATCTCAGCGTAGGCCTGTCACAATTATTACATAATCGCCTAAGCACAATTATTAGAGATAATCACAATTATTATGCATAGTCGTCATAATCGTTTCAGAGTTTCATACATTTTTTTTTAAATGTGCAGATATAGCAGATATACAAGCTCACAACACTGCAACGTGTTGTGAGCTTGCAGATCAGCTAGTTCCACGTATTTTCTTTGTGTATTTAACTTAATTTGTCATATCTGCCCTGTGCAATGTTTGCAATGTGGGACAGTTAATCGTCAAGGAGAATGTCATGACCGTGGCAGCCCTAATACTATTCAGAAGCAAATATTGTACTTTTTTTCCCTGCAATGTCATTGGCCACTGTCTCCCCTCGGGGCTCCACACGTCCTAACACCTTCTCCTCCACACAGCGGCGATACCATTGTCTTTTAAAAATAAATTTGCTTTGCTTAGGCTACACAACATTTCAATACCACTCACAGGTATACTACTCTTCATTTGGCTTAGAGGCAGAAAACTAAATCTAATATATAACTCAGAATGTGTGTCCGGGAGGAAAATATCCCCAGAAACCTGGCCAGTGCAAGCAATCCACGTTGTTAAATACCCACAGTTCAGTCACTTTTACTTTGGGAGAATATTATTCACTGGTAGCGACAGAGTAAACAATATTTACTTAAGTTACACAGATTAACTTTTCTATGTTAAATTTATGCCTTCTGTCTGCAGCCAGCGTCTGACTCTGCATGTTCCCAGACACGTACCTCATAGAAGAGCATAGATCCGATATATTATAACTCTATGGCATAGATATGACAAGGGAAAGTGCGGGAAAGTGTGGGAATGGTAAGTAAGAGTTCCGATGTTTAAATAGTATGACAAAAATGTATGAAACAATGTGATCGGTGCAGCTGTAGAGCTGGAGCCAGGCTACATACACTTAACCTATGGGTTTCTAAACCCATAGGTTAAGTAAGTGACGCAACACCACCACAAACAGAACTAGAGAATACACAGGTCTAAAAATCACTTCCGCATAAGTCACAGACTATTACTTGGACTCATGAACTCTAACAATTTTACAGCATGCACCCTCAAGTGTGTGTGTGTGTGTGTGTGTGTGTGTGTGTGTGTGTGTGCGTGTGCGTGTGCGTGTGTGCGTGCGTGTGTGTGTGTGTGTGTGTGAGAGGAAGTTGAATGTCAGTTGAAAACATCGCGGTTGAAAGCGAGTTGTTGCCCGCACAAAGTTTACAATAGACAGCAATGTTTTTATTTTTTACTGACACAAACTCAAAATTATGACAAGTGTTGAAAGTATGCTTTTACGCGCTGTGCTTCGTTTTGAGCCACGCATACACACTGACACAGACACTGACACTGACACAGACACTGACACTGACACACCGCGGCTTAGTTTATGGGTTTATGGGTTTGGGTTGGAGTTATTTTAAACACAGTTTCCATTTTCATTTTTATTAAGCTATTTCGCACAACGGGATGAACTTTGCCAGGTATCGAGCTGACAGTGACATGAAAATGACCCATTAACAATAACAATGACACATCTCCAGGTGGTCTGAGGTGTGAAGTCCTGCCCTGCTTGGGGGAGAGAGGGTGAGAGCGGTCTAACCAAAAATGCACGTCCGGGATGGTATCAAGGTGCCTAATTTCATATTTAGAAAACGTATCAGATGGGGAAAAAAACTAGATCATTTGGATTGAATATTTAGGAAAAGTCATGGAACGGGAACCCTCTGAGAGCTTCCTGAGCAAAGATAATCCACTTCAAAATCTCAAAATCGGTCAGGCTGACCTCTTTAGACACGCGTGTGTTAACCCTGCATTATACTTCGTTGTACGATGGTGACGTGCAAAACCATTGAACCAGAGCACCCAGGCCGCCTTGTTTTTTTTCTTATGTAACTCTTTGAGTGTGTGGAGTGCCGGCACTTCACAACACCAGGGTCAGAGGGTCCGCAGACCTCCCTGTTAAAAACTAAACAACACCAGGGTTAGAGGGTCTGGACACCCCGCCGGTAAAAACTACAACACCAGGGTTAGAGGGTCCCGAGTCCCACTACAGAGGAGACCCCTGTTAAAAACTACAACACCAGGGTTAGAGGGTCCCGAGTCCCACTACAGAGGAGACCCCTGTTAAAAACTACAACACCAGGGTTAGAGGATGCTTTGGATAGAAGTGGCTGTGGAGCGATACACGATACGTTAGGTATTATCTTTCTAACAGCGTTTGATTTCACATGGCGAAAAAGACCACAGGAGTGCAGTGAGTCAGAGGATTCTACTTTGTACTGTAGCTAAAAGCACCTTTTAGACGTGATAAAATGCTACATGTGTTAAAAGCTATGTGCTGTTGTGTTGGCTCTCGAGACCTTGGGGCTCTATGGTGCACGCACACACACGCGCGCACGCACGCACGCATCCATCCACCCACGCACCCACGCACACACTAACTTCTCTCTATTGGATATTATAGGTACTGTAAGTGATATGTTTTGTTAAGGTAAGTGTTAAATAGCTCTATATTCTGACAGTAATCAAAATGATCAAATTTAAGCTGATAAATGAGTTCTCTCTCCTGATTGGGTTAAATGTGTTACCCCCTGATTTTTTTCCTTCTGTTTATTGAAGAGTTGGAGACACAGGCAGACCCCTGTTACTGAACAAACGCTCTACAGCAATGATTACCATCACAATTCAGAGCTATTTAACACTGCTACTGAACAAACACTCTATAGCCATGATTACTATCACAATATAGAGCTATTTAACACTGTTACTGAACAAACACTCTATAGCCATGATTACTATCACAATATAGAGCTATTTAACACTGTTACTGAACAAACACTCTATAGCCATGATTACTATCACAATATAGAGCTATTTAACACTGTTACTGAACAAACGCTTTATACAGCCATGATTACCATCACAATTCAGAGCTATTTAACACTGTTACTGAACAAACACTCTATAGCCATGATTACTATCACAATATAGAGCTATTTAACACTGTTACTGAACAAACACTCTATAACCATGATTACTATCACAATATAGAGCTATTTAACACTGTTACTGAACAAACACTCTATAGCCATGATTACTATCACAATATAGAGCTATTTAACACTGGTACTGAACAAACGCTCTACAGCAATGATTACCATCACAATTCAGAGCTATTTAACACTGTTACTGAACAAACACTCTATAGCCATGATTACTATCACACTATAGAGCTATTTAACACTGCTACTGAACAAACACTCTACAGCCATGATTACTATCACACTATAGAGCTATTTAACACATATTTTACAAATAACGTCCTTCCTTTATCAAAATGAACTTCTTTATTTTGAGAGAGAGAGAGAGAGAGAGAGAGAGAGAGAGAGAGAGAGAGAGAGAGAGAGAGAGAGAGAGAGAGAGACGTGTAGGCTTCTTACCCGCAGAGTGGAGATGTGTTGTCCCCATAAGAGATGAGATGACACCTATAGGGTGACAGGCAGTTAGGTGACAGCTGGGTGTCCCCGCTCTCCTCTCCTCTCCTCTCCTCTCCTCTCCTCTCCTTAGCAGAGGTAACAGAACAGCGCAGACTGAGGATCAGTGCGTCCTGTAGCAGCTCCTCATCTCTTACATAACCAGCCACTGATTTGCCACAGCGACCGACCGACCACCGCACCGCACCGCGTGGCTGCACCGCACAATGTATGTCTCTCTCTCTCTCTCTCTCTCTCTCTCTCTCTCTCTAGATCTCTCTGCTCGCTCTCATTCCTTCTCTCTCTCCTCTCTCAACCCCCCGTCTCTCTCTCTCTCTCTCTTTCTCTCTCTCTCTCCCTCTGCTTCGCACCGTTAAACTCTCTCCATCAGAGGCTGCAGCAGCAGCAGCAGCAGACGTCTCTGGGTTCAGTTCCTCTGAGTCCCCGATGTGATGATGATGATGATGATCCAACACAACCAACCCGATGACTTAGAGATGTACCGATACCATTTTTTCCTTCCCCATATACCGATTCCGACACCGATTCCGATAACCCATAACTTGCGTCAGGGGCGTCACGGCCATTCACTGTGTGTACAACGCGACACCCTCACTCTCACAGATCCATGATTTCATACCCCCCACTTTTTGAAAATAAATAAATCGGTAAAATCAGGCAAAAATTAGAATTAAGTAACCTAACCCTGACCCTAAAACCGAAATAAAGTAACCAAAACACGAAAAAAAACTAACAAAATCCTTCCAAAAAACGCAACATTTTGAAAATACAGAATTTGTTTACATTTGACAGTTACAAATGTTTTTTCACGTTTTTTCAAAAATAGCAGATCTACAAGCTCATAGCGCGGCACTCGGTGCCGCGCTATGAGCTTGTATATCTGCTATTTTTGAATAGCCAAAGTGTAAAGTAAGGGGTATAGTCCACCGAAAGTCCATCCCCCCCACCTTCTGAGAGCCCGTGACGTCCCTGACTTTCGTATATTGGTCGATGCAGAGTACCGATCCTATAGCCGGTGTGTAATTCAAACACATCTAGGACAGTGGGTGTCAATGTGTGGTGCAGGGACCCTCAGTGTTTCTTGAGGGGGTTCCAAATGGACCCTTACAGGTCTGTAACTCCTTGAAATCCAGGTCCTTGAAATTAAATGTAAGAATCCATTCATAATAGTTAAAGTGCAGCTCTAAGTCAGTAAAATAACAATGTAAATTGTACTGTAAGAATACAAAACAGCAGTGCACCCACTCCATGAATTTCACCCCCGAAAGCCTTTTATACATATATTTTCTATTGAACGGTGATAGGGGTGTCTTTCCCGCGAAAATGACGTCATGTAGCCGGAAAACGGAAGCAGAAATGCACCGGTTTCCTGTTTGGCCAGGAACTACCGCACCGGTTTCCTGTTTGGCCAGGAACTACCGCGCTAATAACAAAAGGGAAACTCACGCTGATTTTTAGAGATTGTATGATTTGAAGATCGAAAAACAACAGAAAAAGAAAACAGCTCACGGTAACGAAAGCTCCACTGGCTAAGAGAAACGATCCACAGATCGTATTAAAACAATTAAAAGAACGCTTTTTGAAACGCTTCCGTCTTCCGGTGAAAACAAATGGAATTCTGGGTAACAGAGGAATAAACGAACGGCCTGCAGTGACGGTAATGACCAGCAGAGGCTGCTAGAAATTGTTATTTGTGGACCTGCATTGTATAACTTTAACTTCGCTATCAGAACAACTCTACAGTCATTCATCCATTCATCTGGTGGTTCGGTTCCATATAGCTTTGGTTTCTGTCATGTCTTATTTCTTCGTATGTATTTATATCTTAATGTCCGACAGCTCTCTTCTCTCCACAGGACATTTTTCACTTAAGCAAAAGCATCAATAGCACAATGTAGAAGTACTGTGTTACAAGTAAAAGGCCTGTGTTCAAAATGTTACTTGAGTAAAAGTACACACGTATTGGCATCAAAATATACTTAAAGTGCCAAAAGTAAAAGTACTAAAATGTTTGAAAAAAGCATATTTACAAGCTCACAACGCGTCCATTAAAATGAACATGCTCTGAAAATGCACCCGGCCCCGTCCATCTGGCTGATGTGACTTGTGAATATCATTTTGTTTCCGTATATGTTTGGTTAACTGCCCATGCAGGCCTCAGGTTCAATATTATGTATCAGTTTGGGGGTTCTTGACATGAAAATAGCACAAGAACCAGTATAACCAGTAATATTCTTACAAAATACTGTATGTTTCTATATTGATTGATTTATGTATACATTTATGTATATGTAATTTCAATCCCCGATCCCCATCACGGGCGGGGCTCAGCGGGTTACATAGGCAAAAATAAAATCTCATGACTTGAAAGTGTAATGATGACGTTTAGGTATTATCATTCTAAACCTTATGTTGCGTGTTGTGTTGTGAGCTTGTAGATCTGCTATTTTGGGTGTGCGACATGCTTTCATAGAACTTTAATCTATGGGGTTATACCATAAATCCCCCCGGAAATCCCCTCTCATCCACTTGCGTTGAGTTGCTCACCCAGCGCATGGGCCGAAATCACCCCTTCTTCCGGGTTGTGAAATGTGACGGGCAGGGCCTATTTGGGGCTTCTGTGACACGTTTTGCGTCACATCGGTGCGCAGCCCCGTGCGCAAGCTTGTGCGCAAGCTCGCAAGTCGAGCCCATTCGCTCGTTCGTGTTAGTGGCCCCAGACGTTTTAAGCTGCAGTACCTATGAATGGCCAGCATGTCCAATGTGCTTCAATGCAACCACTGGGTTCTGGGAGCTTGGGTTATACTCGCGCCTCTCGGTGAAGGGTAGACGCCCGCTGACCCCGCATCACTCAGTATACTAACAATCTTTAATATAAATGTACTCCAAACATGTCTATTTGTATATAAAACTAAATACCAATACACCCACCTCCCAAATCATTTTAAATTGTATTTCCAGCCAAATTCCAGCTTTCACCCATATCCCACTAGGCAAGCAAACCAACTGCATGTCCCACTATGTACCACCAATAGGGGGCAGTTCGCCATCAAGTACAAAGGAGTTTCATTATGGAACGCCCATTTCAGTTTGGTGGCTACCACATCCTCCCTACCTACCTATAAAAGAAGCCTAATAAGTAAGTTAAATACCCAAATGGAAAACTAGACCAGTTTCCAAATAATTTAATCCTTATTCACATGAATATGTAATAGCATAATTGTTTTGCTTTGTTCAATACTTTTTGTTGTTTTGTTTTTGTTCTGTCTCTTCTGCTCAGTCTTGTACTCTTATTTTTATTTTTATCAATGTACTATACCCTTTATCATAGGTATATACTTTTATATTTTCTTTTTTTTCTTTCTTTCTTTTTTTCTGTCTTTGTTTTTAATATTAAATAACTCTCATTATATGTAATGTAAACGGTGAGGTTCTTACATAAGCCCCCCAGGGTTTCTTACCTCACCGGCACAACAACTATCACGTAATGTTTCCCTCGGAAATAACGTACATGTCCTGTAAATGTATACAAAAATGTTGTGCAAATAAATCAAATCAAATCAAATCAAATCAGTGTGGCGTAGCGTGAATTCAGCCCCGGACATCTAAGGGCATCACAGACCTGTTATTGCTCCTTCTCATGTGGCTGAACGACACTCGTCCCTCTTAAGAAGTTAGTCGCCGACCTCACAGGGCCGCGAACGTTTAAAACGTCAATGACGCCCACAATCACGACACCAGAGGGAGCTCCACGTTCAACACAGATTTGGTTCAAAAAAGGGGTTAAATTCATTCTCCTGCTATGCGCCAACAATGTGGAACGCCCTACCAACAGTGGTAAAGGAGTGTAAATCCCTACTCTAAAAAAAACGCTCTAAAAGAGCACTTACAGGTGGCTGCAATTCAAAACAGGCAATTCCTTTCTGATTTCTAACTGTTTATATGATGTTTTGCATAGTATTGCATTTTGTCTGTCATTAAATATTTTGATGAATTGAGTACAAAGGACCCCAATGGAAACAAGCCATTGGCTTTCTTGGGTTTAAAATCCTCTTAGCAGACCTTGTATTGAACTGGACTTTCCTGTGCTTTTTTTTTTGCAAACTGCTGATAAAGTATTCAATCAATCAATCAAAACAAGCCAGTGTCTCGTTCGTTATCGGAATCAACTAGACGAATCACTCCACCAATTAAGAACGGCCATGCACCACCACCCACAGAATCGAGAAAGAGGCATCCAATCTGTCAATCCTTTCCATGTCCGGAGCCGGGCGTCTGTGTCATTTTAGATTTGACAAATCTTTGAATATATATATTTTTAAAGCAATTTCTTTGCTTCTGGGGGTCCCTGGAACACAATCTTTTGAGATGGGGAGGAGTACAAATACATGGGGGTCGTTGACATGAAAAGGTTTGAGTACCACTGATATAGCAACATACGTTTTTCAGAGGATAGGATTAGGATTTAGGATTTAGAAGATATTTGTAGAATCGGCCTCAGGTCTCAATGGGTTAGGCCACAGGCTCCACTCCTGGTGGTGCCCTTCCGTGAATTCCTTTAAGTTTCAGCTTTGCAACACAACACTGTCTCACTCCCCAAAAGGCTTTGTGACTGTGACGTGAAGGGGGGGGGGGGGGGGGGGCAGAAAAGGCACATGTTGACTTTTCGGGACTTCCGCATTACATTAAGGCGGAAGTCCAGTTCTCAGCGTTTTTGACGATTCGACCAAAAAACGGTTGAAACGTCAGAGGCGCACCGTCTCAAGCAAACTTGAGCCATGGGAGGCACTGCCGAGCGTGCTAAAGCGAGCGAGTCGCTGTGCAGAGCATTGTGAAGTCCGCTTTGAGCCGACTCGACGCCGTCCGAGTTCGTCACGATAGGCACAGAATCGTAAATCATATATATTCCCCGAAAGTCATTATGACTTTTTTGCCTTCACGTCACATGTTGACGTTTGGTCAAAGGTGTCCCAAAAAGTCAAAATATTACTTTTTTTTTGGTGAGACAGCGTTGTGCAACCATACTCCCCCCGGAACCTGGGCGCTACCCGACAAGTCATGGGTGGTTACTATGTATATTTGTCACATCAGCATGTAGGGTTTGTTCCAGTGTGCGTGTGCGTGTGGGTTGTCATAGTGTCTTCCACACTACAGAAACAAGGGTTCATGTGGTTAAAAATCAGCAGTGGTTCCCAAACTGGGAGTTGGGACCCACCAGGGGGTCCGCAAATTATTTTGGGGGGGTTGATTAGCTTAATGTGCAACATTGTTCTCTCACTCAGCAGTAAACAAACCAACACACAATATAAGTGTATACAGGGTATCTGCACATTTCTTAAGTTACAATATAATGAGTTTTAATACTTAAAACCAAATTGGCCAAATTGTCAAATAATACTAAGAAAGAGGCAAACATTGTGAAAATAGACGATCTACTGTACAAGCTTCCAAATGTCAAAAAAAAAAATCACACCCTGTGTGAAGAGAGTGGTGCCTTTGATGAGCCCCGTATTGATGTTGTCATCAATGTTTGTTTATTGGACACTGTACAGTACAGTACGTACAGTACAGTACAGTATTGTACTGTAATCTATGTTGGTAAATGTGACAGTCTGAAGGAGGTCAAAGCTCTCCTCCTCCTGCCTAACAGCTCACTGCTGCCCTCTGCTGGGCTCCTATAGCGGCTCCTTCATCTCAACAATCGAGAAGGTTTTTATTTGTCACTTATAAAGAAAACTCATGAACAAAGATACGTACGATATGAGACAAGTACACAAATACATTCAACTCAGATAGCTTGCCCATCCTCTCCCACCCAAGTCAGCAACCACCACACCGCCCGCCGTCAACCGTCAAACAACAGAAGAGAGAAAAAGGGTACAGTACAATATCCAGGATGGAGTTAAGATAGGTCAAATCAAATACATCAGCGTATACTTATTTTCAAAAAAGAAAAAAAGATGAAAAGAAAGAAAATACGTAATATGTATTTATATACACATACATCCATACATACACACATACATACATACATACATACATACATACATACATACATACATACATACATACATACATACATACATACATACATACATACATACATACATACATACATACATACATACATACATACACGTGACATATTGCTGGTGTCTAAGTGGATATGATGATGTACCAGATACTGTTTCAAATAAGTACCGTGCTGCAATAACGATAATAGTAATAGAATGAAACTAAGACAAGGATAAAAAGCAATAGTAGTCACATCAACATAAAAAAGAAAAGAAAAAAACATTTTGTGAGCGGCAGTGGCTCAGGGGGCAGAGCGGCCCCCTGAGCCACATTAAAAAAAATAATCGTGACACACACACACAGCTAAAATCTAAAATGACACAGATGCTTTCCCGGTTTTAATGGCTTAATTTGACACCCATGCGAGGACTCAACCGGCCCGGATACGGAAAGGGTTGACATGACTTCCTTGGCTACACGTACATGGATCTTTTTCTAAACGCACATTTTTGTGTGCGTTTGGGCCTTTCAGCCACACGCAAACGGTGTTTTTGGCCGCTAAAACGGATATTTTTGTAAACGGATAAATAAGTGAAGGTTTTCCAAAACATGCGTTTCAGTGGATCTGTGTGGACATGTAATCCGGAGATTTTGAGAAACGATGACGTCATCGCGCATTCGCACATGGTCATTATAATACATAAACACCGCGGACCGCTCATGGTCATTATAATAATAAATGAAGAGAGAGAGAGAGAGAGCAACACTTACAGTCTATGAAACAAGGCACGCTCATTTATGGCTAAATAATGTCATACTTAATAATAAGACAGTGGTGGGAAAAGTAGCTCATTCACTGTGTGACGAAAACCCTCTTTCTCTGCGCCAAGTAGAACACACGGCGCGCACACAGATTGAATGTGGGGTCTGTCGTCCTAAAACACAATCGCCTCGGTGCCGAGAGTCCCTGCTTTATAGTGGTGTTCGATGTTTTTACATTGCCAACTCTCACATGTACATAAACGTTCAGATTTCAAATATAAAGTGCTTACCCCTGAGCCACGGACGTTACAAGGCGATCCGGACCGCGATAAGTACCCGTATCTCCCGTATTGTTCAATAAAAAGCCTTTTAATCCGATCGTCGGCCATTTTCTCCAAATTTTCTCCGATGCTTTCAACCATGCGACACCAATGGTTGGAAGGTGTATTGCACTCTGATACATTACCAAAATAAAAGAACAGAAAAAGAAAATGGCTGGCGATGGGATTAAAATGCTTTTTATTGAACAATACGGGAGATACGGGTACTTATCACGGTCCGAATTGCCTTGTAACATCCGTGGCTCAGGGGAAAGCACTTTATATTTGAAATCTGAACGTTTATGTACATGTGAGAGTTGGCAATGTAAAAAAAAAAACGAACACCACTATAAACCAGAGACTCGACAGCGTCATGTGAACCATGGCTACTGTTTGCGCTGCAGCTGCGTCCTAATAATGTTGTTTTCGTTTATGTTCACGTATGCTATTAAAATAATGCAGCTATTGCAGTATTGGGCCTTAACATGTGATTACAAATGTATTTGTATTTGGCCCCTCATATATATAATTATAAAATAAATGTAAATATAAAATCTGATATAAAATTGAAACATGCAGCTAATCGATGCGTTTCTGCGTCTACGTGTGGACAGGGATTTTTGTTTATCTTTGTCATGTGGCCAGGGATTCTTTTTAAAAACGGAGGACTAAAATATCCGTTTAGTAAAAGATCCATGTACGTGTAGCCAAGGCCTTAGTTGGTGGAGTGATTTGTCTGGTTGATAGGCTCTATTCACAGCAGCCATAGTATGAAGACATTCACAGGTGTTACCAATGATACTAATGAAGGCTCTGTTCCATTCTGGTCAAACAGAGTCAGGGTGCTAATATTGTTCATGTTGGCCCACTGGAAACACAAATGGGTCTACAGTTGGGGTCCAGGGACCCTCATGGGCTTCCAAATGGCCCCTTACAGGTGTGTAACTCTGAGAGTGTACAAATGGAACCAAATGGACCCGTAAGGGTCGTGGGGGTCGTGGAAACCACTGTGCTAGACTAAAAGGAACAGAGCCTTCATTAGTATCATTGGTAACACCTGTGAATGTCTTCATACTATGGCTGCTGTGAATAGAGCCTATTCCGATAAGGAACGAGACTCCGGCTTGTTAACTGGTTTCGCGGCCCCGTGTGGTCGGCGACTAACTTCTTAGAGGGACAAGTGGCGTTCAGCCACACGAGAAGGAGTTTTTTAGTTACTTGATTCAGTGTTTAGATATTTGATATTCATTTTATCAGACACGTCCCCTTCCTATACAAACCCACTGTAACTTCAAACTCCATTTTAACCATGAAAACACCCGTCCTCGGTTCTGCATGATGACTCATACTGCCCTCCTAATACGTGAGGGGGCCATGTTTTTTCGATTCATTAATCAATGTTCTTTTTCATTCACAACTTTGTCAAACTCACTGTGACTCTGTCTTCCTGCTGTGTTCTCTGTCATGTCCTCCTGAGGTCCAGGGACGTTTTCATGGCTCCTGGCATGGGCCACGCTCTCGTAGATCTGCTCCTCTCTCTCTCCTCTGTGTCATGTCATCTTTTGGCATATTTGACATTGGTAGATAGAGATCTCTGATACGTTTGGCTAAATGAGATTTAGCTGTATATTTACCATAGCGTCCATTAAATTGCCTGGTGACTCAACCAATCACTGCACTAACCATGTGCTGCATGTGTGTCTTTAGGACGTGAGTTTAAATCCAACTCCCGTCAAGTCTCCCCTCTCTCTGTTCTGGGTTTTCTGTCTCTCTGCACTCTCCTATCTAAACGGACTTGTTTCCCGCAAAAATGACGTCATCCGGCCGGATAACGGAAACGGAAATGCACCGGTTTCCTGTTTGGCCAGGAACTACCGCACTGGTTTCCTGTTTGGCCAGGAACTACTGCGCTAATAACAAAAAGGAATCTCACACTGTTTTTAAGAGATTATAGGATTTGAAGATGGAAAAACAACAGCTAAAGAAAACACAGCAGCTAAAGAAAACACAGCACACGGTAATTAATGCTCCACTGGCTAAGAGAAACGATCCGCAGATAGTATAAAACAATTAAAAGAACGCTTTTTGAAACACTTCGGTGGTAGTGACCAGCAGAGGTTGCTAAAAATAGTTATTTGTGGACCTGCATTGTATTACTTTAAACAATGCACCATTCACATAAATAGGGGTATTTCAAGAGAAATTCTGGATAATTCCAACACTTCTTCTAATCCTCCAATCACAGCATTTCAATATTTCACATAAAGCCGGTTGTCATGAGCCATTGCCATGGAAACGGTAAACACTTTCCGGTCGTAGGGGTTGATGAAACCTCGTTCACAGCCTTTTGTCTCTCACCAAGAGAAAGTCCTGGTAAAGAACTACAGATGTTTCTATAGGGCGGCACTTCCGTTGTACAGTATGTACAAGGAAGCTGTCTTTGTTTATCCAATCACAACACGGATGTGGGAATGCCTCACTGGACCCGTGGCAGTTGTCACACATCGAGGAGGAGCTCAAATTGGAGACACACACCACACACGTGAAGAAAAAGGCCCAGCAGCGACTGTACTGGCTCCGCCGCCTGAAGAAGTTCGGAGTAGGACACCGCATCCTCAGGCTGTACTACAGCAGCTCGGTTCTCAGGCTGTGTTACTGCCTGGTATGGAAACTGTCGCCCGGCGCATCATCAAGGACAAGCACCACCCAAGTCAGAAACTGTTCAAACCCCTACAACGGCCGTAGGCCGGGCAAGGGGGCCTACCGCAGCACCACCAGGTCCTTGAACAGCTTCCACCCGGCTGCCGTCAGACTGATGAACAAGGCATGAGCTTTGTTCAGCAGCCTGATGACAGGCGGTGTCGTCAGGCTGGTCTCGGACCTTTGACAACAGAACCTATAGGCCGTGGCCGCGCGGGTGAAGTAACTCCCAAACTACTACAGATCCCTATTACTATTTTTATATATAAGGTAAATTGTAAATGGTGCATTTATGTAGCGTGTGTATTTACAATGTGCATTACATTCACCCATTCACACACACACACACACACACACACACACACACACACACACACACACACACACACACACACACATTCACACACCGACGGCGGAGGAAACCATGCAATGCACCAACCTGCTCATCAGGAGCAGTTAGGGGTTCAGTGTCTTGCTCAAGGACACTTCGACACCGACTCTGGGGGAGCCCGGGATCGAACTGGAAACTTTCTGTCTCCTAACTGGCCACTGTACCTCCTCAGCCACTGCCGACATGCTGGAACCAATCGCCGCTTGTTCACATTCAAGGATCATCCATACAAGGATTATGACCACATTTTAGGAGCAAATTAACAATTTATTTGCTTTGCAAATTTTGAAAAACATGTAAGCATAAAAACTTAAAGTCAAAATATTGTAAGAAAAGAAATATTGGCTGCTCTTAAAAAACAGGAAAAAATATTTGGGTACAACTTATACTACTATTCATTAATTCTTACTACAACAAACTTAGTTAGTTCATTAGTTATTACCAAAAATATTACCAAAACATAATTTCAATTGATTTAATATTTAATAAAATTAATTTAAAACCACAAAAAAATCTCTAATGTGCTATTTATTCATGGAGATCCATTTGTATGGTTACATACATAAAAGTTACTATTTAAAAAAAAAAAAAAGTTTTGCTTTTTGCCCCTTTTTCTCCCAAATGTTGTCATTATGCCAATTGATTCCTCCCCACACATATTTCTGTGTGTCACTGTTGTATCCTTCTGACTCACGTACCAGTGAGGAGCCCCCACCGGGAGGACCTTCCTCCTACTCCTCCCACCCAACATTCCCTGCTGACAGGCTCCGCCCCCAGCCCGTAGGATAAGCCTTCATTAGTAGGCTATCATTGGTAACACCTGTGAATGTCTTCACAATATGGCTGCTGTGCATAGAGCCTATTTAATAAGCGAGGCCATGGCTACCATAGACAACCCCTTATGAGCTGGCACCCAACAAAACTGCACATCTATTCCACCTCAGTGTAATCCTAGTAAATACTGTTTTATTTCAATGACTAAATCCTCCCTCACTGACTTTTCTGACTGTACGCTTTTCAATACTGCCAAAGAATCCGTGCACACCACCACCCGCTCTGATCTAACCTCCTCCACCCATTGTAGCCCAGTGATAATAGCCACGCTCTCTGCTGTATACACTGATAAGTAATCTGGCACTCTTTTTGTAATCAAATTATGGGACATAGACACCAATTCCCACCCTGTGCTGCTTATCTTTTGACCCATCTGTAAACATTTGCATATAGTTATAATAATTCTGCCAGAGATACGCACTTGTTTGTGCTCCTATATCCTCTTCTTGCCATTCTCTTTTCTTTTCCACAATATTCATATCTATTCTCGTTTCCGGAAACAACCATGGTGGACTAGCACTAATCGGAGTAGTCAAAGTAAACTCCACACATCCTTCCTTCTCACTGTCTCCTTTTTGAATGAGACCGGGCTCTAGCTCATGCCCTGCTCACCGCGCCCTCCTCGCTCTCGATTGGCCACTGGTGACGTCGCCTACTAGGGGATTGGGCAGTGGGGACTACGCCCGAGTGTCCGTCAGCGCATCAGCTGTTTGCTGTCATTGACACTCAGTGTTGCTAAGTGGCTTGGGGACAGGGGGAAAACATTGTCCAACAATAAACAAACACATTATAATTTAGGACATCATAATACAGGCTTTAAAACAAAGGGTTAAGAGATTATTTGAAGACTTTAGTTTCTAATTACTTTGAAGATTTTGATTATTATTACAAAACATACATTAAGCACTTCAGCCATTTAAACTTTGGCTATTTCAAAATAGCAGATCTACAAGCTCACAATCTCATAAGCTTGTAGATCTGCTATTTCCAAAGATGTTAATACATTTTATACATAATATGATACCTTGTGAAACGGGTCATTCTGTTTAATTTGCGCTTTTACTTTGTGTAGCTACTTTAAGTATATATAACAATACTTTTACTCAAGTCAATTTTGATTAGCGGACTTTTTACTTGTAACAGAATGTTACAAGTAAAAGGTGCGTGTGTGTGTGTGTGTGTGTGTGTGTGTGTGTGTGTGAGTGTGTGTGTGTGTGTGTGTGTGTGTGTGTGTGTGCGTGCGTGCGTGCGTGCGTGTGAGCTCTGTGTGTGTGCAGCCCAAACCACTTCTTCTGAGAGGAAGAACCCAAAAGCTACAGACTGCAGTAAAACCGGCAAGGAGGGTTTAAAAAAATCCATCAAGGCAGAATGAGATGTTTTTGCCTAGCAGCAATGATGACGACGCAACGCACAGAAGAATGCCCACTTCTGGTCAGACGAAGGAGGAGCCAGGCCCGGAGTCAACCCACAGTGCCTAGAGCCTCTTAGTGTCGCCAAAACTTGCTGTTAACATCTCACCTGCCACCCTAAACCCTAACCCCATCATTAGCACTGTCTCTTACTCCCCTCAAGAGACAGTAGGGGCTGTAGCATGCCACTTGGACACAGACCGGGGTCGGATCAGCCTCGGTCGGGTCGCCTGGAGGAGGGTGTCTGTTGCGAGACCCGAAACACCCAGTGACTCCAGGAAACAACACTGATGATGTGTCCAAGTTTGTGCATCAGTAGATGTATTTATTTACTGTTACGTACACATACCCCATCATTCCACTAAGGAGAGGAGTCATGCCACATTGCATGTCTCTGTGTGAGAGAGATGCATATATGTAGGTCTACTTTAATATTGGCTGCCAAAAATAGACAAACCAACAAAACAAGACGGGCTGGCCATAGATAATACTATTCAGGAAGGAAGTCGTTGGGCTACAATTTGCCCCTGGGTCGGTCTTTACAAGTCCGGTGTACTGTGTGTAGCTGTGTTCCAGATAAAAAATACCACATCAGAGCCATAGGACACACACACACACACACACACACACACACACACACACACACACACACACACACACACACACACACACACACACACACACACACACACACACACACACATGCCCACATAGCAGCCCCGCCTCACTCTATGGCTCTCAAACTCTTCTCATGCAACTCATCATGTTTTCTCCACTTGAAGACTGCTGTCAGTGTAATAATAGTTTGCGGGTGTTAACATGTGTGCAGACACTCTGTGAAATGTTCTGTCAATTGATTGCTCTTCCTCTTTACATCTCCAGTACTGTTTGAAGTGAATACTGTTTGTTTGAAGTGAAGTGAATTAACAAGTAAAGGTGACTCTCAACCAAACAGACTACTTCAGACTGGAACAGACTGGTAGTCTGTTGGCAAAAGTTGGCATTTAGTTCAGCATAAGCAGTCGGCCAATGTGCACATTGTTGTGCTAATGCCTTAGAGCTGGCAGACTGGCGTCCGTTGGCAACGGACGCCAGCAAGATATAGGCCTACCAGTGGTTCTCAAACTTTTTAATGCCAAGGACCCCAAATTAATAGGCTATGTATTTGGCCGTTGAAAATTGTTTGTGCAAGGGACCCCCCCCCCATACAATACATGTGTTTTTAAAATGTTTAAAAAACATTAAAAAAAAATCTTTAGAAAATAACAGATCTACTAATAGCTCAAAACGCATCACATCGCAACAAGTTGTGAGCTTGCTTGTAGATTGGCTATTTTCAAAAAAGCAATGTCTGTAAGTTGTTCAACTGATTTTCTATGGGGGTCCCTGGCACAAAATATTTTCAGATGGGGGTCCGCGGACAAATACATATTAATCTGGGGGTCCTTGACATGAGAAAATTGTGGGAACCACTGGTTTAAAAGACATTAGGAAGCAAGCCAAAATAAGCAACTACACTTAAGAATCAAGCCCAAAGCCACTTATTATAAGCAGACATGGCAACACTGGTAAACAGGAAACCCCTTGATATGGGGCAAACATGTCATGTTAAGCACCCCCAAATTAATATATAATTGGCCACAGACCCCCATCTTAAACAATTTTGTGCCAGGGACCACTCACACATTCTTCATGGTGAAATGCATTATATTTATATTTAAGCATTGTACTTAAGTAGGTGAGGTATTTTTACTTTACGGGAGTACTGGAGTATTTCCAATATTCAATACTTTCACCTCCACTCCACTACATCTCAGAAGCAAATATTGTACTTTTACTCCACTATAATTTTTTGAAAACGTTAGTTAGTTACTTTGTAGATTTTCATTATTATTACAAAACATATATTAACCACTTCAGGCCTGGCTACATATAGTATACTTCAGCTATTTGAAAATAGCCGATTTATTTTCAAAAGATTTGGAAACATTTAGAACATTTGAAAATGGGACATATCTGCATGTGGCAGTGGTGGGCGGCCGGTGAAGGTGGAAGTGGGTTTGGGGCGGGGCCTTGTTGAGGACGGTGTTGAGGACGCCACTTGGGCGACGGCGTCCGAGCGAGTGGCCCGGTTGGGCGGGGCCGCTCAAGGTGCTTCTGGTGCGACGGAACGGAAGTGCGCCAGGTAGGTGCGGAACAGCACGGCCTTACGGTCCGTACGCTGGAAGGGGATGCCGCTCGCCGCTAGCACCCGGTGCAAGCCGCCGACCGTCCACTCGGAGATGGTCAGCTGGGGCAACACGTGCTCTGGGCCGCCAGCGTCGGGTGCATAGCGGCGAAACGGCTCAAGCTCTCCGAGCCGCTGTTTGGAGCGGGAGGAGGCGGCCTCGGCTGGGCTGGTGGAATTTTGTGCGAACTCCGACGGCTCCAGGTGTCCGAGCCGGACGGGCCGGCGTCGGGGAGTAGCCCTGGCTGCCTGGCGAGGAGAAGAGGTCCTCGTCGGAGGCATGGAGGACCAGCTCTTGCGGGGAGCGCAAGCGTGGAGCGGGAGGCATGCGTTAATCCGACAGACCTTTTCTCCGACTATGTGGCATCCGCGTGCGGTTAGGGTTAGGGTGCGGGTTTGGTTCGGGTTTAGTATTGGAAACGTCGGAGCGCTGCGCTGTCGGAGGAATGCGCTGTCGGACTAACGTACTGCACCCGCGTGGAGCGCCGGTGAAACTTGGCTGAAGAGAAACAACGCCTCGAGCAGCGAGTTGTTTTTTAACCATCTATCTGCGACTGTGATTAGAAACGGTAAGCCAAGGATTTACTATACTAAATGATTAAACTGGAATGAAAACGAGCGAAAACGATTCGAGATAAGGTAGAAAGTAGACGAACTTTGCGCGGACTGAGTTAGCGTTCGAGACCACGTAAGTAGTAGGAACACACGAGCGACGGCTCGCAGCTGAATTTATGGTCATACTGTGGTGATTGTGACGTGGGATTGGCTGGCTGATAAGGGAAGGCAGGTGTAGGTGATAAGGTGATGGCGAGCGGGGAGTTGCCGTGTTAAGCAGAGGGACGTCTCCACTCCTGAACTTACGTTGTATACAACTGCATATGGGAAACATACTCATTCAGACCGTGAAAGTGCGGCCTCACGATCCTTCTGGCTTTTTGGGTTTTAAGCGGGAGGTGACAGAAAAGTACCACAGGGATAACTGGCTTGTGGCGGCCAAGCGTTCATAGCGACGTCGCTTTTTGATCCTTCGATGTCGGCTCTTCCTATCATTGTGAAGCAGAATTCACCAAGCGTTGGATTGTTCACCCACTAAAATTGCGTGACTCTCACTCTCGAAGGGTGAGACTTGGCAGCAGGCTCCTGCTTGACAAGTAATAATCTGTCTCAAATTGGTCCGTGTTCATTGAAGATGTGCGTTGTTGTGCCGTGCGCTCAGCTAGGTTTCGATTGTGTATACTGTATATACTTTGTTTGGCGGGCGGTTTCGCGCACCAAAAATAGCCGATCTGCAAGCTCACAACGCCTCGTGTTGCGACGCGTTGTGGGCTTGTAAATCGGCTACAATTCTGCGCACGCACTGCACGGCATGGGGCTCAATTAAGTAAATTTACTGTCTGTAGGTGCGGGCCAACGGATGCGCAGGGATTTCTACAGTTTACAGACAGAGGAGACTAGGGGGCATTCTTACAACATTAAAGGCTGCATTCCAGTTCAGGAGAGTATAGGGGCAATTCTATTGAATACTGCCCGAGTGCCTTCGAGTACAGCATGGAGAAAGGGCATTTGTTGTTTTTTTCACCATTATAAATGCTGCATCCATGGTTTGGCGTGGGCACTTTCACTCATAAAAAGAGGTTCATCTGAATTACAAATGAATGTTCAACAAATTAACACTGTATAACAATGCTTGTTCTATGACTACTTCTAAGTTATTATTGTATTCTTTTGAGAAGGTTTTGCACAGAGACAAAAAATGTTATTAACAATCTGTTTAAAAGCTGTAATCGTGAGGGGTGCAATACGTTAGTCCGACAGACCGTTCCTCCGACAGCGCATGCCTCCGACGTTTACTATACTAGACCGCAGTGATCAGCTGATTGATAAGTCAGTATTTTTGCCAGGTATGTTTGCACATAGGTTCATACATTACACTGACTAACAACAGTATAGATTAGAATATACTCAATATAAGCATAAACATATAAGAAAGAACCTTTATACAGTAGTTATAAAACCCACAGACACACTTAACCACTTTATTAAATACAATCTGAGAACCTATAGACTCAAACAACATTAAAAGCTAGAGAAAATAAATGAGTCCTGAGCAGAGATTTAAAAACCCCAATAGTCTGAGCCCTTCTCATGGGAAGGGGTAGGCTGTTCCAGAGCAGCAAAGGCACAGTCGCTCCTGTTTTTTTAGTCTACTTTTGGGAACCTCCAGGAGCAACTTGTCAGCAGACCTCAGAGCCCTGACTGGGGGGGTGCAATACGTTAGTCCGACAGCGCATTCCTCCGACAGCGCAGTGCTCCGACATTAAACAGTAAACCCGAACCAAACCCGCACCCTAACCCTAACCGCACGCGGATGCCACATAGTCGGAGAAAAGGTCTGTCGGATTAACGCATGCCTCCCGACTGGGGCGTAAGGTTCCACAACTTCAGTGAGATAAGGAGGAGCCAGCCCATGTAGAGATTTAAAAACAAATAAGAGGACCTTAAAATGTATTCTGAGTCATATGGTCTTGCTTTTTTGTGCCAGTGAGGAGGGGTGCAGTACGTTAGTCCGACAGCGCATTCCTCCGACAGCGCAGCGCTCCGACGTTTCCAATACTAAACCCGAACCAAACCCGCACCCTAACCCTAACCGCTCGCGGATGCCACATAGTCGGAGAAAAGGTCTGTCGGATTAACGCATGCCTCCCGTGAGGAGACGGGCAGCCATTTTGCACCAGCTGCAAAAGCTTGAGTGCGGACTGCTCAATACCTGTATAGAGAGAGTTGCAATAATCAAGCCTCGAGTATATGAAGGCATGAATAGCCATTTCCAGTTGTTTAGGGGGGACGTAGCTAGGCTTTTACCTTGGCTAAGAGTCTTAACTGAAAGAAACTGCTTTTGACGACAGAGCAGAATGTTTGTAGTGTGAAGTTCCAGTCGAGGGTAACACCAAGAGTTTTGACAGATGAGCAGAATGATGTTGGAGTTGAGGGTACTGAGGATGTTCGTGCGTGGGTTGGACTTGGGTCAGTATCATGGTCAAAAAAAATATTTTTTCATTTGTTTTCTTTTATTGAGGTTTAGAACGTTTATGTCCATTCAGGGTTTGACTTCATGTAAACAGTCGAGTAACAGCTGAAATAAGTCATTTGCATTAGCTGTGAGGGGAAGGTATATTTGGACATTTAGCACGACTATTTTGGGCAAGTCATTATATCAGGTGATACTTTTGGGAATCACTTACATGCGTTTTTACTAAAGGGTCAGCCTACTCGCTGGAGTTATAAAATAACGCCTTGTTCCTGATTGCCAACAACGATTGGTAAGCACATCCTCTCATGTAAATATTGCTTCATGTGAACTGTTAACCTGTTGACCTGTTGACCTGTTGTGTGTGGTTCCTTGCAGACAGTGCAGATAATGGTGGGCGCGCTGCTCTTCCTGTTGTGGCGTGTTTCTTTGATCCATCTTTAACAGTGTACTCTGGAGTGTTCGCCTGGGCACCTTTGTTTGTAAGCAAACATCTGCATCCTCCACCAAACCGTACACTGTACTGTGTTTATATTAAGTCAAATCATTTGAGCTTTGAATGAAATACACATGCTGTACCAACTCTCTAAGTCTCTAAGTTAATACGTACATACTAATTACCGTAACTATTATTTAAACAGGATTTGATTGCCTGTAAGTATTCACACATATAACAATACTGCCACGATTCATTTGAATGCTACTGTATGTTTTGTAAGAAGAGTCATAAATGTTTCATTTTGAAACATAATTCTTCATTATCTGATTGTTTGTTTCTCTTCTCCCCCAGTACATCATTGCAGGGTCATTAACGGTGGCTGCGGATAGGTCAAAGAACAGCTGCCTGGTCAGTAAGCCACGCCCATGACCACACCCTTACTGCTCTCTACAAGTCATTCCATTTGTTACTAGTTGTTTATTCTATTGCCGTTCTATGTTTCAGATTAAAGGTTCTATGGGGATGAATATTGTGGCTGCTGTGATGTCAGGTGTTGCCATCATCCTTTACGGCATGGTCGCTACAGGGGTGGAACATTATTATTATAGGGTAGGACTGCATTATTTACACACTGGATTGACCCACACTGCTGCTAGGTCTCTGTTTGACCAGCTAGTTCATTCCATTCACCAGGTCCTAATGAGACCCTGATTAGACCATCTATACTACAATTTCATTCTACAGTCATGCGCGAGAATGTCTGTTTGTACGTTTCCTCAGTGTTACCATGTCTGTTTGTAACTTTCCTTAGTGTTGCCAGATTGCGCGCGAGCAACAAGCAACCAGCTTCATGCAAAAACACAGCGCTGCGCGCTGCGCACTGCGTGGACGCACTTTCCCTAACCAATTACACGCCACTTCACGCTTACAACTCCAGGACATGGCAACCCCGGCTACCCCGCCCCCCCATCCACCTACTGTCTGTCTGAAACTTTACACTATAACACCACGAAGCGGCGGCCATGGAAATCAGCGGACTTCGCCCGCTCGCTCCACACACACACATTCTTCCACTATGATCCTCACCCAGCCTACTGCGCCAGCAGAACCCTCGGATCATGGTAGTGGCCCCTCTTTACAGTTTCTTAAACTGTAAATTAATACATTCCTTTTTTAACTGTTTTAACTACTACTGAAATTACATTTATATGAAATAAATCACAACACCCCCCTATAATATTAAAAAAACAGCCGAAGGGGTCCGCCATGTTCCACAGGGTTTTTTTTAGAAAAAAAAAATATATATATTTTTTACTTTTGGAAATTTTTGTCCCACGCTTTTGGTACCCCAAAATACGCAAAAGAACCTACGGGCGGCCGGACCTCTAGTTGGTTTACCTAATGTGCACAATGATGTGTTTGTTTACATGTGTTGGTTTACAAATGCAGAGATGTTGTTTTGTAAAGGCTTTGGGCCTCATACACAAAACTCTTAAATGTAGACTACCGTATATTGCAATGTATCCCTGCTCCTAAGTAAAAATCAACAGACCATTGTGGTTATGTGTTTGTTCGCATGATGTTTGTTTGTTTGTATGATGCGTTTATTTCCAGGGCTTGTCGATGGGTGTGGCGGGTGTGCAGTGTGTCTTCAATCTGCTGGTGTTCATCGTTTCCATCTGTGTGTCCGTTTTCGGCTGCAAAGCCAACTGCTGCTAACAGACCCCGATCCTGGTGAGACCTGAACACAAACACAAACTCAATCTACATGACATGGACCTGTAGAATCTGCCTGTGTTACCGTGATGGACCATCACAGTGGGTGCATCCACACATGTCCGTCAAGTTGTCGTACGGAAGTCGGAAGTCCCATCCACTCCCATGTTAAGTTTAAAACCGGAAGTACCGTTCCGTTTTTTTTTTTTACATGGGAGTGGACGGGACTTCCGTACAACAACTTGACGGACATGTGTGGATGCACCCACTGTTGAACAGCTAAATCTGCCCCGCCCCCACGTTTCCCATATTCAAGGCTGTGGTATCAGGAGTGGAAGAAGATCCACCCTGTTAAATTCCATATCATTATATTCAGAAACCAGCAGATATTGTTGTCTAGATATATTATGGTATGTAAATATCTGAATATGTCCGTCATCTGCTGCCCTGTCTTTAACATCTCAGGGACTCTTTACTCTGTTCTGTGTCTTTCAGCAAGCTGTTAATAGAGTCCAAAGGTAAGCACGCACATCCCAAAACTATTTATCGGGTGCTGGACAACAATACGTACATCAAGGAAAAGAGGGGAAGTCCGCACACCTTTAGCTCCCAGTAGAAAATGCTTCATCAGGTCTGATACATTACATGGAAAGGCGTGTTAAATACAGGAAGAGAGGAACAACACAATCAAAGGCAGCTGTGGTAGTAATTTTAGCAAGCTGTTGTCATGGGCAACCATTTACCTGAAGTTAGTACAGTGATGTCACTGGCCACACCCTCTGCATATGCCCCGCCTTCCTACACTTAAGTAGGCCACACCCTCTCAGGTCTGTTGCCCTGTCACATGTGATTTCATACAGGCTCTGTGCATGACTGTAATTCCAGAAGGTGGAAACACGTATGAAGGTGTTGTGTGTTTCCGGTTCAAATCTGCTGCTGAGCCAATCAAATGGAACTTTGGGAAACTGACACACTACAGGAAATGGGAATGCCACCTTCTGGAACAAGTGAAATAAGCGTCGCTCTTGATACAGACATGCACAGTGCAAGTTCTGCCAGGGAACTCAGTGCAGTTGCTGCTGGCCGACCATTGGTCGGTCTCAGCTCCATGCTTTTATTCTCAACCAGTCTCATATTCACTTCATAACAAAGCACCCTATTTAAAAGGGGAAGTTGCATTGCTCACTCCTTGCTTGCCTTTTGCTGCTGTCTACTGCTGTCTGTTCTGCTGCTGCTTTAACACTGGCTGCTCACCCTCCACCAGGGGTGCAATGCTCACTGGACGACCAGGAGCACACGCAGGCACACGCATAGATTTGAAACTACTTTAAATTCGCACCTCAGCAAAGTTTTCAAAGGCTCCCGACTCACACCTAGCGAATTAACATAGGAATAAGCCTAGATGCATATCAATTGTCCATTGTGTGACTTGCAGTGTAGGTGTTAAGCGACGTGCGCGTCACGTCATTGAAATAGAGTGCAAGAACATACCAAATGAGCATTGCATGCCTGCCCTCCACCACCCCAGCTACCACCTGTCGTTTTGGATCTACTTTTATGTAAGGGGGATTTGGAGTCCCTATTGGTAGGAAGATGTAATGCAAGCTTTCTTAGAGTACCTAAATGCAGATCCAATTCATCACCAAACCAAAATGAATATATTGCTCATTTTATAATTAATACAATATATCTCTGCTGTCCGGCCGGAACCACCTAACTCCAAAATGGTAATTGTTCAGGAAATGAAAAACAAAATATAAATTTTTCGGAAAATGAAGAAAACCTTATATTTTTAAAACAAAGCAATACTGCCTCATCAAACTTGGTATTGTGACTTTATATATTATCAGATACTTGCATGTGTCATTATATTATCACCACTTTACCCAAATCCAGCTCAAGTGGAGTTAGGAGGTTTTGTCCATCATTGAGTGGAGTTAGGAGGTTTTGTCCATCATTGATAAGAACAGCTGCCAATGAATCTCAAAGCTCACAACACTTCACAACGCATTGTGAGCTTGGAGATCAGCTATTTATGGCGTGCGCCATCCTCATATACTAAGTATAGATCAAGCTGAATGCTGTACTTAAACAACTTTTATTTTAACATGCATTGGAAACATCCATGGATCTAACTGTTACCACTGTTGTTCTTCTACAGTTGAGTACAACAAACAATTCTGCCTCAATACTCAATACTAAATGTATTCAACAAAAGCAATCATGGCACACCAACAATAAATAAATGGCATATCAATAAAAAATACATTCATGAATAATAGAATCTGTAGCCTATCAAATCTGTAGCCTACTGCACTAACAATAACAACAACAGTTGAATTTACCTATCGATCAACATTTTATTATTACACTGTTGTGTGTTGTGTGTTGCCTAAACCTTCCAGTCACTGGGTTGGTGAAAACACCCCGCAAAACGGTGACCAGAGCCGAGAGCAAATGACTGTTCACTTAAAGTCTCTGCTAAAGGTGGAGGGTAAAGTATGAATGCAGTCTGACATGAGTGATATTCAGTCACATCCTGCATATTGGTTGAACGTTGAAATTACACAGTGAAAACTGTCCAAATTTATATCTGACAATTGGTCAAAGAAAAAGTCTGAATTACGTTTTTTTTAAATCTGTAGTATTTATATTTGACAATTGGCAAAAACCCTGTATATATAGTATGCAGCAGAGGAGGGGGGAGTTGTTTGTTTTTGACGGACAGTTTGAGGATCCAATGGAGTTGGGAGTTTTCGTCAGAGGCGCTTTTTAATACTTTTCATAGGTTATTATAAAAAAAAACTTTACACAGATGTAAAGGGGGTTCAATAGCATTGATTTATAAAAAAAAAAAAAAAAAAAAACTGAAAATGGAGTTAGCTGGTTCCGGCTGGACACCGACGATATATTTTATCCATTCATGGTTGTACTGACTGAACTACAGTCATGCCCAGAGCCTATTAGTCTGACTAAAGAGTTACCATGTTTCATTAATGAAAATATTAATGACGAAACAATTGAATGTTGCACAATTAATGACCTTTTATGAAGATCCATTCCATCAAGGAAACATGTGATATCCAACCTGATTGAGCTTCTACTCTCATTCCTTTCCAGAAGGTGGTTCATCCCAAGGCTGTGCAAGACTGTGTCTCAGGCTGTGGGAAGTCGTGATGATGCACCACCCCCTGGTGGATGGTATAAGACCTGCACGTCCACAACTCAATAAAAATAAATACATAAAATAAAAACTAAAAGTGTCATTTAATTAAGAGAGAGTTTGTTCAGTGACAAGGGTCTCCGTCTCTACAACTCTTTAGTCAACAGAAAATACATTTTAATGTCAGATTACCCAATTCATCTTTTTGAGTAGCACATTGAAGAAATAATCATTTTAAGAATATATCAAGGCTTAAAGGACTTATGTTTGTCCTTATTAATTCCAAGAGAATGGATCATATCACTCCAGTTCTTAGATGTTTACCCTGGCTCCCTGTCAATCAATCAACACACTGTTGGTTTATAAAGCATTGAATGGTTTACACATACATTTATGATCTTGTGCTACATCATGTACCATCCAGACCTCTCAGGTCATCTGGGACAGCTCTGCTTTCTGTTCCGAGACCCAGAGTCACAACTAAACGTGGAGAAGCTGTGTTTTTATGGAACAAACTCCCACAAAACTGCAGGTCTGCTACAACTCTCTGTGTGTTTAAAATAAGCTGATGATCTTTCTGTTTGCTGCTGCCTTTTACTGAGTTTTAAAAAAATATACAATTATACTTTCTCTGCACTGTAGCCTAATATATTTTTTTGTTTAATTTTTTCTTTCTCTTTTTGAATTGTATTTAAATGCCCTTTTGTAATGAGTTTGTTGTATTTAAGTTTCCGTCTTAGTGACTCAATTGTTATTGTTTTATTTTAATGTGCCATTCAAATAAACCTGTCTTGCCTACAATAATTTGACAACTTTGTTACTTTACTTTATTTAGATTATTAATACAAAAAAAATATGAACATGAACTGATAAACGATGTACTAGTCCATACCTGGGGGACTTGGGACCATGACCATGGCTACAGATCCCAAAGTATTTGTATTGTAGTCTCATTTGCATCTCATTTGAATAAAAGTGTGAGGTCATCTGAAGAGGACATCCTGGGCTTAGTGAAAGAGGTGGGACCATGCTTCCAGGTTCTTGTAAACTTACCAAACTGTAAATTCTGAACGCTGGGCAGTTTTTATCAGAACTTCCACAATTACCCAGATATGGGTATGCCCGGTGGGCCGCTGGGCCAGTGGGCCACTGGGCCCCCAAAAAAAAAAAAAAAAAAAAAAAAAAATCTTTTTTTTTTTTTTTTTTTTTTTAAAATATTATTTTTGCTCCCGTTTTAGGATTATTACGGTCATTTCCGGGTTGCGCGGCCCAATTATTAGTTACGTTAATGTTTGGGCTGGGATGCTTTCCAGCAGGGGCCTCAGTGCGGCTGCAGAGTTCATGTGCAGGGCTGGGCTGAACCGGTGGAACGCCCCCCCCCCCCCCCCCCCCCCCGTTGACAAAACGGCCCGGGGGGGTGGTGGGCCGGTCCAGGCCAAAATGCCAGGGCTGAATTTTGGTCCCAGTCCGGCCCTGGGTCCTGGACACGCTCTTCCTCATACACATCGGTCCTGACCCCCTGGACCTCCACAGCCATAAATACTGTCCACCACCCACCTCTGAGGCACAGAGCCAGTAGACAGAAATGGTATCATCTGATCACAATCTGATCCATTCGATCACCATTCCAAATTGTGAGGCTGTGATTCCACCCTCCCTCTGTTCATGCCACATAAATAAATACATTGTAAATGGTGCATTTATATAGCGTGTTTATTTACAATGTGCATTACACACACACACACACACACACACACACACACACACACACACACACACACACACACACACACACACACACACACACACACACACACACGGCGGAGGAAACCATGCAAGGCACCAACCAACCTGCTCATCAGGAGCAGTTAGGGGTTCAGTGTCTTGCTCAAGGACACTTCAACACTGACTCTGGGGGAGCCCGGGATCGAACTGGAAACTTTCTGTCTCCTAAGTGGCCGCTGTACCTCCTGAGCCACTGCCGACATGCTGGAACCAATTGCCGCTTGTTCACATTCAAAGATCATCCATACAAGGATTATGACCACATTTTAGGAGCAAATGAAGAATTTATTTGCTTTGCAAATTTTGAAATACATGTAAGCATAAAAACTTAAAGTCAAAATATTGTAGGAAAAGAAATATTGGCTGCTCTTAAAAACAGGGAAAACTAAAAACACAACTCATACTACTATTAATTCATTCTTATTACAACTACCTTAGTTAGTTAGTTAGTTATTACCCAAAAAGATTTAACAAACACAATTTCAATTAATTTAATACAATTAATTTAAAACCACAAGAAAATATCTCTAATGTGCTATTTATTCGTGGAGATCCATTTGTATGGTTACGTACATAAATGTCACCATACATTTTTTTTATCATTTGTTTTGCTTTTTTACCCCTTTTTCTCCCAAATGTAGTAATTATGCCAATTGATTCCTCCCCACGCACATTTCTGTGTGTCACTGTTGTATCCTACTGACTCACGTACCAGTGAGGAGCCCCCACCGGGAGGACGTAGAGCCTTCCTCCTACTCCTCCCGCCCAACACTCCCTGCTGACAGGCTCCGCCCCAGCCCGTAGGATTACGTGCAATGATAATAGGCTCTATGCACAGCAGCCATATTTTCACTTCCTTCACAGGTGTTACCAATGATACTAATGAAGGCTCTGTTCCATTTAGTGTAGCACAGTGGTTCTCAGATTTTTCAATTTCCACAACCCCCACAACTCTGAGTGTAAAAATGGAACCAAATGGACCCGTTTGTACAGAGTTACACACAGTGTTACGCACCCGTAAGGGGCCATTCGGAAACCCCTTAAGGAACCATGAGACCCACAGGTGTAGCAGAGTGATTCCAGTGAGCCAACATGCTAGTCCAGTTCTATATGTAATTTCGTTCAAATTTTCGGGGGATTAGGAAAACTATACATTTTTGGAAACTTCAGAGTATAACAAATCAGAAAATCCATGATTCCATTTGCGCAGAAGCCAATATGGTGGCCATCTTGGATTTTGCAAAATGGCGAAAATTCGTTTTTCAATATCTCGACTTCTAGATTACGTAGGATCTGGATTCTAGTGGCTAAATCTACATTTTTAGGGTCAGGAAATCCAATGGTGCTAATTAAAAATATTTACAAATGATCAATGGCACAGATTTGGTCATAATCCTTGATTTTGGGGAAAAAAATGTAATATTCGTTTTTCCACTATTTTGACTTCTAGATTACATAGGATCATGATTCAAGTGGTTAAATCTACATTTTTCAGGAAATCCAATGGTGCTAATTAAAATCAGTGATCAATAGCACATATTTACATAACAATCTAGAATTGTAATATATGATTATCTGAAGAGACAGAGACAGATGATTTCTCTCATTGACACAAGGTTGCGTCATTTATTTACACAAACACAAACTAGACCAGTCTATACATCATCCTCACTATCATCATTGCTGTCACTAGCCAATGTATCTTGACAGTCTTCATCATTTTGGCAGTCAGCAGTACACTGACATAGCTCCGTACAGGGTAGTACAGAGCTGCACGACCATCTAAGTGAAGAACAGTCTGCTTTACAGTGACATCTGACCATCTCAATGATTGCCTCTGGTGCTGGGAGGGACTCAGTTGTAACTGGTTTCAGCTGGCCGTCCTTGTCCTTGTAGTAGCCATTGTTGAGTGGGTCAAGGAACTCCTGCTGAGCAATGTGGACTCTTAGGACATGCTGCTTGAGAGCACCAAGGGTGGGTCGAAGCTTGTCCCATTCTACCTTGTGTTTGCAGAATATCACTCACTATCATCATTGCTGTCACTAGCCAATGTATCTTGACAGTCTTCATCATTTTGGCAGTCAGCAGTACACTGACATCTGAGATTTTGGAAGTGGCACCAATATGGAAAATTCTGGGTGCAGACCGAGGAGAGCAGACAACACTGGGAGATTTTCTAGGATAGGCAAACCTACCTGGTGGAACAGCTACCTCAAAGCTGGTGATGTCCTTGAGGCTCTGAAGATGCTTTCTCAAACCAGTGATGTGACAGAGGATCTACTAACTACAGTAGCTACGTTTGTATGGGGATTAAAAATCGAAAACATCCCTGAGCTGAGATGGCATCTATTCTGCAAACACATGGCAGAAGGGGACAAGCTTCCACCCACCCTTGGTGCTCTCAAGCAGCATGTCCTAAGCGTCCATATCCAGGCCAGAGTGTGAGTCAGGCACACATTGCTCAGCAGGAGTTCCTTGACCCACTCAACAATGGCTACTACAAGGACAAGGACGGCCAGCTGAAACCAGTTACAACTGAGTCCCTCCCAGCACCAGAGGCAATCATTGAGATGGTAAAGCAGACTGTTCTTCATTCAGATGTTTGTGGGGCTACCCTGTACGGAGGGGAGGCATACGATAATCCCTTTTCTCCGACTATGTGGCATCCGCGTGCGGTTAGGGTTAGGGTGCGGGTTTGGTATAGGGTTAGTATTGGAAACGTCGGAGGCATGCGCTGTCGGAGGAATGCGCTGTCGGACTAACGTATTGCACCCGTACGGAGCTATGTCAGTGTACTGCTGACTGCCAAAATGATGAAGACTGTCAAGATACATTGGCTAGTGACAGCAATGATGATAGTGAGGAAGATGTATAGACTGGTCCAGTTTGTGTTTGTCTAAATACATGTGTCAATGAGAGAAATCATCTGTCTCTGTCTCTTCAGATAATCATATATTACAATTCTAGATTGTTATGTAAATATGTGCTATTGATCACTGATTTTACTTAGCACCATTGGATTTCCTGAAAAATGTAGATTTAACCACTTGAATCATGATCCTATGTAATCTAGAAGTCAAAATAGTGGCAAAACGAATATTACATTTTTCATTTCCCCCCCCCCAAAATCAAGAATTCTAGGAATCAAGCATTTGTAAATATTTTTAATTAGCACCATTGGATTTCCTGACCCTAAAAATGTAGATTTAGCCACTAGAATCCAGATCCTACGTAATCTAGAAGTCGAGATATTGAAAAACGAATATTTAAAGGTTGCCATTTTGCGAAATCCAAGATGGCCACCATATTGGCTTCTGCGCAAATGGAATCATGGATTTTCTGATTTGTTATATTCTGAAGTTTCCAAAAATGTATAGTTTTCCTAATCCTAATAAATACACCATTTACAATGAACAAACCTTCTTTTTTGGACATATAGAACTGGACTATGCATAATATCAGCACCCTGACTCTGTTTGACCAGAATGGAACAGAGCCTTCATTAGTGTCATTGGTAACACCTGTGAATGTCTTCACAATATGGCTGCTGTGCATAGAGCCTATTATCGTTATGTTGGGCAAGAATCCTCTGTTAAAACTGTCAATTGGTACCACACAAATTGAACAAGTGAACACAATACAACTTCTGGGAGTAACTATTGACAGCTCTTTATCTTGGTCTAAACAGATAAACAATATTGGCCGGGTTTCCCAAAGAGCTCGTGCGTAGAGCATCGTCGCAGGTCCGACGACGGGTCTAACGTGTGACGTCACATGCTTCGCAGTACCATAGCAGGCACGTAGATTTCAGGTCATGCGTGGCCGTACGCAGCTTGCGCAAGCGTCTCCTACACAGCTGGGACTCGGCCAAACCTACGCTCTACCCTCATTAGTAGCAGGTGGTTGTGCCCCTGCGTGCCATCTAAACTGGCTGCGATTGTGGTAAAAGTACATTCGTGAGACAGAATGCGCGCAGCATACTCCCCGCCCACAGTAGGAGGGGAGTACTGTCCTACGAAGCATTTTGTAACGAGCGCCCTGGGCCGCGTGTAACACCCATCGTTCAATGAAATCTATGAAAAGACCGACACACACACACACACACACACACACACACACACACACACACACACACACACACACACACACACACGTGTGTATGTGTATGTGTATATATATATATATATATATATATATATATATATATATATATATATATATATATATATATATATATATATATATATATATATATATATTACGGCCGGGCCGGGCCGGTGCGTAAAAGGGCGAGCGGCTGCAGTGCTTCGTCCTCTATGCATGAACCCGAAGTTTACAAATCGTACTCTCACGGATGATCCGATCATCTAATAAAAATATTAAGCACATGCCAAGTTAACTAAAGGTATATAAATGATGCTGAGCTAAATATGTTTCCTTGATTTCGAAGTTTTATAGTTAAACGTTATGATGAAAGTGCAGTTCCTCTCACAAAGTGACAGCTGTTGCGCTCGGCGAGCGCAACAGCGCATCTACAAGCTTGTGACACGTTGTGAGCTTGTAGATCTGCTATTTTCAAAAGATGTTTTAACCATTCATAAACATGGCGAGCTGTTGCGCTCGCCGAGCGCAACAGCTGTCACTTTGTGAGAGGAACTGCACTTTCATCATAACGTTTAACTATAAAACTTCGAAATTAAGGAAACATATTTAGCTCAGCATCATTTATATACCTTTAGTTAACTTGGCATGTGCTTAATATTTTTATTAGATGATCGGATTATCCGTGAGAGTACGATTTGTAAACTTCGGGTTCATGCATAGAGGACGAAGCACTGCAGCCGCTCGCCCTACCCAAAATAACAGATCTGCAAGCTATCAACACGGCATGTCGCAGTGTGTTTGTTGTATATATGTCTGTTTTTTGGGGGAGGCGTCGCCCGTTACGCGTTAAGCTGTCAATCATGCAGGGGGACGCCCCCTCTATCCTCTGATTTTTTTGGAACGGCGAACAATGGCCGCAGTGTTTATTTAAGATCATTGAAATGTCACCTTAAAAAAATGCATTTTAATACATTACAGAATGTACCTATAAAAATGTAAGTGTCCAATTCATATAAAGGTAAGTTAGATAAAGGTGCGACTTTATCTTAGTATTTTTGCAAAATCCTGTATATATAGATATATGTATGCAAAGGGTGTTTAAACTATAGTAGGATAGCACTACGTAGTTGACGTAGGCTTTACGTAGGCTACGTCCAGGATCTCTTCACGCACATGCTGTCTCACGAATGTAGTTTTTAGCACAGACGAAACGGAACCTACGAAGATGGTGTCTACTGAAGCCAATTTAGATGAGACGTTGGGCACACACAGCTGCTACTAACGAAGATAGTGCGCAGCGGGGTTGCTACTGCGCAGATGCGTGGAGGCACCTACGCAGCTTCTAGGCTACGCAGGAGCTCAAATTCGTTTGGGAAACGCGGCCATTGTCATCAAAATGGGAAGAGGAATAGGGATGACTAGGAAGTGTTCTGGTTCATTCTTTAGTTCTGTCCAATTTAGAATATTGCCCTGTAATCTGGTCGTCAGCTACAAAATCTGATTTGAAAAAATTACAGGTTGCTCAGAATAAAGCGGCTCGTCTGGCACTAGGATGTTCATACAGGACAAGTATAAGCTATATGCATGAACATCTGGCATGGCTAATGGTTGAACAGAAATTATCGGTGAGTCTTCAAATGCTACTGTGGAACATTATTAGCACCAATAAGCCGCCTAGCTTGGCTAAACAGTTACACATGACTTCAGAACATGGGTACAACACCAGAGGAGCAGCTTCTGGTAATTTAAGAACAAAAACAGCACCAAAAACACATTTTCAAAAACTCACTGGTATATATAGGTCAATAGAACTCTGGAATGCTCTGCCCAAAAACATCATGTACAATCCATAACAAAATTACTTTCAAAAAACAAATCAAGAGATACCTTGCAAGTAACTTGTCAAGTATGTAACTGTTATTTGTTTAAATTGAGTGGATTGTTGGATTTGATTTTAAAATGTTAATTTGTATTCATTTTTATTTGTATTGTTTATTTTTTATTTTACTATTATTTGTATTTTTACATTTGTATTGTATTTGCTTTGTTCAGGACCCCAGGAAGACTAGAGGCTCATTCATGTGACTCTAATGGGGATCCTTTAATTAACATAAACATATCAGCCTCCCCGCTCGGATTCCCTCCCCCCGAACACGGGCCAATTGTGTTCGCTCGTCAAAGCCGGATGCACCGCAGTGGATTCGAACCCACAACCTCCACGGTGGTGGGCAGGCGCTTTACCACCGTGCCACCCGAGGCATTTATTGGTGAAGATCCATTTCACTCGATCCACTCGTGTTGGGTTGGGTTGTCCTTCACGTCTCTATCTAAAGAGCTGAAACAAAGTAAACATTTTAAAACGGTACTCTGTCGCTGAACATGCAGTAGTCTGGCATTTTGTCTGTATTTAATACATCTCCAAAATGTTCATTTTTCAGGAAATGAAAAAAGTGGAGTTAGGAGTTATTAGTTATTAGTTATTTTGTGTTTTCTTCAAATGTAGTTTTGCATAACATTTTCCACTACACATCATAAGCACATGGTCCGATTGGCATGAAACTTTGCACACACACTCCGACTAGGCCAAGAAAGAACCTCCACCCCGTCATCATGTCAGATTGTCAGTTGACGTTCAGTGGATAAACTAACTCTAGTGGGTGACATAGATTTAAAGGTAGGATAAGTGATACTTTTCGGTTAACCCTTTAAGACCGGGAACGCATCTGTCATATTTTAGATTTCTTTGACTACTCAAAAATAGCAGATCTACAAGCTCATAGCACGGCTCAGTGTGCCGCGCTATGAGCTTGTAGATCTGCTATTTTTGAAAAATCTTGAAAATGTGTGCAAATCTTTGAATATATATTTATGTTTTAAAGCTTTTGTCCCTGAACAACATATTTTGAGATGGGGGTCCGCGGCCTAATACATATCATTTTGGGGGTCCTTGACATGGAAAAGTTGGAGCACCACTGATATAGAAACATATGTTTTTGTCGACAAAAAAAAATAGGATTTAGAAGACATTTGTAGAACATTATATTCACGATTTGTCAAGATGTTTCAAAAATAGCAGATCTACATATAGATCTGCTACTTTTCAATAGCCAAATAAAATCTAAAGTGACGCATTATGCGTTCCCGGATTGAATGCTGTTAAAATTTTCTTTTGGTCTTTTGTGTGTTAAAAGGATTAACATACTGTGATAGTAAGTGTTGCTTTAGAGTGTGTGTTCAGTAGCATGGGTCTCTGCATCTCTCCAGCTCTTTAATGAACAGAAAATAAGTGTTCAGGTGGGTGGCAAATCTTCAGCCAATCAGAAAGTACCAATTTATCAGCTTCAATGTTATAATGTTCCAATTCCAATTTTGTCAGCTCACTTCTTTGTGTCATCATTTCCAAATTCACTTATTTGTGTGAGTTCTCTCTCTTGATTGGATCAAATTGGTATCCCTGGCCTGAAAATGCAATTTCTGTTTAATCAAGAGCTGGAGGGACAGGGAGACTGTTACTAAACAAACACTCTATAGCAATGATTACTATCAGAATATAAAGCAAGCTTTATTTTAAGAAAAAAAATACACCCAGTGTGAAGAAGTGCCTTTGAATTAGTGTAACTGGTTGCATCCTTGTGTTGCAATCAGCTGCAGCTGTTGAGGCCGTGCTCAAACGGACGGACAGACGGACCCACACACACGGTCAAGTGTAGGAGTGGCTGGCACCACTCAAAAATAAATCCCTTACCCTACCTTTAATTTCTGACTGGTAGGAAGGGGTAAGTTATAGTGTGAGTGTGTAGTATATGAGTGTTCTTCTGTTTTTAACAACATTGTAAGTCTGAGAATCTAACTAAAAACATACGAAAAACATCACAATGTTCTCTGTCCTGTGAACAGAGCAACTGTCAGAGAACACAACCCCACAACCCACTGAGAGGTCACTATGCTCAGCAGGGGGTGTTAAAACATTTTTTTCCTCCCCCAAATGTTTATCCCACAATTTTGTAAACACATTTTTTTCACCCAGTGCCAATTATCTAAGTAATCCTGGGCTCCACACTCCCTCTGCCAACCTAGGGAGAGCTCAGCTAACAAGCCTTCTTATCACCTGACAGTTCACAAAACAGTTCTAGATAATCAAGTGATACATCTGAACCTAAAAAAAGGACACTTCCTAACATTAATATTCACAGTAAAACACAATTAAATTAGAGTAAAATCATTGTATTGGATCATTCAAAAAAGTATACACTGTACCATGTTCATTCTCATCAGAGTGGATGAGGTCTGCATATCTGACGTTTGTGTCACCTGAAAGCGTAAATAAGCATTAATGTGGTCAATTGGCTATTTATTTATGTGGGTTGTTTCAGTGTCACATTGGTTGAGTGACGGTTAGTAACTCTTTTACTGCAAGACTTATTTCTGGCTGTGTTTGCCCAGTGCCAGCATTCTTCATTCTTCACCTTTTCAAGTAGTCACAGAATATGTATCTCCAGTATGATCCCCTGATGGTTGCTAATCACAAAAATGTCATGGCGACCTCCCGTTCGCTTGTTATACGCCGTTGAAAATAGCATGTCTCGCTAAAAATGAATAGTAAAACACAGGAGCCGAGATACAGGATTTAACAAATACTTTAACCAGGAAGTGAATGGAGCAGTAAATCTTTGGATCGCGTTATCTCCTGGTTTTGTGAGAAAAACGCGCCCATGGCACTGTGGACCAAGTACCAACGGATGCGTTAACGCGTCCATGGCAGTAAAAGAGGTAAAAACTAACACACCTGACAGACTTATGTAATGTACTTCCAAATAGGACATTCATTGTTTAATGAATGGAGGTCTGTTTTTAATATGAAGTTATACATTCATTTCGATTGACATTAGAACCAGTTGTACTTGTCAGAAGGACTTGTCATTATAGAGTGAACACTTGACCTCTTAAACCCCTTACTTGATTGACTGGAGTACCTCATCAGGGCTCTATAATAGTGACTTTTATGTTTTAGCTTTACATTCAATTTATTAGGTACAAATAGCTGATCTACAAGCTCACAATGCATTCCAACGTGACGTGACGCATTGTGAGCTTCTACAATATTTTCTGTGAAAAAAATGTATGGATGCTGGATGGATTTAAGTGGTTAAAAATGATCAGACTGGCCATACTGCAGTGGGCAGTACAAACTGATGAAAAGAATGCTGAGCCAGACGGCAAAGCTTCAATCTTCATTCCTACTCTCACCTATGGTCATGAAGTGACCGAAAAAAAATAATATTGTGTTGTTCGGGCATCTAGTAAGGAACAACGGATGCCTCCCGAGAGTCTCCCTAAGGGGGTCCTCACTGCACAACTCAATGGGAGGAGACCCCCTCGCACACCTAGGACCAAATGGAGGGATTATATCTCCACACTGGCCTTGGAACACCTCAGGATTCCCAGGATGAAGTGGCCATTGTTGTGCGGGAAAGGGAAGTCTGGCGCTCTCTGCTGGAACAGTTGCCCCCGCAACCCGACTCCGGATAAGCGGTTGAAGATGAATGGATGGAGATCGCACATACAGTAAAACCTAAAACCTTTACCTTGCTGTGCTCTGCTGTGTTACTCAGTATCTTTCATGGACAGTTGCTCAGTGACTGTAATCTAGATGTAATCCATCTAATAGTGGTAGTACTCACCATTGAATATTCTGAATCTGTAACGATACAACAGGGCCAGAAGGACGGTCAGTAGAATCACAACAACAGGTCCTACAATCCATGCCACTACGTGTGGATGAGTCTGTTCCACTACGTGTGGAGTAATCGGTACCACTACATTCGGTGCCACAGATGCAGGCCCTGCTAGCAAAGAGAGGTTATTATTAAAACAAATAAATAGAAAATAATTAAAATAATGGTTCACCTGTTATTAATGTTTGTTTTATGTAAAGCATTGAATTATTTAGGACCAACATGTGAACATTTTAAAATCTCAGTAGATTTTTTTTCT
Source organism: Gymnoscopelus microlampas (assembly GCF_963454915.1). Classification (NCBI taxonomy): domain Eukaryota; kingdom Metazoa; phylum Chordata; class Actinopteri; order Myctophiformes; family Myctophidae; genus Gymnoscopelus; species Gymnoscopelus microlampas. The sequence continues at coordinate 3,819,814 of NC_139950.1, read as the reverse complement.
TTTAACCTAAATTGTGTTAAAGCCACAGTAGCAATCCAGTAATACCAGGCTACACTGCCACTGCAGCAGAACGGAGCAGTCGCATCATGGGCTGCCAAATGACCAGTCTCAAAGAATTTGAAAAAAAATGCTTTTCACTGTTCTCAGGTCAAATATTAATAAGTGATTAAAATGCGATTAATTGCGATTAATTAATTACAAAGCCTCTAATTAATTAGATTGATTTTTTTAATCGAGTCCCAGCTCTATTTTTTTGGTGATGAAAACCACCCGTTTTCAACGGGCCATAGCTCCAAAATGGCTGATCGCGGTTGTAATGTTATTGTTCCAGTGGATACACGGATCCCTCCCCCAACCCACGGACACGGTAATATCCGTGCTCCATTACTTAGCGGTGTGAGTTGCGTTAATAATCAATTAATAAGTAATTTACGTGTCATGTTCATCCCAAAGAAACATTTATTAACCACGTCATGGTGTTAGAATGATTACATTTTTATAATAATAATACGGATTCTTCTTCGTTGGTTTTGGTAAAAGAGATCAGCTCTGGAATTGTCCCGTCCCTCCCAACTTAAAAATAATAAAACATAAAATTGTCTCTACTCACGGCAGACTGCAAGTTCGTCCGACTTGTCCCCGCAGTCATCTGTCATGTCACATTTCAACGAGAGCGGAATGCACTTCAAGTTCTTACAGGCAAACTGATGGGAGAAACACAGGCTTATCTTTAGAATCAGTAATGTATCAAAACCAGACATGGTACATAAAGTCATACTGAGTAAAACAAGTCAACCCGAGGTGTATCACCTGGCTGGCAGAGCAGTTGGACATGCACTGCTTGCCGTCAACTGCCAAGTAGGAGTTGATAGGACAGGCACACTTGTATCTCCCTCCAGGTGAGAGCAGACACAGGTGACTGCAGCCTCCATTGTTGGTCTGACATGGGTGACCTGATACTGCAGGGTGGAGAAAACATGCACAGTTATGCAGTTAGGGGCAGAAGAATACAATTATAATAAAACTACAATGTTCTTTGGCTCCTTGAGGCCTCATGTTTTGTTGTACACATTTTTCTTATGCTGGGATTTTAGAGAGTGTAGGATGTTTCATGCAGATTACTCAAAAATACTATGGGGATTTGAGTGTTTTTCACACTAAGCCACACAATGCCATGAATACAGTGGGCCCTATTTTGCGTCTCTTGAGTACCAGGTCTTATGACTTAACTTATGATCTGGAGGCATGGCCAATGCTGTTTTGAGTGGCCAAACAGCATTGGCCACGCCTCCAGGTCTTAAGTGAAGGCATAAGACCTGGTACTTAAGACACACAAAATAGGGTCCAGTAAGTGGTACAGACCCTCGGGCTGCCTATCTGGGTGGTAGACGTGGATGTCATTTGGTTGTTCCGGGGTGCTGATGAGCCTGGTCTTCTTGGTACCCTGAGTTTTGTGGGCTCTGTAGATGGATTTGGTCTGCCACTCTGTCCAGTAGATGTGCTCCTCAAACAGAGTAATAGCGAATATGTGGGGGATGTCCTGACTCAGAACTACAGATGGACAAAACCAAAAGAGTAGGCTATATTAATGATATTATTATGAATATTATAAGTGTTAAAATCGATCAATAAAGTATATAAAAGTAAAATGTACTTTTGTATACTTTACGATCGATTTTTAACAAATAATATTAGCAGCTATTCTTCTACAGAGTCAAATTGAGTTTGTTAATTTAACTCTGAGAGTGCTGTTAGGGGATCTGTAACTGTAGGATTACAACAGCTTGTCTTATCAAAATGTTGCCCCCAAGGAATATTGATGTGGTGTTACACAAAAGCTGACTGAATATGTGTGTGTGTGTGTGTGTGTGTGTGTGTGTGTGTGTGTGTGTGTGTGTGTGTGTGTGTGTGTGTGTGTGTGTGTGTGTGTGTGTGTGTGGGGTACATGCACGTGTGCGTGTGTGTTACAGTAAGTAACTTACAGTTGCAGAAAGTGCAACAGGATGACCACTGTCAACAACAACAAAAATACAACATGTAGGCTTATTACCTTAAATTGTTTTGTGTGTGTGTGTGTGTGTGTGTGTGTGTGTGTGTGTGTGTGTGTGTGTGTGTGTGTGTGTGTGTGTGTGTGTGTGTGTGTGTGCGTGTGTGTGTATTTAATATATTTACCCCCCCCCCCCAACACAATATGATATCTGTCTTCATAATTTTACTTGTCCTATATTAAAGGGATTTTAACTGGTCATCCGTGGACCGTGAAGGTATTGCATGGGCTCCCTGACCATGCATTCAGTAATGTAGGAAATATTGATTGATTGAGTGATGAATTCATTGATTGATTGATTTTTCTTCATTTTATTTTGTTTTATTTTGAAGTAACTTAGTAATTTGTTATTAGTTTGATATGAGGACAGTAGAATTAAAGACAATATCATTATGCTTTAATTCCAAAAGTACTTAACAACTACAGAAGAAGATCAGCTCATTGAATGTCCACAGACTCTGGCACAAGTTGTCAGGCCGGATTCCCAGAACTTATACAGAAGCAAGATGTATTTTACCTTTTCGTCGCCTTGCTAAACTATTGGCCTAAAGTCATTTTTTTAAAAAAGTTTTTCAGGAAAAAATAAAAAAACTGATCCAAAACAAAACTATAGGATATTTCTTAATCATTTCACCCAAAATGTTTATAAGAAATTATGACTATTTGAATAGAAATAACACTGTCTGTCAGTTATGTAACATAAGAGATTTAAATAGGTTTAAATAGGATTAATCCTGACTTCAAAATCCTTTGCCAATTCCTTTGGCCTAAGTCACAAAAACAAGTGACTTGGGCCAAAAAAAGGCCTATTTTGGCCTAAGTCACACTAGGGAGTTAGGCCATTACACTAAAAGGGGCGGGAATAGCATGATCCTTTTCAATTAGGAGATGGGCGATTTTACCAGAGGTGGCCAGTGTCATGAGGAGCTGACTTAGGCAAAAATATCATTTTTGATACTGTATGTAACTACATACAGTATCTCTGTGAGATAGGTATTTCCACTGAAAAAAATGTCCTTCATTGACCAAATTGTTTAATTATTCATAGTATAGTTTGTTGATTACTTTACTTATTTTGCAATGTAGAAATACTCTGTTACAAGTAAAAGTCCGGAATTCAAAATGTACTTAAGTAAAAGTACAAAAGTATTGGTATCAAAATGTACTGCTGCGCCCCCTCTGTCTTCCTATTGGCCGGCCTTTAAACAGCTATAACTCCAGATGGCAGCATGCGACAGAGCCCAAAATATATGGGTGGACTTTTTTTTCTTCCAATTATTTTTCCCCCAATTTTTTTTATTCAAGCTTTTTGTCTTTTTCTTTTTTCTTTTTTTTTTTTAGGTTTCGGTTCATTTGCTTAAGCTATGTAGCCTTAAAGGCTTGTATCTTGGACAGAACGTCGAGGGCCCGTTCATCGCTGCTTGCAGCTTTAATTAAATTATTTTTTTTATTTATTGTATTTTATTTTTTTTATTTTCCAAAAAAAATATTAAAAATAAATGAAAAAAGTAATTGAAAAAACACGGCCCCCTCACGTATTAGGGGGGCGGTAGGAGACGGGTGAACCAAGGACGGGTGTTTTTGATGAATCTAACATGTTAAAAATGGAGTTTGAAGTTATAATGGGTTTGTATAGGAAGGGGGCGTGTCTGATAAAATGAATATCTAATATCTAATTATTGAATCAAGCAACTTAAAAACTGTCTGGGGGGCTCACAAAAGCCTGAGTAGACGATACAATGACCCAACGTTTTTTTGAAAGTGAAATATCCCTTTAACTACAGTACTTGAGTAAATGTACTTACTTACTTTACACCACTGGTTACAAGTAAGTATATCAGTTAATGTTTAACGTGGAAGGTTGGATAAAGACAGAATCAGAATGAATCCTCTCTCCCCACTCTGGGGGATGAAACCTCCATAAAAACAGAGGGACTCACGTCAGCAGATGTAGGCCTATGGTAAAATGAAGGCCTGCCCCTCGGATAAGATTAGTGGAACGACCCCTTGATGGCCTGGCGGGGATACCTATGGGGAGATACGGAGCCCCCCAGGTACTCCATGTACCCCGTGTCTAGCCTGGTAAACCCCCCTCCCTCCGGAAATCTCATTTGCATTTGATTTCAGGAAGGAGTCTGGCCTACAGGCCTGTATGGGCAATTTGGGAGCTGGGCTGGATCAGTGGCGGCTGGTCATTTATTGGATCGGTGGTGTGGCTGCGTGCGAAGCGAGCGGGCGCCGAAAATTTTACGTTTTTTTTTTTTTTTTTTTTACTTTTCCTCAAATCTAGCTTAGAAATCTAGCAAATCTAGCTTCTTTTATTCTTAATTTATCTGCCAGTGTTCTTCTCTCAAATGGAGTTTTCTGCAGTGATTTAACTGAGTTTTCTTTTTCCTCCATTCTAAAATGACTATGAGTTTACACCATTAAACCATAAAAAAAAGGTTAACACTACACTTACTGTCTGTGTTTTCACGACGCTACTCCTCCTCAATATCATTCATTTATGAACGCTGTATGTGTCAGTCTCTGTTATGAGGTGTACAGTGGGTGACCATTGACTTTGTCGTTTTTTTTCATTCTTCTCATGCGTTTCATGCAGGGCATGTATGATTTCCACTCTGTGCCACTAGGGGCAGCAGCGGTCTACTGCCTACAGCTGCCTACAGCCCACAGCAGACAGCAATAATGTATTTGTTACTAGTTACTGTATATCCTCTCCAAACTGTACATACATTACTTTACACTTTTGTATTATGTTTTGACACTTGCTTTGGAAAATGTAAACGTATGTTTTATCATGCCAATAGCTCATTTGAATAGCAAAATTGTTTGTTTTGGGGTTTTTAGGCACTGTTTTTCCTAGAAAGACAGAGAAAGATCCTGTATGTTGCTTACAGTACAAGATGTGACATTTATATTAAGCAAAATATTAAGCAAATGAAGTTAGATAGCATGATGCTGCGCTTAACATTAGTTTAATTTTAACGTCTTAATTGATAAAACGAGACGGGAAAATAAACGTATTTTTTTCTCTTGCCAATAGATTGGGTTTTCTGTTCAGCGTCGGGCAGTCAGGAACGCATCTCTGTCATTTTAGAAATGTTCAGACACACATTGGTTTCTGTCTGTCTGTCTCAAAAGTCTGTGGAGAGAGAGAGAGAGACAGACAGACAGACGTCTTATATGTTTTTTTTTTCTCGCATCAATTGTTGTGTAGTAGTATTCCAACATTTTCCTCTGTAAATGAAACAGCCCAGCTAGTGTAGCGGTTAAAACTGATGTCCGGTGATTTTTCGACCCGTGTTAGAATCCCACGCGATGAGCATACAAATGATTCATTCTCGTCTATTAGTTTGTATTGGCCAGTGCGTTATATATATATTGTATGTATAATGGATTAATATTCATAAAACGAACAGACAGACTTTTATTTTAAAACATAGCAGATCTACAAGCTCGCAAATCATGGTGCAACACTTTGTGAGCTTGTAGATCGGCTATTTCCACTACTACTTTATGGGACACTGCTCTCTCTCTCTCTCTCTCTCTCTCTCTTTAGTTTGATGAACATTGAACCTCATAATAACATCACTCTGTTCGCGACTGCATACAGAACGTGTGTCGGCTCTGATGTTTATTAGACAGCATGGACCTCCGCTCAGGTCCTGGAATCCAGAGCCTTATGTCAAGACTTGGCTGCGAGCACATCGCACGGCAGAAAGCACAAAAACCAAAGTGGCACAGCCTGTCATGTCAGATAACCCCGACCCACTTTGGCAGTTTTTATAAGACAGGGGTTATTGGCGTCTTTTTGGTTTGTTTTATTTTATTTCCTCGTTTATAATTATTTCCTCCTCAATATTGTTTAAGAATTAATGTGCTATCCATGACATGCTGTCACCAGTTTACCAGTTCACTGTCTGTTATTTAATGATGATCGAATATTGGCTAAATGTTTACACTTTCTTCTGTCCAAACAATGAAAAGCACTTAGAAAAGGCAAGTGAGTCTCTCTTTAATTAAGCATGATGAGCCATGTGTTTTCCACAAAACAATTGAATATCATTGAATATAATGGCACCCTTGTCATACTACTATGTTATTATAGCTTTCAGTTGGCCACCACAGGCACAGACAGTGCGTTTTAGCGCAGCGCGGCCTGGCGCAGCGCGGCGGAGTGGTTGCGTGCGGGGGGTCGGGGGGCTTTCGTGGGAGGGGGGGACGGGTGGATCAGAGCTTAACCCTAAAACCGAAATAAAGTAACAAAAAAAAACTCCAATCCACTCAAGAACCGCGCTCCCCCACTTCCAAAATTAGCACTAGCCTACAACACTGGCCCAGTCTCTTGCCAAACCGGTTATGTTAATGTATTCAGCCTATTCCAAATAAGCCAAGTGAGGAACTCTGCTATCAGGTTCCCCCTCCCCCCTACAGTACCTCTGTAGGCCTATCTCTTCTATCAAAGTATTTGTTCAGATACAAATTCAGAGCGGCCAATTTTGATATTTTTAATGCGCCTACATGAAGTTAGAGGGATGGGCAGAAATGGTGTAGGGTGTAGGGTATTTTCAACTGTTAATGGGTTTTTCTTTCTTCACAAATGAATTCTACTTTGTTGTACAACAGTGTCCCATAAAAGCTCACAAAGTGTTGCATCATGATTTGAATTCCGACTGAAAACGCCACCCTTGCGTCTCCGTGTGTACAACCAAATACGCATCTTTCCTGCACCGATGACGCTTGGGGCTTTTACAGCACTGCTCCTACACTACCACGCACCGTCAGCAACAAGTGGACATGGAGTAAATGTACTTAGTTACTTTCCGCTTAGTTACTTTCACGTGCATATAAATGAGCCACGCGGTCTTATAAGAATGAAAACAAACGCCTCGCTGTTGGCCATGGATCACATGACGGTCGTCTGTTACGGTCATGGATGAACTCAAAATGTTACTTGAGTTCAATCAAAGTAAAAGTACAAAAGTATTGGCAAATATACTTAAAGTACTGAAATATTTGAAAATAGCTGATCTACAAGCTCACAATGCGTCGCAATGCGTTGTGAGCTTGTAGATCGGCCATTTTCAAATAGACTATGTGAAATAGGGCAAATAATGTATGTTTTATAATGTAATGATTTATATGTGCAAAGTAACTAGTAACTAAAGCGTTCAAATAATGGTAGTGGAGTAAAAGTACAATATTTTCCTCTGAGATGTAGTGGAGTAGAAGTAAAAGTAAAAATAGCAGGTTAGTATGCTTATAGCGTGGGATTCGAACCCGGGTCGTAAAATCACGGAACATTAGTTTTAACCGCTACACTAACTGGACTATTTCATTTGCAGAGGAAAGAGGTAGAATGATACTATACAGAAATTGATGCGAGAAAAAAAAACATATAAGACGTCTGTCTGTCTGTCTCTCTCTCTCTCTCCACAGACTTTTGAGACAGACAGACAGACAGACAGACAGACAGACAGACAGACAGACAGACAGACAGACAGACAGACAGAAACCAATGTGTGTCTGAACATTTCTAAAATGACAGAGATGCGTTCCTGACTGCCCGACGCTGAACAGAAAACCCAATTTAAACGCTCTAAGCACACGTAATTATTGCTAGTTATTATTATTATTATTATTAATAATAATATAAGACATCTATCTGTCTGTCTGTCTGTCTGTCTGTCTGTCTGTCTGTCTGTCTGTCTGTCTGTCTGTCTGTCTGTCTGTCTCTCTGTCACAAAAAAGTGACTCCAAAGCGGCACCTTGTGGTAGTATTTGGAACTTAAATTTACTGCAAAGCGGGTGAGGTAAATGAGTGAAGTGATTCTCTTATGAAAAGCGACAAAGTCAATGGTCACCCACTGTATGCTGACCCCAAGAGGTTGGTGGTGTGTATTTGTCTGAACGCAGTTAATGTGCGACCAAGTGAGGTCCTATCGTTTGCATTGAAGAGGAGCCAAATTAAAACGAGAGGCAGCGAGTACAGATCTCTGCAGACAAACATGTGACAGTCTGTAACCTATCAGTAACGTTATACAACGTAGAGCATTTTTATCAACATTTGACATTTCATCAGGGCAGAATATACCTTTTACCCACTGCTTACTTACTAATATATATTTACCTTGCTCATTTTAAATATATTACAGGACGTAGATATCAAAGTGAAAGTGATTTTTATTCAGGTCGGTGGGGTGTTGGCAATGGTGGTGCGGCGCACTTGCGCCCTCTATGGACGGGCCGCGGCTGGGCTGGATTAGTACAGTTGACTGACAACCCCTTTCACCCAATCAGCAGTTCGTTCCCCTTCAGCCAATCAGCAACTCATTTTCCAAACCACCAGTCAACATGACGCAAGGGGACTTTTGAAGGGGCTATGCCGAAAATAGGTTGCTTTATTCGGATACATACGTGTCACTGGCCGCCCCTGCCGGTTCTCTGAATTTGTATTTTTAAATAGGCTCTGTCATGACCACATTTATGAAGTTAAACAACTAAATTCTATTCAAACGATATCTTAAAAGTAAATTCTGTGCCTCAAAAAAGAAGTTTGAGAGCGTTTTAAAGTTTTAAAACCAAAACCAAAACACAGCACAGAAACAATGGCCGCCCCTCCCATTTTTGTCAGCTGCACTCGGTATGTATGTATGTATGTATATATATATGTATGTATGTATGTATGTATGTATGTATGTATGTATGTATGTATGTATGTATGTATGTATGTATGTATGTATGTATGTATGTATGTATATGTAACATATGTGTTACCTGTGTGTCTGTTGGTTCCGTCCAGGCTGGCAAACTCAATATTATCCTCCTTGGCATCGGCCCAATACAGGCGATCATTGTTGAAGTCTAGCGTCAGGCCATTAGGCCATGTGATCTTATCCTTCACTATGATGCTCCTGTTGGTGCCGTCCATCCCCATCCTCCCTATGTGGGGGTTGATGCCCCAGTCTGACCAGTACAAGTACCTGTCAGGGAGAAACTGCATCAGGGTCACTATTCACAACAAATCTGCCATACATCACTGTGCAGTACTAGTGGACATGCAATATGAGAAAGAGTATCGTGAGTAAGAACGTGCTAATAAGCATTTACATGTTGTTGTTTATTTATGGGGGGGAACAGTCTTCCAATGTACATTTTGAGTCACTTCCTGACTTGTTTATTTATGGGCGGGAACAGTCTTCCAATGTACATTTTGTCACTTCCTGACTTGCCTACGTGAGTGGTGATGTTTAGAAATCCAACTCAAACAGGATGATAGCCAGACGGAGAGAAAATAAAGGCTAACAACTCACACCATTTAAAATTAAATTCCTCTCTTTTTTTTTACATGATGGGTACAAAATTCAGCATGAGGATAATGCCTTCACCACAGTGCTCTTACCCATAGCGTACATCCACAGCCATGGCACGTGGCTTGTCCAGGCCGGTGTTGACCAGTACTGCTCGGTATTCCCCGTTTAGTTTGGACACCTCAATGGTATTCGGCCCTGTGTCACTCCAATACAGGTTTCCTCCCACCCAATCAACAGCCAGACCTGCTGCCAGCCATGGTTGGTCAATTGACTCGCGGTGAAGGACCTGTAAACAAGACATGCATTCTGGATATACTCTCGTTTTCCTGCTTTCTTTGTTCTTAAGCACTATTTTTTTTTTTTACAACTTGCATGCTTTATTTCTTAGACAGGAGAATGCAGAGAGATGGGAAATCAAGGGCAGAGAGAGGACTGACATACGAGAAAAGCAGTGGCGTAGCCAGAAAGTTGGCAGCAGCTGGGCATGGGGATTTGTGGGTGGGCACTCATGCACGCGCGCGCGCGATTTTTTTCGGTTATTATCGGTTAAAATCTTACTTTTTTGCGCAATTTGCGGGTCTTTTGCGGGTTTATTATGTTATTTAATTGTTATTTTTGCCTTAATTTTCATGAAAACATTGACAGGTCGCAAATAATGCCCCGTTGTCCGCCTCCTCCGCGCGTCCGCAGTCCGCGGCTGTCCGCCTCCACTCACAGCACAGGGACAGTTCACAAGCAGAAAAAATGTTTTCTTCTTTTTTTTTTTGGGTGGGCACAACAGCCAGGTGGGTGGGCCCAGGCCTACCTATGCCCACCCGTGGCTACGCCCCTGGAGAAAAGACCGGGAGTCAGATTCAAACTCACAAGGAGAACATTGTCTGTGCACTAACTGACTGAGTCACGTTTTTGCCACATTTTCTTCTATTCTGAATACGTGCTAGTGGTCTACTCAGGAACGATGCAAATTGGGAATGCAATACCCTGAGTAACCGTTGTACCCGTCTGTCTGCCTGTGTCCCTTTCATACGTATATGGAGATCCCTGATGTCATCCCATGTATGGCCATTGATAGAATTATTTTGATTGATCATAATTTGTCTAGTGTCCTAGACAAATTATTCAAATGAAGGTTATCTTTGAACAGTATCACATTTTTTATTTTATTTATTTTGTTTTGGACCTGGACGCGATCGCTGGACCTTTGGACTTGCCCTTTGACCCTCGACATGTCTCAAATTCCACATGGTCCAGCCATCGGAGTCGGGATCCCTGAACCATTGATTTGATGAGTATATCTTTTTATTTTTATTTTACCATGGTCCAGTGATTGTGATCTCCACGTAACTTCTCCATGTGAACCTTGATCTGATGAGTATACCTTTTTATTTATTTATCCGCCAGGGAGTCAGTCAAGTAAAAATGTTTTATCACCTTATATTCCTGGGAGGACATTCCTGAATGCCTCATAAATTAGCCTCTTATTTAGAATACAGTGGTCTTTATTTAGGTCGTTTTTATTTTCTGGCTTGTCCATTCTGTATATATTGATCACACCACCAGACACATCCTCAACGTTTTTTGGGGAGGGTATGTCTGTGTGGTGCTGCATGAATATATTATTTCTCTGGTTTTTCAGTTCACAAGATAGATGCCAGGCTATCTTATTTATTACAGCCTAAGTTCACAAAGCGGACACTCCCATATGGGGTCCTGCGTTCATTGTGAGCTTATGCTTTGATTAATTACTGTCTTTTACTCTATGAGTATTTATTTGTTTCAGCGATTTCTTACCTGCTCCTTATCTGTTTCGGTGGATTTCGTATTGATTACTATATCTTATCTGTCTCTCTTTCTCTCACCACCTCCGGTTTAATTTTTTTTGGTACCACAACTTATGACTCAGGCAGAACCCAGATTCTGTACTTTATGACTCAGGCAGAACCCAGATTCTGTACTTTATGACTCAGGCAGAACCCAGATTCTGTATTTTATGCCATGGTGGTGCGGGAGCGTATATAGATTTTTTTTTACCTTTGACCGGTTTTATTTTGACCACTGTAGGTGAAACCATCCATTCATTTAATTTTATTGCTTTAAACAATAAGTTTTAAATGCCTTAATAATACATTTTATATTCCTTTGCTTGAACCTTCTGTTCTAATTCATTGAACCATCAATATATTTTGCCTTAATAATAAGTTTTAAATTCTTTTAAATATTTTTTATATAATGAAAAAATATTAAGTAATACTGAATTATTATACACTTATTGTAAGTCGCTTTGGATAAAAGCGTCTGCTAAATGACCGTAATGTAATGTAATGTAATGAACCCAGTCAGGATAAAATATTTCTCATTCCAAAATTAGTTTATTGCTGAAATATGTATGTTCGGTCTGTCTGTGTGTATTAATGAACGATTGTTTTTTTTTCTCTCTCTCTCTCTCTCTCTCTCTCTCTCTGTGGGTCCGCCAGTGTGTCTATCTTCTACGGTGTGAGTGCGAGGGAGTGAGGGAGCGTATTCGTAAGGAGTGAAAGTTTTTATCTCTGTTTATCTTTCTCTCTTTTCTATGTGTGTGAGCGATTCAGCTATGCAGGCATGCGTGAATGTGTTTGAATGCGTTTGTCTGTCTCGCTCGTTCTATAACAATTTTAGTCCACATTTCAATCATTCTCCGGTCACTTAAAACTAAATAATTCCACTCTGGTCTCTTAGACTCCATTACCCATAATACCTTCTGGTATCTTAGACTCCATTACCCATAATTCATTCTGGTATCTTAGACTCCATTACCCATAATTCCTTCTGGTATCTTAGACTCCATTACCCATAATTCCTTCAGCTACTGAGTCTCAAGTGAATTCTCTGTGAAAAATCTAAAACATATCTCAGTTAAATGAACCCTAATACGATTCAATATGTTCTAATATCAATATTGGAAAAAGAAACAAACTATAATATTAAGTTTATTATAAAGTCATTTTGAATTATTTTACAAGTTTTGGCAATATTTTATCATTTTAACTTAAGATTTTTTTTGAGCTTGTAGATCTGCTCTTTTTGGAAAATTTTAATTTCGATTTATTTTGGTGTACTTTACCTAACTCTAATATACTCTTCAGAACAAAGATGTTTATTCCTTATTTTTCATTGTTATATTTTAATTTTAAATATTTTAATTAGAATTGTTATAATTACATTTTTTAATTTTGATTTTCAGTTAGATTTATTTTTCTTTCTCATCAACAAATTCGTCCTCTGACACACACTATATTACAGATATATGGGTGTCAAATAGAGGGGAGTTTGATGAATATTTGATTTAAATATGATTTGATTTAAATGTTTAATGTGCTTTGTTTGTGTTTGTTTCATTTTAGAACGAGAATGTAAGCCACTCCATTAATCCAATTCCTGGACAACAATAAGGTCACAATACCTGCTAATTGTGACATACAGGGCTAAAACTTTTATTTTATATTTTGTTCCAAACTGTTTTAAACTCTGTTTCATACTACAGTCAACTGTAGGTCTACTACTGCATGCCAAACAGTAAATTTGATTTCCATTTATCTTACAGATTTCAACTTATGTCTTGGATAGACAGCTGTTTGATGCCCCATGCCTACATGCAATCGGGAAGTATTTCTTGAGTTTTAAGACTATTCCACGTAAGTTTTTCCCAAATAAAGTGTAAAGTGATGTAATAAATACAGGTATCAGGAGTGTATTGTTCCATTCTCAAATACTTGGACCGGCTTGTTAAAATGCACTGGACCGCAGCTTCACAACGAGGAGGGTAACTTTTCTATTTTCTGAACGTGTCCAGAATCGTCTTTGACCAGTTACGAAGGTTTCTTGTCAGATTATTTGAAAACTTGTCAGACTGGTTAGTTTTCTCTCACTCTATCAACAGAAACGGGCTAAGGGTCATTAACGGTGCTAAAATTGATTAAACCAAACAATTTTGAAAAGGTTGGCTTGGGACAGTACATTAGCTGAGATTTTTTTGAATTATAATAAAGTTATTTGCAAATTGCAAGGGGAAAACTTTGTTGTGTGGTGTCTTAAAAGTTCATGAAATATAACCATGTTTTGCTTCCTAATTGAATAAATTATACAGTCCTTTTGAAGAAGTAAAAATGTGTATGTTATCTGAATAACTAACCATTTATGTTTGCCCTTAAGTCATTTGAAATCTCTGTGTCCTTACTTAGTCACTGTAAGGTTTGCCTGTCTGTGTCTGGTTTGGTTTGAATAATGTCACAAGGTACAATCAGCTTGCCCTTTGACCCTATCCAAATCATGATAAGATGTAGGCTTGATAGAATTATTTTGATTGATCATAATTTGTCTAGTGTCCTAAACCTGCTTTAAATGTCAAATTAATATAATGCTGTCATATTGGCCTAAAATCCGGTCATGTACTCTATTCTCCCTATTTCTCCTGTCTCTGTCTATGCAAGGTCAAACTAGCTACAGGGAGTACAGGCGTTCTGTGACTATCTATTGTTTTGAGAACACTATATCTCGGTGTTCTCCTCCAATGCATAACCCTTCTCGCAGTGTCACGAAGTCACCTCTGACCAAGTGACCGGTCAGAGCCGAGGCCAACGTGTTGTTCGAGACATGTGGACGCTGTTTGTTCAAAGATAAACTGTCACACCATCATCATCATCTTCATCATCTACCATCCTCATCATCATCTGACGTAATCATCACTCTCCACCAATGGCAGGATTACACCTCCGACGGCTGGACGCTCGATGTATCTTCAATGATGTCATATGTTTATGTTACCGGACGCTGTTAAAATCCAGTGCTTTCTCTGTTTAACGGGAGAGAGACACGACCGATGATGCGTTAACACCTGGTGATACTGTAACCTTCCATTACTCTCTCTGTCTGAATACAAGATATTTCCCTACATCCATGGCTGCCTGTGTTCTGAGTCTGTTTTTTCTTTATCGCCTTTTATGAAAATGTCTGATACTTATATACATAATATTTATGTGATGTTTCGCCATGCATGGATATATATATATGGTTGATAAGGAAAAACATACGTATCAGCCATATATGGGAAGTTGCCCAAGTTTGCAGTCGGACGGTCCCATATATGGGCAGCGTGGTCGGATCTGTGGCTCTGCACATCCATATATGCCTACTAGAGGTGGAACGATATAGTAACTGCATCGAAAAATCTTTTTGAATGTTCAACAATCTACTATATCGATATGCAAACAGCTAAATATCGTATCGTTTGACTTTGTATCGTATTGAATCGTTTTGCGATGCAAATAATCGTATCGAATCGTTCTGCAATGCAAATAATCAATTTTATCAATATTAAGTACTTTTAAGAAGAAAAACAAGAAAGAGGGGTTTGTATCCAGTATCCAGGTATTTGTTTTTCACACATAATTTTTGGGTAAATAAATAGTTACTATATCCATTTTAAATCATTGAATCAAATCGTATCATTCTAAATGAACCTGTTCTGTATCGTTCATGTATCGTATCGACTAAATCACTGAATCGAAATGTATCGTATTGTTCTAAATTAACCTGTATCGTTCATGTATCGTATCGACAACCAAGTATCGTGATACTCGAATCGTTGTTAAAACGTATCGTTACACCCCTAATGCCTACATATGGGCGAATCAGTCAGATCAGTGGTTCTGGACAACCGCCTATCCCAACCGACTCAAAGCCGGGTTTCTCAGCGTCAGACAAGTTTGCATATCTTGGGATATGCAAACTACAGACAGACGGATGTGCAGAGAGTTTGTGCATTTATTGTAGGATGGTTTCTCTTCCCTGTCACCTGTCCTCATGGTTGTCATTGTCACACTGACCTGGACGTCACTGCCATTGATGTGCATGCGACTGATCATTTTAGTGCCCGTGTCTGTCCAGTAGATCATCTGCTGCCGATAGTCAAAGTCCAGAGCCAACCCGTTCTTCAAGTCCTGTCACACCACCAGTTGTGTTAGTCTCCGACAGGAATACATTCTGGCTTGTCAATAGTATTCTGCGCGGAATATTGTATTGGATGTGTTGGTTTTCACCTGTTTGAGCACAGTGTTGTTGGAGCCGTTCAAGTTGATCTTTGTCAGGTGCGTGTCACTGGCAAAGATGAGGAAGGGCTTCACATCTGGAGAAACTGAGACATCACGTTTAAGTTGATTTACCTTTAAAAAGTACACAAGGTACTGCCAAAGACGTATACTACTTCAGCATAAAAAAGGTCATGTATTTAGTGATTACGCTAGAAGGCGCTCTTCGCCAACCTGTGAATAATGCCTTGACTGCCAGAGAACAATAGAACCGGAAATGACGTCATCCAAAAAACAAACCACTCAGTTCACTCCAATGTTTTTGGATATTTAGAAAAACACATCTAGCTCGGATTTCGTCTCCCAGACTGCGTTTTTTGGTGAAAACGAGCCATATTCAACTGCCGATAACTACAATCGTGGTTGCAATGTTTTTGTTCCGGTCGAAAGAAGAGAGACTCGTTCTTCCACAGAGACATGGTTTGTTTACATCCGGGGTTGAAAAAAAAGATTGGTGGATCGTCAAAAAGACAAAATAAGGTAAAACCACTGGCAGTGGCGGATTAATTAATTAATTAATACCTGGCAAGTAATGTGTTAAGTAAATGTTTCTGTCTCCACTCACGGCAGTCTGCGGGTTCATCCGACTGGTCCCCACAGTCATCATCCATGTCACATTTCCATGAGAGCGAAATGCACTTGTAGTTCTTACAAACAAACTGATGGGAGTGACACAGGCTTATCTTTAGAATCAGTAATGTATCAAAACCAGAAATACAGCGTAAAACAAGTCAACGTGAGGTGAATCACCTGACTGGCAGAGCAGTTGGACATGCACTGCTTGCCGTCAGCTGCCAAGTAGGAGTTGATAGGACAGGCACACTTGTGTCTCCCTCCAGGTGAGAGCAGACACAGGTTACTGCAGCCTCCATTGTTGGTCTGACATGGGTGACCTGATACTGCAGGGTGGAGAAAACATGCACAGATTTAATTAATACGATGACCCAGATAATATGCTAGAACTACAACAACAAGTAGTACTACTTATCCTTCTATAATTCTACAAAGCTCTGAGGTGGTGGTGAGCCCAAGAAACTCTTCTGCCCGGTTCTCCTTAGTGGCTGGAGCAATTGATCTGAATTTGCACACAGCCATTGACCATTATCATGTGCACGGAACAGCAAATCCTGTTTTTCGATTTCACCAACTGTCAGCTGTTTATTAGCGTTTTTATGTAAAAGAATGTCGGCATGGTTACGGCTGCCCAGCTGTGGGATGGGCCCGCGAACTATGGGATGGCTCAGATAATGTGCGCACATCCCCCCACAGGTATGGACTAGTAATAATAATAATAATAATAACAATAATAATTGTAATAATAATAATAAGGGTAATAATAATAATAATAATAATAAGGGTAATAATAATAATAATAATAATAATAATAATAATAATAATAATAATAATAATAATAATATTATACTACTATTATTAATACAGCACCTGTAAATAATACAATAATGTACAATAAACTAGAGAAATGCTCGTCAGAGCACAGGTCTCCACCAGATCAGGTAGGTTATTGTGGGCCAGCAATGGTCGGAATTCGCCAATCAGGATGGAATATGAAAACTAGGACAGATCCGTCTTGATCACTTGACTATAGAGATAATGTGTATCGATTTATGTGATGTGTGAACACAATCTGTAGGAGTAATGTAAAAAAAAAAGTGTTTAGCAAAAATCTGCCTCCTGGTGGCGCTAAAACAGAACAATGTGAAAAGGGTGGCATTTCTTCCTCTGCCTAGTGGGAATGTGAGTGCAAAGTTTCACGGCAAACGGACGCTGCGTTTGTGATTTGAGGCATTTCCTTCAAAACAAGCCACCCGTGCAAACTTTAGATGCCAATCAGGATGAAATATAAAAAATCGGACAGACCTATGTTGATCACATGAATAATGAATAATAATAATGAATTGCATTTTTATGGCGCTTTTCTAAGTACTCAAACTTACTCAAAGCGCTTTACAATGGTTCATTCATTCATATAGAGATACTGTGTACTGATTTGCTTGATGTTTGGACAAAATCTGTAGGAGTAATATCCAAAAATGTGTTTTGCAAGAATCCTGGTGACTCTATAACAGGCCGATGTGAAAATGTGGGGCAGTGGTTCTGCTCTGGCATCCAGGGAGTGTGTGTGCACACATTGTTTCACGTTGTTCGGTTCAACGGTGCCGGAGATTAGCTGCTCACAGACGGACGGACGGACGGACGGACGGACGGACGGACAGGGTGCAAAACATAGTGGAGACAATAAAAGCCGCACAACACAATGAAGACTGATAATGAGAGAGTGTTATATCTATACCATTGGGCTGCCTATGGGGGTGGTAGACGTGGATGTCCATTGGTTTGTCCAGGAAGCTGCTGAAGAGCCTGGTCCTGTTGGTACCCTTAGTCCTGTGGGCTCTGTAGATGGATTTGGTCTCCCACTCTGTCCAGTAGATGTGCTCCTCAAACAGAGTAATAGCAAAGATATGGGGGATGTCCTGACTCAGAACTACAGATGGACAAAACCAAAAGAGTATGAAAATGAGAAAAAAAGTTGTCAATATCTTGCCCACAATAAATATTTGTCAATGTGTTCTGTTTGTGATTATACGGCCAAATAATCTGTAGAGATAATGACATTTAGACAAATGGTCACGTGTGCATGTGTGTGTGTGTGTGTGTGTGTGAGTGTGTGTGTGTGTGTGTGTGTGTGTGTGTGTGTGTGTGTGTGTGTGTGTGTGTGTGTGTGTGTGTGTGTGTGTGTGTGTGTGTGTCAATAATGTTACAATAATATAACATTCTCTATAATCAGTAACATGTGGGTGATACTTATGTGTATCAAATGATTTTTATTGAAAGGCAATCAAAAGCTAGAGTTTATGACGCAAAGATCGGGCAGTGTCTGACATTACATAAGCGCCTCATTGAAGCGGCCACAGAGTTGGCACACCGGCACTTCTCAATAAAGGGATTGAGAATGTGATTGTCATTA
Organism: Gymnoscopelus microlampas; assembly: GCF_963454915.1. Classification (NCBI taxonomy): domain Eukaryota; kingdom Metazoa; phylum Chordata; class Actinopteri; order Myctophiformes; family Myctophidae; genus Gymnoscopelus; species Gymnoscopelus microlampas. Next base: position 3,801,343 of record NC_139950.1, on the reverse strand, counting down.
CAATTTTACTGTAATCCACAACTGTGGTTTGTGGACTGTTAATTCCTTGTGTCAATAAGTTGTGTTTTTACCAGCAGTTGCCAGTTAAGCTTATCAAAGAAAAATACAATGTCGATCTACGTTTGCTATTACCACAGCACCAGACCATTCAGTTGAATTAATCCAGAACACAAGCAATTGCTGTAATTTAAAGTTAAGGCATAGTGCAGCCGGCTCTAAATGAGCGCGACTTGGTCGCAAAATAGGGCCCCAGGTTTCTACAATATATATTTTTAAAACAATACTTTTGTGACTGAAATATAAATTAATAACACTAAGTTTAAAATCATAATTTACTCAATTCATTCAATTGATAGGCTAATCATACTGTTAAATGCCTAGTTACCTGTGTGTCTGTTGGATCCGTCCAGACTGGCAAACTCAATACTATCCTCCTTGGCATCGGCCCAATACAGGAGATCATTGTTGAAGTCTAGTGTCAGGCCATTAGGCCAGCCGATCTTATCCTTCACAATGATGATCCTGTTGGTGCCGTCCATCCCCATCCTGCCTATGTGGGGGTTGATGCCCCAGTCTGACCAGTACAAGTACCTGTCAGGGAGAAACTGCATCAGGGTCACTATTCACAACATATCAGCCATAGAGCACTGTAGAGTAGCCTACAAGTGGGCATACAATATGAGTTTTCCGCAAAGGAGTACTATCAAGCAGAAGCTTAGACAATCATAACAAAGTGTTCCACACTCAATGTTTTAGTGATAACTTACATGACTATTACAACTTTCCTCATGTGGTAAATGGTAACCTTCTTGTACTTGGCCTTTTAAATTTTTGCATTTAAAAAAAAAAAAGTGCATGAAAATAATTCCTCCGCCACAGTGCTCTTACCCGTAGCGTACATCCACAGCCAAGGCGCGTGGCTCGTCTAGGCCGGTGTTGACCAGTACTGATGGGTATTCCCCGTTTAGTTTGGACACCTCTATGGTGTTCCCCCCTGTGTCACTCCAGTACAGGTTTCGTCCCACCCAATCAACAGCCAGACCGTCTGGATTTCCGATTGGCTTGTGGGGAAGGACCTGTAAACAAGCCATACATGCACTCACCACTTCTAGTTTTATCACCATTTTCATGATTTAGTTCTTAGATAGGAGAATGTAGAAAGACAGGAAATCAAGGGCAGAGAGAAGAGAGACATGCAAGGTAAGACCAACGCACCACATTTTCATTTAACGGTGACATCACAAGTAACAGTGTTGGGCTAATTACAAAAACAATAAAAAAGAATGTTACTTGTCACTCTTTTGAAAAGTAATATTATTACTTTACCTATTAGGCCCTGCCAACAGGAACATTACTTACATTACTTTTCCATTACACTCCACAAAACTAGTACAGTAATTGCATTCTACTGAATATTCTGACTTTTTTCAGTGGGAGTGCCGTCTTTACTATTGCAGCTGTTGTTACGCTGGAAAAAACAGTTACTTGGTACTTGGAAAAGTAATATTATTACAGTAACGTGGTACTTGTAACACGTTGGTGTAATGTGTTACGTCCTTAAAACTGATCTGGAACATAATTTCCCGTCATCCATCCTCATTATCACACTGACCTGGAAGTCACTCCCATTGATGTGCATGACACTGATCCTCTTAGTCGCCACGTTTGTCCAGTAGATCATCTGCTGCTGATAGTCAAAGTCCAGAGCCACCGCGTTCGTCAAGCCCTGTGTCACACCAACACACAGTTGTGTTATAGTCTCTGATAGCTCTGGTCCATAGCGTTAGAAGGAGTTCTCCTTAACGCCATGGGACTTTCGAGCCTTTGCGCACGCACCACAGGCTGCGCAGCCTCTCGTCTGTAGTAAAAATAAAAAATACACTTTCGCTACTCACAAAACAAAGACGGTTTTATGGAGTTGAAAGCCTACTCTACTTAGTGGGAACACTCTCCCCCACCTCACGTCTAAAATACACTTTTTAGCCAGAACATATTTCACCGGAAGGTGAAATTTGGTCAATAGAAAAATTCCATTGACCAGATCTGTAGGGGGTGCAGTGGAGTAACCAAAAAAAAGTTTTTCCTTCCGGTGAAATATTTTCTTTTCTGGCCAAAAAGTGTATTTTAGACGTGAGGTGGGGGACTCAGAGTGTTCCCACTAAGTAGGCTTTCAACTCCATAAAACCCTCTTTGTTTTGGTGAGTAGTTTGGTGAGTTTTTTTTGCAAAGAAGCAACACATGCGGCACTTCAAGAAATGCACACAAACACACACACACACACACACACACACACACACACACACACACACACACACACACACACACACACACACACACACACACACACACACACACACATCTCACACACACATCACACAACACATACACACACACGCACACACAAGCCAGCACTGCACATGTGTGCACGCATGCACACACACGCACGCACACGCACACACACACACACACACACACACACACACACACACACACACAAGAATTATTAAAAGTAAATAAAGTTTTTACTCAAATACCATGAGTAAAAATACTTAAGAGTACTTACTTTGAGTAGAAATACTTAAAAGTACTCAAAAATACTTAAACGTTGAAAAAAAGAGTAAAAATACTTAAAAGTTGATGAAAAAGAGTAAAAATACTTAAAGGTTGTTAAAATGAGTAAAAATACTTAAACGTAGTTAAAATGAGTACAAATAATTAAACATAGTTAAAATGAGTAAAAATACTTAAAAGTTGATAAAAAGAATATAAATACTCTTTTAGTACCGCCTCAATACCAGCACCCACACATCAAATAGAGTAGTACCGTCTGAATGCCAGCACCCACACATCAAATAGATTTGTACCGACTGAATGACAGCACACACTCATCAAACAGAGTAGGCACCGCTTACTCACACTGGGTGTGATTTTTATGTTTACTACAGACGAGCGGCTGCGCAGCCTGTGCTACCGCGGGTGTGAGGGGTAAGTCCCATAGCGTTAAGGAGAACTCCTTCTAACGCTAAGGAGCAGAGCAAAATTTCTGAGAGATATAGATTCTGGCATCATGTTAAGAGAATTCTGTACACAATATTGTTCAGGATGTGTTATGATGTTCAATGGTTTTCACCCGTCTGAGCACTGTGCTGTTTGAGCCGTCCAAGTTGATCTTCCTCAGGCTTAAGACGGTGGTAAAGATGAGGAAGGGGTCCACACCGTGTTGCGAGCTTGTCGATCGGCTATTTTCAGTGGAAGCTGAAAGCAGTAAACAGAAAAGAGACTAGTATAGAGCCCTGAGGGACTCCGGTCAACCATATAAGGTTTAAGAGGTTTAAAATACAAATAAACCTCAATGCAGGACTATCTAAATTGGCTGCTATTGTTTCTTACCAGACCTGGACTGGCAGATGGAGGGGTCTATCGGTAGGCTTATACATGTTTTATTTACGTGACCAATACAGCCCATACATGGGCAACTGGCGACCCGGGGGCCACATGCGGCCCCCACATTCACTTTATGCGTTCCGCAGGTTAATATCGGATTACTGATATATTATTGATTTCAGCTGTTACAATTCCAAACATGCAAACATGACCCGCTTTAATTACTTCAGTCTGTATTAGTAGCTTAATGACTAGTATTAAAATGATGTAATTTTTATGTCCAATGCATTTGTATTTAAGTTCGTAAAGTTAATATAAGTGTAACTAAATGCATTTGAAATGAAATAAAAATGTAACTTTTCAGGATTCTAATTCAAAAATGGCAAAAAAAAACAATCTGGATTCCAATTCAAAAATAGCAGATCTACAAGCTGAAAACGTGTCGCACTGCGCCACGTTTTGAGCTTGTAGATCGGCTATTTTTGCTACTTTTTGTGTGACAGAATGGCGAAGTGATGCATTAATTTACGAATAAAGGTAAAATACGGAGATAAGAGGTGTCTGCCCGACAGTACAAGCACTTCAGCCAACTTTTAAAGTGGTAAATTAACCTTACGCAGCTTTTATATTTCCATTAATGAGATACAGTATTTTAGGTTGTATCAGCCAAAGTTCCTCAAAATGCATATTTTGACTTCTTGGGGAAAATGTGAACAAACTTCAAACGTTTGACTGGAAGGGAGTGGAGCGTTAGACGTCCCTGGCACTGCCTGCCGCACTGCAGGAATACGTAAGTGCCGTTCTCAAACCCAAGACGTAAAAGGGCGACGGCTCCGCCAAAGACAGTTAAAACAACAGA
>NC_139950.1:3487100-3792100 GCF_963454915.1 Gymnoscopelus microlampas | reverse complement strand
GTCAAAGTCCAGAGCCACCGCGTACGTTAAGCCCTGTGTCACACCAACACACAGTTGTGTTATAGTCTCCAGCGGTGTAAAGTAACTAAGTACATTTACTCAAGTACTGTACCTAAGTACAATTTTGAGGTACTTTTACTTTACCGGAGTGTTTCCAATTGTCTGTACTTGTACTTCTACTCCACTACACCTCAGAGGCAAATATTCAGGGGTGCACATAACTGGTGCGCAGGTGTGCATGCGCACCCAAAATAAATAATGCGCTGCACATCAGACGACGCGAGGCGCTTTTGCGTACCTTCCAAGCTTTTATTTTTTAGCAAAACTAAAAAATAAAGCCTGGAGATCGAAGCTAGGAATTTACTTCCTGAAGCCACACTCACACAATCACGCTAAAACACGCGTCGGCCCCATGTACAGCTCGCTGCACGGCAGCGGCCTAGGGGGGTTCACCAAATGGCGTGAGAAAAAAACGGCGAAAAAAGGCGGAATTTGGCAGCAGAGCGTCCTTTTCTCTCGCGCAGCTCCCCCCCCCACCCGTTGACAAAACTGTCCCGGTGGGCACCGTGCTGAATCCCCGCAAACGTGTTGTGAGCTTATAGATCTGCTATTTTCAAACATTTTAGTACTTTTACTTTTGGTACTTTAAGTACATTTTGATACCAATACTTTTGTACTTTTACTCAAGTCACTTTTGAAATCCGGACTTTTACTTGTAACAGATTACGTCTACATTGCAGTTTTGATACTTTTACTTAAGTAAAACATTTGAGTACTTTTTCCACCACTGAACTCTGAGAGATATAGATTCTGGCATCATGTCAAAAGCATTCTGTACACGATATTGTTCAGGATGTGTTGTTATGTTCAATGGTTTTCACCCGTTTGAGCACTGTGCCGTTTGAGCCGTCCAAGTTGATCTTCCTCAGGCTGAAGACGGTGGCAAAGATGAGGAAGGGCTCCACACTAGAGCTCTTCACGGGCCCCCCGATTCCGAAATTACCCGAGAGGACCCGAGACCCGTACGGGTCTGACTCGTGTTTTATCATGATCACTCGGGGGCGGGGCGGAATCGGGCAGCATTACCTCGGAAATTGTCGGAACTCGGGTCTGTCTTTATCATGATCACTCGGGGCGGGGCGGAATCGGGCAGCATTACCTCGGAAATTGTCGGAACTCGGGTCTGTCTTTATCATGATCACTCGGGGCGGGGCGGAATCGGGCAGCATTACCTCGGAAATTGTCGGAACTCGGGTCAGTCTTTATCATGATCACTCGGGGCGGGGCGGAATCGGGCAGCATTACCTCGGAACTCGGGTCTGTCTTTCATTATGTGTAATACCCGAGTGGATCCGAAAAAACCCGAAGTGTAACGTGCGTGACTGTGTGTGTGTACTTTCTGTGTTTTTTTTTGCAAACTGTTAATGAAAGTATTCAATAAACAATCAATATGTGTGTGCCGTGCGCTGCGCTCTGCTCTCGTCCTCACACACTGCTTTGTGAGGCGTGCCGTGTGCACTGTGTGTGCTGTGCAGTGTGCACTAAACGCAGTGCTGGCTGCTGGTTAATTTGTGTGTTGCTTTAGGGCTGACCTAGGATCAGGTTAGTGCAGCAGCGAGCCAGCGACATGAGTGGCTGTGTAACTTGTGTGATGATTATGCTGGTTCAGGATCAGATTACTGCAATGCTACCCAATGCGCATGCGTACAATGCAAGCCAAGCCAAACCAGCCAGGCTGATTTGAAAACACCGGCGGCGTACAATTTTGCAATCATGGACCCGTCCGATATTATCCTCAGCGAGGTTAAATCAAAGCTCAAATCAAACGAATACCAGGAGGTTAAGGTTACTGGTAACTCTTCTGCGTGGTCACACTTCATGCAAGTCGTGGATAAAGACGAGAGGAAAGTAGGAGCTGTTAAATGCATTACGTGTGGCTCGCTGCTAAAGTTCAACTCGGCCAAGACAGGCACATCGCATCTGCTAAAACATGTAAGGCTATGCAACAAAGCTCCTCAACCAAGCCAAATGTCAATGACATCATTTGTCAAAACGGGTTCAGTTCCGAAAAGAACAAAGGAACTTATCTTAGAAAAATGCACAAAAGTCTGTGTGAAGGATTTAAGGGCTTTTAGAATGTTTGAGTCCCCTGCGTTCAAGGAGTTGGCGCAGACAATAACGGACACAGGAGCACAACATGGTCAGTGTGATGTGAAAGACCTTCTTCCCTCTGGTGTGACAGTGTCTCGTTTCACACAGACAAAATACGACAGTATCAGAGCAGAGCTCCTGCCAGTGATTAAGAAAGCCTTAGCCAATGGACTGGCCTGTGGAGCATCCACAGACATGTGGACAGACGATTTTAGGAAGGTCAGCTATACCTGTATCATGCTGCATTACATAGATGAAAATTGGGAGTTTAATAGTAAGATGATATGTACATGCGCATTCCCACTCGGTGAAAAGAAGACGGCCGTAAACCTAAAGGGGGAATTGATCAAGCAACTGGAGGACTTTGGTCTATCCACAGAAGAGATCTTGAGACTGGTGTTTGTCAGTGACCAAGCAGCAAATATACAGTCAGCCCTCGGCCAGTGGACGCACAGCAGCTGTGTCGCACATGTGTTGAATACTGTGCTGAAGCACACATTCAAGAAGTGTGATGAGGAGGAGGAAGAGGAGTTGCAGCAAGTAAGAGCCTGTATTGAGCAATGCAAGTCTCTGACAACCTTCTTTAAACACTCGGGATTACAACTCCGACTCAAACACTCTTTAAAGCAAGAATGCGAAACGAGGTGGAATACCAAACTGGAGATGATAGATTCTGTGCTCCGTGGATTTGATCAGATCCAGTCAATCTTGGTCGAACGGGCAGAGATGCATCGCATGAATAGTATATCCAAAGACACACTTCAGATGCTTGTACGTTTTCTGCAACCTTTCAAGCAGGCTACCGAAGAGTTAAGTGGCTCAAACTATCCTACTATCAACTTGGTGGCCCTCTGGAAAACCACACTGATCAACCACTGCCAAATCACCCCAGCCGACCCACTACCTCTTGAGATATTGAAGCGCAGGTGAGATGTAGCCTATAATATCCATTTTAATTTCTAACTCATTCCTAATGTATTTGTGTGTTATTTGGTTAATTCTATCTAATGTACAGGTGTAGGACTGGGGGACTATGTTCCTATATTTAGGCCCATATAGTGTTATTATATTATTAATAATAATATTTTTTTTATGTTAATTCTATTCTATTTTGTAGGTGTGAGCCACTTCTGACCGGACGGATAGTTCTGGGACCGCACGAAAAGCTTGGTGTGTTCCTCTGGCCCAAATTCAAGCAGCTTCGGATGTTCAACTTGGCTGAGAGGGCAGACGTCTATCAACATGCATGCCGAGAGGCGGCCATTATGGCCACCTTACCCCCTCAGCGAGCCACGGTGATGACCCAGCAGGTGTTTATTGTTTAACATGTTCGAAATAAAGCATTCATTCATTCATTCATTCATTCATTCATTCATTCATTCAGCAAGAAGAAGACGAGGTGGAGGAGATTGCGCCGGACGCTGGGCCAGCACCACCAGAAGCAGCAGCAGCAGCACCACCAGGGCCGCTGTTCAACCAGTGGGCTGACATTCAGGATGGCAGCATCGAAACGTCGCAAGACGAGGTCGACCGCTATGTAAAGCACAACGCCACAATGCCGAATGATGGAGACATTCTTGAGTTTTGGAAACATAACGAAAATCTGTTTCCATATATGGCACGAGTGGCACGAAAATTCCTTTGCGTGCCGGCATCAAGTGTGAGTTGTGAATCTGCGTTTAGTACCGCTGGTCGCACGCTGGAGAATCGTCGGACCTGTCTCAGCACTTCAAGTGTGAATGCCATACTGTTCCTTAACAGCAATATGTGAATTGTGTAGCTACTATATAGGCAAACTAATGGTTGCTTAATATTTTTTGATTTATGTAGACCTAGGGCCGGCTACATTCAAGAAGCGGTGCATGCTTTAGCCTCTCTGTAATATTTGTTTGCTTCTACTTTTTTATTTACAAATGAGGCAGTGCACTGCAACTGCGCATTAACAGTAGCTTTTGATTAAAGAAAAAATATGCCCTCGTTAATGATTATATAGCCTCATTTGAAAAAAGCAAGTATACTTTATAATTCGTCACTTTATAATTTTTATACATTTTTATACAAGGCAAAAAAGTCAAAGAAAAAAGACTAAACGCATGCTGATTCGTTTGTTATTAATGTTGTTCGTTTTTTATGTTGTTGCCAGTTGTAGTTAGTTTATTGATGTTTACTGCGATTAGTTTATTGCAGAAATGCAGACAGATTGCAGACAATGGATATTGGATATTTTCGTTGTGTCTCTTTTGTCATGGGATATTTGCATATATGTGCTACAATGCAAGTTTGCACAAAATGCATTATAACACGATGTTTGACTTTGCACTATTGTCTAAGACAGGGGTCTTCAACAGGGGGTCTCAGAGTTACTACAGGGGGTCCGCCAAATCTTTGTGTGATAGAAGTTTTTTTTTTACCTTAACCACTTGAACCCTAGCATCCCTTTTTCTGAGGAAAACTTTAGCCAAAAGATAGCTGATCTACAAGCTCACAACGCCTTGCAGCGCGAGGCGAGGCGTTGTGAGCTTGTAGATCGGCTGTTTTTTGGCAAAGAGGTTTGGTGTAGAGCGAAAAAAGAGCAGACCAAGAAAACGAAAAAAGTTTAATCTGAAACACAATTTTGTACAAAATAGAGGGGGTCCCTGGCCTGAAAACGTTGAAGACTACTGGTCTAAGAGAAGGCCTATTGTTTTGTTGCTGGCCATCAATAAAATTGTCTTTGACATGAAATTGCGTGGTTTTATTTAGGGAACAACAACCGCTATATCTATGATTAACAGCACAGCCAAATCCTCTGCATATAACTCTCAGACTGTGTAAAATAAAATGGTCCGTTTGGCAGTGGTGGAAACTGGAAACAAAGTAAGTATAGGCCTACATTTTGAATTCCGGACTTTTACTTGTAACAAAGTATTTATATACAGTCTTGATATTTTAACACCACTGCCGTTTGGTTAAATACCTACACCACGCTGAAGATTTAACTGCGTTAAGAGTTTCTAGCTTTAATCATGAAATGGTGATTGTTAAATAAGCCCGCTATTATTTATTAAAGTACACATTTATTTACAAAGAGAACCTTTTGTCACGCATATGAAATTAACATCTCTGCGGCCAGCTGCGCATATTTATTTATTTTTGTATCGTTTCATTGATGCGCTTTTTTGAAGTGGTGTCTGCAGGGTCGGGTTTGTGAAATCTCGGAAATAATCGGGTTTCGGAACACATTTCACCGGTCCAATTACGGTCCGGGTCTGTAGAAATGTAAAAACATCGGAACGGGTCGGAATCGGACGAAAATGACACGGGTCCACTCGGGTTTGGTTTTATAATTTGAAAAAAACATCGGAACGGGTCGGAATCGGACGAAAATGGTACGGGTCCACTCGGGTTTGGTTTTATAATTTAAAAAAAACATCGGAACGGGTCGGAATCGGACGAAAATGACACGGTTCCACTCGGGTTTGGTTTTATAATTTGAAAAAAACATCGGAACGGGTTGGAATCGGACGAAAATGACACGGGTCCACTCGGGTTTGGTTTTCTAATTTGAAAAAAATGTCGGAATGGGTCGGAATTGGAACAGATTTCACATTTCCATTTCGGGTTTGGTCCGGTTTTTTTGGACCCGTGAAGAGCTCTACTCCACACCGTGTTGTGAGCTTGTCGATCGGCTATTTTCAGCGGAAGCTGAAAGCAGAAAACAGAAACGAGACTAGTACAGAGCCCTGACGGACTCCGGTCAACCATATAAGGTTTAAGTGGTTAAAAATACATATAAACCTCAATGCAGGACTATCTAAATACTAGGCTACTATTGTTTCTTACCAGACCTGGACTGGCTGATGGTGGGGTCGGTTGGCCTATACATGTTTTATTGTATGTGACCAATGTACAATATAGCCTATACATGGGCAACTGGCGGCCCGGGGGCCATATGCGGCCACCACCTTCTCTTATTGCGGCCCGCAGGTTAATATCGGATTACTGATATATTATTGATTTCAGCTGTTACAATTCCAAACATGCAAACATGACTTTAATTACTTCAGTCTATATGAGCAGCTTAATGACTAGTATTAAAATGTAATCATCTGTATGTCCAATATATTTGTATTTAAGTTCATGAAGTTAACATAAGTATAACTAACTAACAAAAAAAATGGAACTTTTCAGGATGGCGAAAATAGCAGATCTACAAGCGACGCGTTATGAGCTTTTTTTGCTACTTTTGTGTGACATTGAATGGCAAAGTACAGCATTAATTTACGAAAAAAGGTAAAATACGGAGATAAAGAGGTGTCTGCCTGACAGTATAGAGCGTGCCAAAAATCCTGAAGGGGGCGTCAACAAGTGTCTTTTGGTAGCAGGGGACATCTTTGAGGGGTATAAACCAGGTTGACTTAACGTTGCCAAAAACAAACATGTCTGCGCTACTATGCCGTGCCCCCCAGTGGTGACGACGTGTTGGCACGCTCTATACAGCAATGTGGCCCCCTGGAGTGAGTGTGGCAATATAGTGGCCCTCTGCATCATCAAAGTTGCATCACCCCTGCTCTGCACTTAAAGTGGTAAATTAAGCTTACGCAGCTTTTATATTTCCATTAATGAGATACAGTATTTTAGGTTGTATCAGCCAAAGCTCCTCAAAAAGCATATTGTGACTTCTTGGGGAAAATATGAGTTTGACTGGAACGGAGTGGAGCGCTAGACGTCCCGGGCACTGCCTGCTGCACTACAGGAATACAGAAGTGCCGTTCTCAAACCCAAGACGTAAAAGGTTGACGGCTCCGCTAAAAACAGTTAAAACGACAGAGGCACACCCAGACGAAAACATCTGTTCATATCGTCTACTCTCAGGTTTTCTGGTTCGAGCGTGAACCCTGAATGCTGAATGAATCATATCAGGGGAGCAGCACAGCGTTGACCCTGGCAGCATATCAATGGTCCATGTAAACAGGGGACAAATTAGGATACTACTTTTTTACTACTTTTCATCCACACATATTACACAAGACATCAGTAGAATATGTGTGGGAACAAACGCCGTGAGAAAAATGTTTTGTCAAGTTGATTGAGACATGTATTTGCTGATCAGCGAAAAAAATAAAGGGAACCTAGAAAGACACTTTCTGACAAACCACAAATCATTTCCCCTGCCGGGAAAATTAACTGAAACCCCAGCCATATACGCCTATGTTTATGCGGAACCAGTTACGTTACTAGTTACCACAAGCTCATGGAATGAGCAAGCCTGCTTCTCAGCAATCGACGTTGGTAGCAGGGGACATCTTTGAGGGGTATAAACCAGGTTGACTTAACGTTGCCCAAAACAAACATGTCTGCGCTACTATGCCGTGCCCCCCATTTTGATACCAATACTTTTGTACTTTTACTCAAGTCACTTTTGAAATCCGGACTTTTACTTGTAACAGATTACGTCTACATTGCAGTTTTGATACTTTTACTTAAGTAAAACATTTGAGTACTTTTTGGAGTATGCAGTAGTAACTAATCACTGTAAACACTGTAATAATAAAGCATGACTGTTGAGGTAATTTTTCTGTCTCCACTCACGGCAGTCTGCGGGTTCATCCGACTGGTCCCCGCAGTCATCTTCCATGTCACATTTCCATGAGAGCGAAATGCACTTGAAGTTCTTGCAAGCAAACTGATGGGAGAGACACAGGCTTATCTTTAGAGTCAGTCATGTATCAAAACCAGACATGAGACATAGGGTCCTATTTTGAACGTCTTATTTAAAGGTGTTATGTAGTAATTAAGTAATAATGCCACCATCCTATGAACAATCGCTATTTAACACACCTCCGAGCCTTAATATAAGACATACTCTATGACCTGCCGGCAATTAATACGCGGAAAATAGGGCCTATGAAGTCATACATGTAAAACAAGTACAACCTGAAATGAATCACCTGACTGGCAGAGCAGTTGGACATGCACTGCTTGTTGTCAGTTGCCAAGTAGGAGTTGATAGGACAGGTACACTTATAGCCTCCTCCAGGTGAGAGCAGACACAGGTGACTACAACCTCCATTGTTGGTCTGACACGGATGACCTGATACTGCAGGGTGGAGAAAACATGCAGAGATGTGATGAATACGATGACCCAAACATGTTAGAACTATAACAACAACAATAATAACAAGAAAATCCACTACTACTACTACTACTACTACTACTAATAATAATAATAATAATAATTGTGTATAATAAAAGTGTTTTAATTGTACTTTTTACATTTCTGCCTAATAAAATATTCAATCAATACTACTACTACTACTACTACTACTACTAATAATAATAATAATGCTAATAATAATAATGGTATTGGCTAATAATGAGAGAATATTATATGTATACAATGAATGGCACAGACCATTGGGCTGCCTATGGGGGTGGTAAACGTGGATGTCCATTGGTCTGTCCGGGGTGCTGAAGAGCCTGGTCTTGTTGGTACCTTTAGTCTTGTGGGCTCTGTAGATGGATTTGGTCTCCCACTCTGTCCAGTAGATGTGCTCCTCAAACAGAGTAATAGCAAAGATGTGGGGGATGCCCTGACTCAGAACTACAGATGGACAAAACCAAAAGAGTATATTAATATTAATATGTATTATATTATATTATTATATATTAATCAGAGGTCACGTTCGTCCGATAATTGCCGATTTTGACCGATTTTTTATTACAAAGACCGGAAAAAATAAATCTCTCCGGACATATTGACCGGTTGATAATGACACGGCAGTTCATTAATTATCACCGCAAATCAGGGTGATATAGAGAGTGTGCCCTCTGTGGCTGTCTTAACTCTTGAGCAGCAAAAGGAATTGTTGAATTTGCAATTGCAAATTCAAACAAAGTTAACTGCAAAGTTAACTTGTCTTTTTGGCAGCTAAAGACAAGGAATTGGAAATGGCTAAAATCAGGCACAGATCAGAGATGGCGAGGCTAGATATTGAGGACATGAGGCTCAAGCTGGTGAGGGAGGGCAAGTTGAGTGAGGTGAGGGAGGAATCAGGTGATAAAGACAATATCTTGAAAAGCCTATGGTTAGTCCCCAAATGTAATGAGGAGGTTGAGGTGTTTTTCACTTTTTTCGAGCGGGGGGCAGACGCTATGGACTGGAGTGATGTGGACCGCACAGTCCTGTTGCAGTGTGTGCTCACTGGACGTGCGCAGGAGGCGTTTGCTTCACTGTCAGCACGGGACAGCACTAAGTACAGAGAGGTGAAAGCCGCAGTGCTTCACACCTATGAATAGGTACCCGAGGCTTACCGCCAGCGGTTTAGAACGTGGCAACGAGGCAATAGATCCTGTTTGGAGTTTGCCCGTGACTTGACCACACACTTTAATCGCTGGTGTGTGGCTGCAGGGGTAGAGGACCATGATGATCTGTCAGATCTAATTGTACTGGAGCAATTAAAAACATCAGTCCCTGAGCAAGTGGCCTTGAGCAGAAAGCACAGACTGCAGCGGAAGCTGCGGCGCTCGCCGATTAATTCTCATTAACTCATAAGGGATGTAAAGCAAAGCAAAGTTTGTTGTTTACCCAGGGTGTCGGACTAAGTACGAAACTTGTTTCCAGCCGGACCCTGCATGGAAGCCTTGCTCAAGGGCTATTCAGCGGTGATTCATGATTGATGTGATGAATCGGGGAATCGAACTAGGGACCTTCCGGTATCAAGGCCGCCCCTCTAACCACTAGGCCACCGCTGCCAGTGGGGACAACCGTAGCTTTACTGTTGGGTTTGGGGGGTGGCAGAGAAGCTGGCCAGGTTGTTGGGGGAAATCATTTCCCTGGCAGGACCAGTGGGGCTTGGAGTTCAGAATGGAGATGTGAACTGGGGGGGTTAGTTTAAAATGGGGTTAATTTTTGTAAATATTTGCACATTTGTAGTTTATTTATTTATAGCACAAAGTTTAGGCCAGGGTTCCTTGTGGGACCCTGTTTTGAAGGGGGGGGGGGGGGGGGGGGGATGACGGCCCCCTGGGCCTTCGCTTGGGTTCTGTGTGTGTGCCTTTAAATGCCTAACCAGATTCCATTGCAGGGCTGGTTTGGTGGAGGGTGGAGTCTGAGATAATCAGTGGAAGGGGAGCCTGGCCATAACAATATATATATTTATATATATACACAGACATGTAGTGTGTAGTGTGCGCGCATGTGCATGCGTGCGGGCGGGCGTGCATGCGTGCGTGCGTGCGTGCGTGTGTGTGTGTTACCTGTGTGTCTGTTGGTTCCGTCCAGGCTGGCAAACTCAATATTTTCCACCTTGCCATCGGCCCAATACAGACGATCATTGTGGTAATCTAGTGTCAGGCCATTAGGCCAGCCGATCTTATCCTTCACGATGATACTCCTGTTGGTGCCGTCCATCCCCATTCTCCCTATGTGGGGGTTGATGTCACCTATGTCTGACCAGTACAAGTACCTGTCAGGGAGAAACTGCATCAGCCCACTGTTCACAACATATGAGCCAGCCTACTAGTGGACGTACAATATGAGTTTGCCACAAAGGAGTACTATCAAGCAGAAGCTTAGACAATCATAACAAAGTGTTCCAAACTCATTTTAATAGTGACAACCTACATGACTCTATTAAAACTCATTAAGTGCCAAACACGAGGATTCTCGTGTTTGTAAATACATCCGTCGAGTGCCATGAACGAGGATTCTCGTGTTTGCACTTTTCTTTTTTTTCCCCACATGGGTCGCTCTAACGCAACTTTGGAATGACCCACTGAGCCTGTAAAATGGAATGGACAGATGTGGATCCGTGCCAAAAAAACAACCTCCCGTCCACTTATATGATCTCTATATCTTTTTAACGTGGTGAAAAAGACCAGCGTAAACGGTAAGAACGCTGGCACTGGATGTACCCTGTTTTAAAAAAACGTTGTCACCAAATGTGTTAAAAAATAAAATCTGCATGAAAATAATGCCTTCACCACAGTGCTCTTACCCGTAGCGTACATCCACAGCCAAGGCGCGTGGCTTGTCTAGGCCGGTGTTGACCAGTACTGATGGGTATTCCCCGTTTAGTTTGGACACTTCTATGGTGTCCCGCCCTGTGTCACTCCAGTACAGATTTCGTCCCACCCAATCAACAGCCAGACCGTCCGGTTGTCCGATCGACTTGTGGGGAAGGACCTGTAAACAAGCCATTCATGCACTCACCACTTGTTGTTGTATCACTATTTTTATGATTTAGTTCTTAGGAGAATTAGTTCTTAGAGATAGGAGAATGTCGAAAGACAGGAAATCAAGGGCAGAGAGAAGAGAGACATGCAAGGTAAGACCACCAGCACCACATTTTCATTTAACGGTGACATCACAAGTAACAGTGTTGGGCTAATTACAAAAACAATAAAAAAGAATGTTACTCGTTACTCTTTTGAAAGGTAATATTCTTACTTTACCTATTAGTCCCTGCCAACAGGAACATAACTTACATTACTTTTCCGTTACACTCCATAAAACTAGTAATTGTATTCCACTGAATACAATGGAATACTTTGGATAGGCCTACTTTGCAGTAGGCCTATCCACTAGCAGTACACCTGATCTTTTTTTCATTGTGAGTGCCGTCTGTTGTAGCTGTTATTATGCTGGAAACAACAGTTACTCTGTACTTTGAAAAAGTGATATTATTACAGTAACGTGTTACTTGTAACACGTTGGTGTAATGCGTTACTCCCCGACAGCTGATTTGGAACATAATTTCCCTTCCCCGTCATCCATCCTCATTATCACACTGACCTGGAAGTCACTGCCATTGATGTGCATGCAACTGATCCTCTTAGTCACCACGTCTGTCCAGTAGATCATCTGCTGCTGATAGTCAAAGTCCAGAGCCACCGCGTTCGTCAAGCCCTGTGTCACACCAACACACAGTTGTGTTATAGTCTCTGAGAGATGTCAAGAGCATTCTGTACATTATATTGTTCAGGATATGTTGTTATGTTCAATGGTTTTCACCCGTCTGAGCACTGTGCCGTTGGAGCCGTCCAAGTTGATTTTCCTCAGGCTGTAGACGGTGGCAAAGATGAGGAAGGGCTCCCCAACGTGTTCAATTTTAACTTGAATACAAAGTTGAGACTTATTAGTGAGAAGTGAGATTCCCCATCCTAGTGAATGCAGCAGCCTAGAGGGCGGAGCCAAAAGTACACTGTGCGTTTGTCAATGATCACATGACCTCAATCAATTCTCCAGTTCTAGGCAACATACAGTAGAGGTGTATTTCCACACAACAGCAGGTGTATAAAAGACATTGTACAATGTTGAAAATGAGTGGTATGCCCCTTTAATGCGGCCCGCAGGTTGATATCGGATTACTGATATATTATTGATTTCAGTTACAATTCCAAACATGCAAACATGAACCACTTTAATTATTTCAGTCTATGTTAGTAGCTTAATGACTCGTATTAAAATTGTATTTGTATTTAAGTTTCATAAAGTTAACATAGGTATAACTAAATGCATTTGATTATTTTTTATGTAACTTTTCAGGATTCCAATAAAAAAATGACAAAAAAAAACAATCTTAAATATAGCTGCAAGCAGCGATAATACGGGGCCAGGTAATGAAGAGAGAAAAAAGAAAGAATCAATGATAAGTAATATGCACAATAAGCCATCGACACATAGAATACTGAACTTGAGAGAAAGAAGACCATGCAATTAACATAAGGATTTTAAACCCTCACTAACCCTAACCTCAGTAAAACAACGCCTAAGCCTATCCTCAAGACACACTATGTGTTATCCGAATAATGCCAAATCAAGATCACCTCAATACATTGTCATGGACAGGGATCGAACCAGCAACCTACGGACTCCAAGAACTAGTGAAAGTAGCCGATCTACAAGTTCACAAACCGTTGCTATCTGAAAAGTTGTGAGGTTGTAGATCGGCTATTTTCAAAATGAAGTATATCATACATTAAAAGAGAGACAAAACTATAAGTAATATGCACAATAAGCCATAGAAGACTGAGCTTAAGGTCATGTTTTCTGCAATTCCACCTCTCACCGAGAGAGAGAGAGAGAGAGAGAGAGAGAGAGAGAGAGGGGGAATAGATTGAAGAGAGATGGAAGCAGATTGGATTGATTGGACATACGATTGCACATCTGGTTGCATTGGCTATTTGAAAATAAGCTCACAACACGCGTTGTGAGCTTGTAGATCTGCTATTTTCAAAATATATGAGCTTATGCTAGAGCATTTTCGGGAGTTTGGACCGGCGCAACGGCGTCGCTGTTATCTTTTCATGGCCACCGGCAGATGAATAATTGCTCATTAAAGCTTCATTTTTTTCACAAAAAATCCGCTTGCACCGTTTGGTCGGCATAGGTCCAAAGTTCATGTGTAAAACGTTTCGTGCAGATTGCTCAAAAATCCCAGGAGGAGATAGATTTTAACAGCTTTTCATGTCATTCAAAATGGTGAGAGATCTAAAGGTCAGAGGTCAAAAGTCAGAGTGTGAAAGTTATTCATCATGAGGAGACGCATAATGTGTATTGAAGTTTTATGGCTTTAGGTCAAACAGGGCATGAGTTGTACCTGTTCAAAGTTGGCATTTTCAACTGAGTGCTATAGCGCCACCTTTTGACGAAAGATTGTGAGATTTATTTCTTGATAATTTTTCATGACCATCTATCATATGGCCGAGTTTCATAAAAAGCGTATGCACGGTTCAGCCAGAACTGGCAAAAACGGCAGAAGAAGAAGAAGAAGAAGAAATGGAAATATAGCTGCAAGCAGCGATAATACAGGGCCAGAGAGAGAGAGAGAGAGAGAGAGAGAGAGAGAGAGAGAGAGAGAGAGAGATAGATAGATACAGTAGATAGATAGATACTGGAGAGAGAGAGAGAGAGAGAGAGAGAGAGAGAGAGAGAGAGAGAGACAGACATGGAAACTGGAGAGAGAGAGATGGAAACTGGACAGAGAGAGCGAGAGAGAGAGAGAGAGAGAGAGAGAGAGAGAGAGAGAGAGAGAGAGAGAGAGAGAGAGAGAACGGAATAGATTGGAGAGAAAGAGAGGGAGAGAGACAGACATGGAAACGGAATAGATTGGAGGGAGAGAGAGAGAGAGCCATGGAAACGGAATAGATTGAAGAGAGACATGGAAACGGAATAGATTGATGAGAGAGAGAGATGGAAACAGAATGGATTGATTGGACATCTCAACCTATTGCCATTAACAGGAATCGAACTCTCAAGCTTCAGACTAATAGGCTGCAACACTAGCTACAGTGCTATTGCTTTGTCCAGGCTGATGTTGTCTGTTGAAGATCATAAACTCTTGCATTCTGTCATGAACCAAGCCAACACTAAGACCACTCGTTCACAAAGCATTTACCAATAGAGAAATTGTATGTCTCCTCGCAACCGAAAACAGTGAAAGCAGCCGATCTACAAGCTCAGAAACACGTTGCTATCTAAAAAGTTTTGAGATTGTAGATCGGCTATTTTCAGAATGAATATGTCATACATTGAAAAAACGTACTCTCAAATGAGCATTTCAGGTTATCTTTACCATTTGCACATGTATTCATTGATACAGTCATGTTGTTTGCAATTCAACTTAAATGAAGTCTGCATCAAGTGAGGCTTGAACTGGCGACCTTGAGATTGTGAGGCACTTATTTAAGGGAGACGCCATTGGACCAACAGACAGGGAACTGTGAAAAAGGAGATCACACAGATGATACAGTTTCACGCAAATAGATGAAAAATCCTGGGTTTAAGTGTTTTTCAAACTGTTCAAAATTGCGGACAATCTAAGGGCGGAGCTTACTGGTCAAAGCGATAGATGTGTTCCTCATGTGTTCAGCTATGGCAGCCCCTCAGAGAGAGAGAGAGAGAGAGAGAGAGAGAGAGAGAGAGAGAGAGAGAGAGAGAGAGAGAGAGAGAGAGAGAGAGAGAGAGAGAGAGAGAGAGAGAGAGAGATAGATAGATAGATAGATAGATAGATAGAGACATGGAAACTGAATAGATTGACAATAGAAACGGAATAGATTGAAGAGACAGAAAGAGAGACATGGAAACGGAATAGATTGATGTTGTCTGTTGAGGATCACAAACTCTTGCCTTCTGTCATGACCCAAGCTCCTGTTTCACTAACACTAAGATCACTCGTTCACAAACCATTTACCAATGAAGAAATTGTACATCTCCTCAGAACCAAAACTAGTGAAAGTAGCCGATCTACAAGCTCACAAACCATTAAAAGTTGTCAGATTGTACATCGGCTATTTTCACAATGAAGTATGCTATACATTGAAAAAACATACTGTCATTGCTATCTGAAAAGTTGTGAGATTGTACATCAGCTATTTTCACAATGAAGTATGTAAAAACACTCAATTAAGTATTTCATGTTATCTTTAACAATTGCAGATGTATTCATTGATAGTCATGTTGTGTGAAATGCAACTTAGATGAAGTCTGCACCAAGTGAGGCTTGAACCTGTGACCTTGAGGTTGTGAGACATACACTTAAGCGGGACGCTATTGGACCAACAGACAAACCTCTGAAAAAAGAGATCACACCGATGATACAGTTTCACGCAAATAGCTGAAAAATCCTGGGTTTAAGTGTTTTTCAAACTGCTCAAGATTGCGGACAATCTAAGGGCGGTGCTTACTGGTCAACGTGATAGATGTGTTCCTCATTAGTCAAGGCACATGTGTAAGCAGGTCTAATGGCAGTCGGCCAAACGAGGCATGACTTTTGCCTGTTTAAAGTTTGCATTTTCAAAAAATTGCTATAGCGATATAGTGATATTTGGAATGGCCCTTTACATTTCTGCAAAGTTTCAAAGAATGGTAAGTCTGCATGTATGTGTAGGGGCAGATGAATAATTGTCATAAAACTGCAATATTCATTGGCTCATTAAAGCTTCATTTTTTCACTTATGGAAAATCTTTTGCATACGTTTGTCGGCATAGGTCCAAAGTTCATGTGTAAAACGTTTCGTGCAGATTGCTCAAAAATCCCAGGAGGAGATAGGTTTTAACTGCTTTTTACTGCTTTTCATATAATTCGAAATGGTGGGAGATCAAAAGGTCAGAGGTCAAAAGTCAAACAGTGAAAGTTGTTAGGCATGAGGAGACGCACGTGTGCATCGAAGTTTCATGGCTGTAGGTCAAACAGGGCATGAGTTGTAACTGTTCAAAGTTGGCATTTTCAACTGAGTGCTATAGCGCCACCTTTTGACGAAAGATTGTGAGAATTATTTCTTGATAGTTTTTCATGACCATCTACCATATGGCCGAGTTTCGTAAAAAGCGTATGCACGGTTCAGCCAGAACTGGCAAAAACGGCAGAAGAAATGGAATAATGCCAATACCAAAACAGGTACAGAGCTGAGAGCTCTGTCCCTGTAATAATGCCAATAACAAAACGGAGACATGCTGGAAGCCTGTCCCCGTAATTCCAATTCAAAAATAGCAAAAATAGCACATCTACAAACTCAAAACGCCTCGCACTCAGAAAGTGACAAGCACGAGAATCCTCGTGCATGTCACTTACGACGCGCTTTGAGCATGTAGATCAGCTATTTTTGCTACTTTTGTGTGACATTGAATGGCGAAGTACGGCATTAATTTACAAAAAAAGGTAAAATACAGAGATAACAGGTGTCTGCCTGACAGTATAAGCAATGTGGCCCCCTGGAGTGAGTGTGGAAATATAGTGGCCCTCTCCATCATCAAAGTTGCATCACCCCTGCTATAGCCGATTATCAACTTCAGACAACTTTTAAAGTGGTAAATTAAGCTTACGCAGCTTTTATATTTCCATTAATGAGATACAGTATTTTAGGTTGTATCAGCCAAAGCTCCTCAAAAAGCATATGTTGACTTCTTGGGGAAAATGTGACCAAACTTCAAACGTTTGACTGGAAGGGAGTGGAGCGCAGTGGTGGAAAGAAACTAAGTACATTTACTTAAGTACTGTAATTAAGTACAATTTTGAGGTATTTGTACTTTACATGAGTATTTCCGATTTCCAATACTTTTACTTCTACTCCACTGCATCTTAGAGGCAAATATTGTACTTTTACTCCACTACAATTATTTGAAGACTTTAGTTACTAGTTACTTTTCAGATATAAACTATGATATAATGAAACATACATTAAACACTTTAGCCCTGTTTTATACATAGGCTATTTGAAAATAGCCGATCTACAAGCTCACAACGCGTCGCATCGTGACGCGTTGTGGGCTTGTAGATCTGCTATTTTCAAATATTTTTGTTTGTTTTGTTTGTTTGTTTTGTCTTTTACTTTTGGTACTTTAAGTACATTTTGATGCCAACACTTTTGTACTTTTACTCAAGTAACATTTTAATTCTGGACTTTTACTTGTAACACAGTCATTTTTATATTGCAGTATTGGTACTTTTACCACCACTGGTGGAGCGTTAGACGTCCCGGGCACTGCCTGCCACACTGCAGGAATATGAAAGTGCCGTTCTCAAACCCAAGATGTAAAAGGGTGGCGGCTCCGCTAAAAACAGTTAAAACGACAGAGGCACACCCAGATGAAAACATCTGTTCATATCATCCACTCTTATGAGTTGCTACAACCCTGAACCCTGAATGAATCATATCAGGGGACCAGCACAGTGTTGACCTTGCAGCATATCAATGGTCCATGTCTAGGTGACAAATTAGGATACTACTTTTTTACTACTTTTTACTACTTTTCATCCATACATATTACACCTGGTGAGGAATACGTGTGGGAACAAACGCCATGACAAAATTTTTTTGTCAAATTGATTGGGAAATGTATTTGCTGATCAGCAAAAAGTGTGCAGCGAAAGTGAATAAAGGGAACCTAGAAAGACACTTTCTGACAAACCACAAATCATTTCCCCTGCTGAGAAAAAGAACTGAAGCCGCAGCCATATAGGCCTATGTTTATGCGCAACCAGTTACGTTAATAGTTTCCACTAGTTTGTTTAAATTGAAAATGCAGCACTCACAAACGTCTCTGCTCCATCATGCCAATGAGCAAACTAAAGAGACTCAGATTTGGAAAGGCTATAGGTTGTACAGACATCATTGCTTGTGACACACACACACGCCCACGCGCACACACACACACACACACACACACACACACACACACACACACACACACACACACACACACACACACACACACACACACACACACACACTATAACGACAGGGAGAACATGATTCACACCTGCATGCATGTGTGTGTGTGTGCGTGTGCATGTGCATGTGCGGCCGTGCGCGCGTGCGTGTGTGTCTTTGCTCTCTCTGTTAATTAATTGCTTTATTAATGATGAACTATTATGAAAACCATGACCCAACGGGCCTATCCAGTGAGTCAGTCCAACTTGGGAGACCCTCGATCAGCCTAACACACAGCCATGCACCACATGGAAGTTTGGGAACAAGCACCACCAGAGACCGACTCTCCTCACTACTCCTACCCGCCTATGAGCACTCATTCTGGGCATAGAAGCCACCAAAAAGCAGATCTACAGACCCACCATGTGTGGAGAAAATTGAATAAGGGCAGATAGAGTTTTGTTCATTTTATGTTAGGATAGAGGTGTCGGAAACTGTTGACGGACGATTGGAGTATGCAGTAGTAACTAATCACTGTAAACACTGTATAATAAATCAAGACTGTTAATGTCTCTGTCTCCACTCACGGCAGTCTGCGGGTTCATCCGACTGGTCCCCGCAGTCATCTTCCATGTCACATTTCCATGAGAGCGAAATGCACTTGAAGTTCTTACAAGCAAACTGATGGGAGAGACACAGGCTTATCTTTAGAGTCAGTCATGTATCAAAACCAGACATGAGAGATAGGGTCCTATTTTGCACGTCTTATTTCCAGGTGTTATGCAGTAATTAAGTAATAATAACTCCACCATCTTATACACAATCGCTGTTTTACATGTTGTGCTGAACACAAACGCTTAAGGCTTACAACTCGCTATCATATTTCACACCTGTGTGAGTGTTCGTAGGTTAATTATAGAGCACCGAATTCTGACGTCACTGTTCCGCTGGTTCGTCATATAAGAACTGTGTTCCAAACATAAACACACCACCCTGTTTTTTTTGTCAGGGGCGTGGCCCTGCATCGTTTATGATATTCATTAATATCTGATAAAGCCTGTTTCTGGCGAAATTGGAATAAATTCTGCCTTAAAAGTCTTAAGAACTACACTTCCGGGTCTGAAAATCAATGGCCCTCATTTATCAACGCGGTGCAGACCAAATAATGGGCGTATGGCGAGATCACCGCACCTTTCGGCATTCATCAATATATTCCTGACGTTGCCTTCAGCCTACGGTACGCTGAGATCTCACGTCTGGTCGAGAGCAGTTGTAGATGTTGGCTACACCCGTTTGTTCCATTGTAGACGTGCGGAGCAGCATTGTCTCGCCGTCTGACAGGCATCTGGACACATGTATCCACTCCAAAATGTATTATCTAACACACTAACAAATAATCCCTACATTTTATAAACTCATTTAAACAAACTGCTTTAACAGTCATTCAGATACGATTGCACATCTGGCTGCATTGGCTATGTGAAAATAAGCTCACAACACGCGTTGTGAGCTTGTAGATCTGCTATTTTCAAAATATATGAGTGCTTATGCTAGAGCATTTTCGGGAGTTTGGACCGGCGCAACGGCGTCGCTGTTATCTTTTCATGGCCACCGGGAGATTGGACATTTAACCCAAGGTCCAACACACACCAGCCTTCATCCATTAATGTTCTCTCAAGGCTATCTCTCATTGACCAAATGTACGCTAGGATTGGCTGTATAGGATTGCTTCATAAATGTGACTTTGACGTTGCCCTACGGCCGAATTTATGGAAAGAAATAAGTTGTTTTTTACGCTCCATTGATAAATGAGGGCCACTGTCCCTACAGCAGCCGCGTTCATGGGAAATGTAGTCTTTGGGTCGTTTGACTCGTTTCTAGCGTTTATTGTGTTACTCTTTGGGAAAATGTGTACGTGTACACCTTAGTCATGCTTCATATCCATATGAGTAAAATCGCCGGGGTGGTGTGTTTATGTTTGGATCACAGTTCTTATATGAGGCGATCTAAGATTCCCCAATGGGGATTTCATTACCAATAACCATGTCATTGCCAATAACCATGGAAACGGATTATCGCAACGGCACCCTTTTTTTAAAACGATTTGACGAGACTACGTCTTTTAAAGCGATCGGTGGATGGATCGTTGTGAAGAAAAATATTCCTCAAAATAGCAAACTAGCGCTGACCACGCCTCCAAGCTTTAATATAAGACATAAGACCTGCCGGTAATTAATACGCACAAAATAGGGCCTATGAAGTCATACAACGTAAAACAAGTCAACGTGAGGTGAATCACCTGACTAGCAGAGCAGTTGGACATGCACTGCTTGCCGTCAGCTGCCACGTAGGAGTTGATAGGACAGGCACACTTGTAGCTTCCTCCAGGTGAGAGCAGACACAGGTTACTACAGCCTCCATTGTTGGTCTGACATGGATGACCTGATACTGCAGGGTGGAGAAAACATGCACAGATATGATGAATACATTGACGTCACGCAGACATGTTAGAACAACAACAACAACAAAATCCACTACTACTACTACTACTACTACTATACTACTACTAATAATAATAATAATAATAATAATGATAATGATAATTGAAGTGGCAATCTTCTCTCTTCTCTGTTAGATTGCACTTCTGTGTAACAGTTCTTAGCAATCAGCTTGACTCACAAAATAAGTCCTCAGAGACAGTAAAAAAATCAACAAAGTTGCTTTACTTGAAATTAAACAGTACAACTTATAGTTATTTCTCTTGCTCCCCACACTGCTTCACTCTACTGAACAAACAGAAAACCCCACCACACATTGGCCACTGTTACATGGACCATCATGTATTCATTCAGAATGAACTCATTCCGAATAGAGGAATCTGATCCACTCACCTGTTTACATGGGACCCGAATAAAAGTATTCCTCGTTTACATGACCCAAAGCATTCATTCGGAATATAACTTTGGACATGCGCAAAGTGGTTCGGAGGATTTGCCAGAGATAAATAATAACAAAAGAAGAAGAATTGGTTGTTTGAGCGCAAAGTTTTGGTTATGAGTTTGAGTTTTTCTGACCTAGGAGTGGGTGTAGATGTGTCTGGATCTGGTTCCTGCCAGTGTGACCACCTGCATTCACTCCCCTGCAATCATGACTATAGTACTTAAGCCGGCCCTCAGTCTCCAACCTGTCCCTTGCCAGATTGTCTTGTGTTTCCCAAGCTCTCCAGCGTTGTCCAAAGTCAAGTTAAAGTGTTTTGCTATAGGCCTACTGATCTGTTTTGTTCTAGACTACGTTTTTGCCCAGCCCTTGCCGGTACCTCTGCCATCGCTGACTGCCCTCTTGGATTACGACCCCTTGCTCACCACAGTTAAGAGTTTGCCTGCCCCTTGCCTGTTTGGTTGCTTTGTGTATCCACATCTGCCTGACAATGGATGACGCACAGCGTATCCTGGCCACAACATTTGGCCTGCTGTTCTTATGTTAAACAGCAATACGAACAGCTAGTTTTTTTAATACTGTATTTGAATAAGACTCGGCAGCAATATCACAGTTTACAAGCGGCAAACGTTTCACTCCTTACGCCTCTTCCTCCACCTTCCAAAAAAACCCGGGGCCAGTGGATGAAAGTCCGCAGCAAGGATTGGTGGGAGCGGCTTGTCCTCCTAGAGTACACCGACACTGAATGGAGGGAAGATTTCAGGATGACCCGACAGTCCTTTGTTCGCTTGTGCACCTTAATGGAGAGGTACATGGCCCCAAAAGAGGTGACTGTCAGGGCACCAATTCCCTTGATGATGCGCATCGCCATTGTCGTGTACAAATTAGGGAGCTGTGCAGAATATAGGCTGATAGCAAATCAATTTGGCATACACAAAAGCACTGTAAAGAAGTTTGTGTACATGTTTTGCAAGGGCATGATCAGTGGGCCGATTAGGCAACTCATCCGTGTCCCAAATGATGAGGAGGCAATGGAGATGGCGAGAAGATTTGAGGCAGCTCATCATATCCCCCAAATACTGGGAATTATAGATGGCACTCATATTCCCATCCTTCCTCCCTCTGATGGGTACAGTGACTTTGTCAGCCGTAAAGGGTGGCCCTCCTACAGTACGTGCTACAGGCTGTAGTTGACGACAAATGCTGGTAGGTAATCTCTCTCATCTCATGATCATCATAAGGCCTAACCAGCATCTGTATTTATCAGCTACGCACCAAACAGCTTAAAATCAATTGGAGTGAAACGATGTCTACCATGTATATCTGGTCCAAAGCGTTAGAAGGAGTTCTCCTTAACGCTATGATACTTTAGAGCTGTTGCATGCACACCCGCGGTGCACTACCGCGGGTGTGCGGGGAAACGGCTCTAAAGTATCATAGCGTTAAGGAGAACTCCTTCTAACGCTCTGGACCAGATCTACAATGATGTTACACACATAATATAACAAATAATATAATCCAACAAATACATTTCCATCAGCAACACATTCCCATGGAATAACGCTGTTATAACGCAACTGTTATTGTCCATTACTGTACACAAACAATAAACGAATAGCCTAATAACGTGTGCCTGGTTGGGGATCTCTCTCTCTCTCTCTCTCTATATATATGAACGTATATATATTAATAAATATAAACGTGTAATATATATGTGTATATAATAACACGTCGACGCCCCCCCCCCCCCCCCCCCCCCCCCCCCCCCCCAGTTTCTGGAACATAAGTTGTAAGATGCCAGGTAGAGCACACAACGCCAATGCGCTGCACCACTCGGACCTCTTCCAAAGAGCTCACCTGCTGCCCAAGGTAAGGCTAGTTTAATTGTCATTATGCTGAAACACTATAATACTGTACCTGCTACTGCACCTTCAAACAACATATATTTAGTGAAATACACACATTTAGTCAAATATATGATTGATCTCTCTTCCCCCTTGCCCCCACCAAGGGTTTTTTTTCTATGGAAATAAAAAGGACAGAACTTGCACAAAAACGAATTTCACCCAATTTTTACTTCTGTAAACCTGTGATGTGACAATAAAGCTGACTTTGATTCTTAATTATTCCCGTTTTATAGTGTGTGAGGAACATCGAGGGAGAGGACATGAACCTCATGATTGTGGGAGACCCAGCATACCCCCTTCTGGACTGGATGCTGAAGGGATACATGAAGACCCCTCGCCTGACTCCAGAGCAGGAGTCGTTCAATGTCTACCTCAGCTCACTCAGGGTTGGGGTAGAACAGGCCTTCGGGCTGCTCAAGTCGAGGTGGCGGGTACTCCTAAAAAGAAGTGACTTTCACTTCACTTTTGCACCTACCATGATTTCCACCTGTTGTGCACTGCACAATGTCTGTGAGAGGGAGAAAGATTTCGCCAGTAGCAGCTGGTTGGAGGAGGCTGCTGACCATACGCCTACTGCCATTCAGCCTAACCAGCCAGTGAATGCCCAGTGCAGTGACAGAGGAAGCAGTGCAAGGGCAGCTCTGACCACATATACTGTATGGCCACTCACTTCCCACTCCGCACAG
Organism: Gymnoscopelus microlampas; assembly: GCF_963454915.1. Classification (NCBI taxonomy): domain Eukaryota; kingdom Metazoa; phylum Chordata; class Actinopteri; order Myctophiformes; family Myctophidae; genus Gymnoscopelus; species Gymnoscopelus microlampas. Next base: position 3,768,285 of record NC_139950.1, on the reverse strand, counting down.
GGCATGTCGATGAACACATCACAACATAAAACAGGTCTTCAATGTTTTTCAGGGCAAGGACCCCCGTAGCTGGGAGATTTTTGTTTTACTCCAAAAAAAATTGCAACAATTTTGTTGCACATTTACTTTTACTCCACCTTAGCACTTGCCCTTTTTTTGTTTTGTATAGTAAGCGTCCTTTGAAAAGGCGCTATATAAATTCAAGTTATTAGCCTTAACGACCTTAGTTTTATGCAAAGGCTAAAATGAAATTTAGATGGCATGTTATGTTGACAGATGTCAGGTCATTTGTAGACTTGGCATTCTACAGTATATAGTTTCAATGTACAGATAGTTTTTCTTCTTTAAATATTGTACTGTTTAGACTGATATGTTTTTGGTTCACCTATGATCCTAGATTACCATATGCATTTGATGATTCATGTATTACCTCATGTTTTTCCTTGCTTACTGTAAATCGTTCTGGATTAAGAGTCTGTTAAATGCCTAAACTGTAAACAAAACGTTTTCATAGATTTAATAGATTCATAGACTTAGATAGTTTGACTATCTGTATGTTGGATTCATGTTAATTAATTCAGACCTTTAACCACATACTGTCAATACTTAGTAAACTTGACTGTTGGCTCTGAACTTGGTCTGCTCTTTTTTTCCTTCCACACCAAACCTCTTTGCCGAAAATAGCTGAATAGCTCAACAAGCTCACAACTGTAGATCTGCTATTTTTGGCTAAAGTTCTCCTCAGAATAGGGATGCTAGGGTTCTAGTGGTTGTTGTAATATAAACAAATCCTATCACAAAGATTTGGCGTCCCCCCTGCAGTAACTCTGAGGACCCCCTAGGGGTCCCGGACCCCTTGAAGACCCCTGACATAAAACATACAAAAACCTCAGAGACAGATAGGCAGTATCAAAATTATTTCTTTTCAAACAGAGCAAAGAGAACAATGCTTCAAAGAGCTGAATAATTTCTTTTTCAGAGAGTGCAAACAATGCCTCAGAAAAAACTATATAGTACTGTTACAGTTCTGTTAAGACAAACTATTCACAGTATGTCTTTCTGTTAAACAAGAAAAAGTGTTCTCACTTTTGCTGAAAAAGTAGTAACAAACAATTTACAAAAAAAGACTGCAATAACTATTTGGAACTTTTTAGGATATTTAACCTAGGTCAAGGAGGGTGTAGCTGGAGTCAGAGTCGTAGCTTTCACTGCAGTTCCGGTTGTTCTGGGACTGGGCTGTAGGCTGGGACTGGGGTGCAGGCTGGGACTGCTGCGCAGGCTGGAATATGTCTGTAGGCCGGGAGTGCTGCGCAGGCTGGAATATGTCTGTAGGCCGGGAGTGCTGCGCAGGCTGGAATATGTCTGTAGGCCGGGAGTGCTGCGCAGGCTGGAATATGTCTGTAGGCCGGGAGTGCTGCGCAGGCTGGGACTGGTGTGGAGGACCGCCATAGCCTGGGTAGGGATGCTGGGTCATCTGAGGGGGGTACGGGAATACTGGAGCTCTGCCCTGAGGATATGGAGGGGTTTGAGGGAAGACAGAATTAAGGCCATCAAATAGTTGCGCCATGAGACGCTCGTTTGAGCGGGAGCTTTCCTCCATGAACCTCGAGAGGATCCTCTCTTCCCTTTGGTGATTATTTTCCTGCTGTTCTTCAATCCAGCCGTTTTGAGCCTCTTGCATCTTCTGTTGTTCAGTTGACCAGGTGTGCATAGCTTTTGCATAAGCAGATGAGGGTGGTCTTCGTCCTAAAAGGGCATTTGTGGAATACATCAATTAGTCTGTATGTATCGTATGAGATTCATTTTCCACATCTATTAAAAAGACATAATATGTACATATCAAGTTCAGAGATTTTGAATATTGTGGAAAAGTCAAATTGCTTCCGTAATATAATTAAAAAAGTGAAACTTTCATGTATTCTAGATGAGTTGCGCACAAAGTGACATTTTTGAAAACTTGTTTTGTTTTAATCTTGATTATGACTATATTATGACCATATCTCAAAAAAAAAATAGAATATTACATAAGACCACACCAAAAAAGGATTTCTAATAATACAGAAATGTCGACCATCTGAAATGGCATGGAGGTGATCAGCCTGTGGTACTGCTGCGGTGTTATGGAAGATCAGGTTTGCTTTGATAGCGGCCTTAAGCTCATCTGTGTGGTTGGGTCTGGTGTCTCATCTTCCTATTGACAAAACAACATAGAATCTCTGTGGGGTTCAGGTCGGGCCAGTTGGTTGGCCAGCTAAGCACAGTAATACCATGGTCAGTACACCAGTTACTAGTAGTTTTGGCAGAAACCATGGCATTACTGTTCTGACTGACTGACAGCCAACTGCTGTTGTATAGTCAAGAGGAAGGTGTGAGACACTAGACTCAACAATACAAATGAGCTAGTGGTCTTATGTAATATTCTAATATTTTGAGATATGGATTTTAGATTTTCATGAGCTGTATGTCACTACCATCCAGATTAAAACGGTTTCAAATATTTCAGCGCAATTAATCTAGAATATTCAATTTCTTGTGTGTATTAAGATAATATCTTCATTGAATTCATAGAACATGTTAACCTTTTTGTCCCCAAAAGAAACTAGTGTAAAATGTAATTGAATTTTACAGCACCCGTTTTCTTTAACTAACAAACACACATAACCTACTTTTGTTGGTGGTCCGTGGCTGTGTAGAGGTACTGGGACCACTGTCTTCCGTATCTGCCGTGGTCTCTTCTACCGTGGTCTCTTCAAAGCTGGAATCCTCATCTGAGAGATGGGGGGAAAACGGTTATAACAAGTTGTAGTAACCGTCTCTCTAATGCAACAAAATAGTCAGCTAGGACAGTTCTGAAATGTGTGAAAACACGCGAGCGCGTTTCTCACACACACACGCACACACGCACGCACGCACGCACGCACGCACACACACACACACACACACACACACACACACACACACACACACACACACACACACACACACACACACACACACACACACACGTACAGTATAATGTCTTCATTAAGCAGGTAATAAAATACAAAATATAATCATGATGCAATTAAACTAAGCTAAAAACCACTGAAATTCATTACAGAGTATATATGTTTATTGTGCATCTTGAGAAAAACAAATATTCATTACATTCATAGAACATGTTAACGTTTTTCCCCCAAAAGAAACTAATCTAAAATGTAATTGAACTTTACAGCACCCGTTTTCATTAACTAACAAAAACACATAACCTACTTTGGTTGGTGGTCCATGGCTGTGCAGAGGTACTGGGACCACTGCCTTCCGTATCTACCGTGGTCTCTTCAAAGCTGGAATCCTCATCTGAGAGATGGGGGGGAAACGGTTATAACAAGTTGTAGTAACCGTCTCTCTAATGCAGTGCTTCTCACTTTTTCATGTCAAGGACCCCCAAAATGTCAGTTATTAGCCCACGGACCCCCATTTGAAAAGATATGCCAAAGGACCCCCATAAGAGAAGATTTGCCCGGCTCTATCAGTGATTCTCAACCATTTTCATTACAGGTACTCCCAGTTTGACATGCATTATTAGGCTACAGACCCCCATTTAATGGCATTTATATCTCTGGGACCCAGTGTAACTCTGAGTTGATGTGTGTAGCTATTGTTCTTGAGGTGATAAGTAATGGCTGCGACGGAATTCACACATTAACTCAACGACGCGAATACTAATGAAGTACTCTAATCAGGCAGTGATTAGAGTACTATACTATTCTGTAAAATAGATACATGAATGCTTGCTGTTATATCTGATAAGCCTGACGGCTGAACACCAGACTTTTCAAAGCGCGTGTATGCGTGGCACGTAGAGCGCGTTTGTGTAGATCCAAATGATAGCAGCTACGCGCGCGGATACGCGAGTCCCGCATACGCAGGCTTTAAAATAGGACTGGATCTACTGTAAAAGTGCGTGTGTGCGTGTGAGCGTATATGCGCGTGTGTGTGTGGGAAAAAGGTCTGGTGTGTTTCCACCCAAATCAGCATATTTATAACAATCCATGCGCTCTATGGTAATAATCCTTGCTTTGCATTGAAAATGCAGTTTTTTCGCACACACGCGCATATACGCACACACGCACTTTTAAGATCCAGTCCTATTTTAAAGCCTGCGTATGCGTGACTCGCGTATCCGCGCGCCTGGTGTAGCCGCTATCATTGATATCAATTGGAACTAAACAAACGCGCTCTACGCGCCACGCATACGCGCGCTTTGAAAAGTCTGTAGGCTAGTTCGGTTCACATCAAACACTAGAAAAGCAGTACAAAGCATATTGTGTGTGGGCCACAAATACGCGCGTGCACATTTTTGACATTTAACTTTTTTGAGGGCCACACACGCGCGCTAAGAGTGCTCTCTCTCTCTCTCTCACACACACACACACACACACACACACACACACACACACACACACACACACACACACACACACACACACACACACACACACACACAAGGGGAATAGTAACGTCATGTTATGTTTGAACCTACCAGCAATGAGATCATGTTCTGGTGTAGGAGCATCCTCGAAACCAATATCCACGCCGTGGACACCCACGTTCGCCATTGGACGATGTCCCAACATGTCATCCATCGTGTCAAAAAATGTGAAACTAGATGGGTCGGAACCGCTTTTGCCATTGTGACTTTTAGCCTTGTAATAGGCTGTCTTCAACACTTTCCATCTATTTTTCATTTGGTCAATGGTTCGATTGAAGCCAGCCTCTACAAACTTCTCAAAAGCTTTTTCAAACAACTCCGTGTTTCTTGCCTTACGACCATCCATGTGTTCATAAATCTTTAAATCTTTTAAAACATCTATCAAAAACCTTGTTTCACCCCCAGACCAGTTATGTTTCGTTGGTTTTGGGGCCGTCATTTTCAGTCTGCTCTCTTCTCCAGGCAGCGTGTGTTTTGATGTGCCGGTTCCTCGTTCCTGTTTACTTATAACGTCACCACGCTAAGCACGGACATGTGCAAAGGAATGCATGTATTCCAAACAGACAGGAGCGTTTGGAATAAAGCGTTTACATGGTCAATTCCGATTGATATATACCGATTCAAACGGTCTATACCACCCCTCCTAACCCGAATGAAAATGCATTCGGGTCAGACTGGAATGGAATATTCCAATTGGCGTGTTTACATGAGCAAATCTATTCGGAATGAATTCATCCATTCATTCATTCCGAATAGAAGTGTATTCATTCCGAATACAACTGTCCATGTAACAGTGGCCTATGTGAGTGACTAATCAAATAACAAGGGAGCAACCCATAGGCTGAGGCTTAATTACTCAGTGTAATCAAAGAGCCTTGTTTGCAGGCTGTGTGTGACCCAATACAGGTCATACCAATAACACTTCAGGTCATACCAATAATGGCTCTTACAATAATGATAATGACAATGACAATGACAATGACAATGACAATGACAATGATAATGACAATGATGGTGTTAATATAGCACTGTTCAAAACAAATCAAATAATATGATCATATACAATACATAAAAGCCACAAAATACAATGAAGACTAATAATGAGAGAGTTTTATACAATGAATGGCACAGACCATTGGGCTGCCTATGGGGGTGGTAGACGTGAATGTCCATTGGTTTGTCAGGATACAGGGTGCTGAAGAGCCTGGTCTTGTTGGTACCCTTAGTCTTGTGGGCGCTGTAGATGGATCTGGTCTCCCACTCTGTCCAGTAGATGTGCTCCTCAAACAGAGTAATAGCGAAGATGTGGGGGATGTCCTGACTCAGAACTACAGATAGACAAAACCAAAAGACTATATTAATATCAATGTATGTATTAATGTATAATGTATTGTACAATACAAAACAAAACCATTATAACAAGTGTTAAAATGGATCGATAAAGTAAATAATGTAGCTCACTACTGTCCTTGCTTTCTCTTCCACTACTCATGGGAAATAAGCATTTGTTCTTATTCATACATAGTCAAATTCAGTATATAGTGTCTTTATTAGAAGGATAACCCCTTGAGATGTATCATCTCATTTTAGAGAGGGTCCTTATGACAAGAAATACAGAAAATACGATAGACAAAACAATACAACAAATACATCCATGCATACTGTACATAAACAGGACAAAACAAACTTAACAAAACAAAACAGAACAAAAACATAAGACATAAGCTCTCTTGAAACTGGCCGCTCCCACTCCGCCTAGATACCCACAAAATAACAGACTTCATGCATTAATGATGTATACATGTAAAGCTAAGAGAGCAAAAACAGGAGTAGCAGCTACAGACATTGCTTACATGCACATGCGGTATCATGCAATGACATGCCCATGCAGATACACATAATACAAACATGCATATGCAGTATATAACTTATAATTCACAGGGCAGATTGTAAGAGACAGAAGACAATCAGAGAACAATCAGAAGCCAATTAGAAGCAAGAGCAGGTTATTTGCAGATGAGTAAGAATGGATGCTTTAAAAATATTAAAGGAGTATCAACTGAGTGAGAGTATAAAAATGAAAAAAAGGTTGTCAATATCTTGCCCACAATAAATATGTGTAAATGTGTTCTGTTTGTGATTATACGGTCAAATAATCTGTAGAGATAATGACATTTAGACTTAACAGTCACGAGTTTGTGCGTGTGCGTGTGCGTGTGCGTGTGCGTGTGTGTGTGTGTGTGTGTGTGTGTTACCTGTAGGCATGTAACGGTATACCGTATTACGTTATAACCGCAGAATAAAACAAACAAAAAAAGCCAAATCCGTCACAGAGTTGGCACAATGGCACTTCTCCACAACTGTGGATTGTGGACTGTTAATTCCTTGTGTCAATACGTTGTGTTTTTATCAGCAGTTGCCAGTTAAGCTTATCAAAGACAAATACAATGTCGATCTACGTTTGCTATTACCACAGCACCAGACCATTCAGTTTAATTAATCCAGAACACAAACGATTGCTGTAATTTAAAGTTAAGGCATAGCGCAGCCGGCTCTAAATTCCCAAATAGTGGGTAGTGCAACTTGGTCGCAAAATAGGGCCCCAGGTCTCTACAATATATATTTTTAAAACAACACTTTTGTGACTGAAATATAAATTAATAACACTAAGTTTAAAATCATATTTTCTAATATTATAGTACTCAATTCATTAATTTCATAGGCTAATCATTTCATACTGATAACTGCCTAGTCACCTGCGTGTCTGTTGGTTCCGTCCAGGCTGGCAAACTCAATACTATCCTCCTTGGCATCGGCCCAATACAGGCGATCATTGTTGAAGTCTAGTGTCAGGCCATTTGGCCAGCCGATCTTATCCTTCACGATGATACTCCTGTTGGTGCCGTCCATCCCCATCCTCCCTATGTGGGGGTTGATGCCCCAGTCTGACCAGTACAAGTACCTGTCAGGGAGAAACTGCATCAGGGTCACTATTCACAACCTATCAACCATAGAGCACTACTAGTTAACATGCAATATGAGTTTGTCTAAGCTTCTGCTTGATAGTGCTCCTTTGAGAAAATCATAAGAAAGTGTTACAAACTCAATTTAATAGTGACAACTTACATGACTCTTTCCTCATGTGGTAAATGGTAACATTCTTGTACTTGGCTTTTTTAATTTTTGCATTTAAAAAACAAATCTGCATGAAAATAATTCCTTCACCACAGTGCTCTTACCCGTAGCGTACATCCACAGCCAAGGCGCGTGGTTCGTCTAGGCCGGTGTTGACCAGTACTGATGGGTATTCCCCGTTTAGTTTGGACACTTCTATGGTGTTCCGCCCTGTGTCACTCCAGTACAGATTTCGTCCCACCCAATCAACAGCCAGACCATCTGGTTTTCCGATCGACTTGTGGGGAAGGACCTGTAGACAAGCCATACATGCACTCACCACTTCTAGTTTTATCACCATTTTCATGATTTAGTTCTTAGATAGGACAATGTAGAAAGACAGGAAATCAAGGTAAGACCACCAGCACCACATTTTCATTTAACGGTAACAGTGTTGGGCTAATTACAAAATAAATAAATAATAATGTTACTCGTTACTCTTTTGAAAAGTAATGTTATTACTTTACCTATTAATCCCTGCCAACAGGAACATTACTTACAATACTTTTCCGTTACACTCCTAATTGCATTCTACTGAATATTCTGATTTTGCTGTAAGCCTACACCACTAGCAGTACAACTGAACTTTTTTTCAGTGGGAGTGCCGTCTATTTACTGTTGTAGCTGTTGTTATGCTGGGAACAACAGTTACTTGTTACTTAGAAAAGTAATATTAAAAGTATATATATATTATATTAGTAATATTAGTTGGTGTAATGTGTTACTCCCCAACAACTGATCTGGAACATAATTTCCCTTCCCCATCATCCATCCTCATTTTCACACTGACCTGGAAGTCACTGCCATTGATGTGCATGCAACTGATCCTCTTAGTCCTCAAGTCTGTCCAGTAGATCATCTGCTGCTGATAGTCAAAGTCCAGAGCCATCACGTTCGTCAAGCCCTGTGTCACACCAACACACAGTTTTGTTACAGTCTCTGATAGCTCTGGTCCATAGCGTTAGAAGGAGTTCTCCTTAATGCCATGGGACTTTCAAGCCTTTGCACACGCACCACAGGCTGCGCAGCCTCTCGTCTGTAGTAAAAATAAAAAATACACTTTCACTACTCACCAAAACAAAGACGGTTTTATGGAGTTGAAAGCCTACTCTACTTAGTGGGAACACTCTGAGCCCCCCACATCATGTCTAAAATACACTTTTTGGCCAGAAAAGAAAATATTTCACCGGAAGGTGAAATTTGGTCAATAGAAAAATTCCATTGACCAGATCTGCAGAGGGTGCAGTGGAGTAACCAAAAACATTTTTTCCTTCCGGTGAAATATTTTCTTTTCTGGCCAAAAAGTGTATTTTAGACTGAGGTGGGGGACTCTGAGTGTTCCCAAGTAGAGTAGGCTTTCAACTCCATAAAACCCTCTTTGTTTTGGTGAGAAGTTTGGTGAGTTTTTTTATTTTTTACTACAGACGAGAAGCTGCGCAGCCTGCGCTACTGTGGGTGCGAGGGGAAAAGATCGAAAGTCACATAGCGTTAAGGAGAACTCCTTCTAACGCTAAGGACCAGAGCTAAGTCTCTGAGAGACATAGATTCATAGCATCATGTCAAGAGCATTCTGTACACAATATTGTTCAGGATGTGTTGTTATGTTCAATGGTTTTCACCCGTCTGAGCACTGTGCCGTTTGAGCCGTCTAAGTTGATCTTCCTCAGGCTGTAGACGGTGGTAAAGATGAGGAAGGGCTCCGCAACGTGTTGTGAGCTTGTCGATCGGCTATTTTCAGCGAAAGCTGAAAGCAGAAAACAGAAAAGAGACTAGTATAGAGCCCTGAGGTACTCCGGTCAACCAAATAAGGTTTAAGAGGTCAAAAATACAAATGAACCTCAATGCAGGACTATCTAAATTGGCTGCTATTGTTTCTTACCAGACCTGGACTGGCAGATGGTGGGGTCTATCGGTCCACATCCACATACATGTTTTATTGTATGTGACCAATGTACACTATAGCCCATACATGGGCAACTGGCGGCCCGGGGGCCACATGCAGCCCCCACCTTCACTTAATGTGGCCCACAGGTTAGTATCGGATTACTGATATATTATTGATTTCAGCTGTTACAATTCTAAACATGACCCGCTTAAATGACTTCACTTAGTACCTTAATGACTAGTATTACAATTCTGTAATTTGCATGTCCAATGTATTTGTAATCACGTGATGTGACAATTGATTCTGATTCTAATTGTATTTCAACAAGGACATCTGTAGCAGTTAATGATGACAAAAACTGCTTCAAAGCCTGAGGCATATAGGTACGTACTGTACATCAGACCTTACTGTAGTGACCATACATGACCAACAGCAGTTCTAGAGCAGGCGTGGGCAACCATGTCTTTAAGATCGACCGGTCGATCCGGATGGACTTTTTGGTCAATCGTGGGGCAATTTGAAAACCCAGACAAAAACATCTATTCATATCGTCCACTGTCAGGTTTGGTGGTTTGGATGGGAACCCTGGACCCCAATGAATCATATCATCATGAATCATATTTTTTTGCCCCCTCCGTCAAGTCACATGTTTGGTTAAATTTGTCCCAAAAAGTCACAATATGCCTTTTGGGGGTGAGACAGCATTGCCATGAGACAAAAGACATACCATGAATTATTTTTGTCATGGTGAATGGTAAATGTATTTGTTGATCAGCAAACAAGTAAGCAGCAATTTTGAAAAAAGGGAACTTGGAAAGTTTCTGACAAACCACACATTATTGGAAAAGCCTTCTCCCAGCTGAGAAAAAAACAAAGAAGGACGTGCAACCCCGGCCTTACGGGCCAACGTGTATATTCTCATGTAAGGCCTGCATGAACTTGGATCAAATGTTGGTGTGAAGTGGATATACTGGATGTGGGTAAAGTGACTGCTTATGGGTGTACGAATGTGTAGTCACTAAAAATGTGTTGCCACTAAAAAATCAGATGTGATTTTAAAAGTTTAAAAACACACACACACACACACACACACACACACACACACACACACACACACACACACACACACACACACACACACACACACACACACACACACACACACACACACACACACACACACTTTGGTTGTTGAGGTATCATTAAGATGTTGCATTTATAATTTAGGCTACACCATATAATCAAGATTGATTCATATTTTCCATTTTGGTTGTATTTTAAGTGTTTAAATGTTTTTTTGATACTGTCATGTAAAATGTTTTCATGTTAGCAGGCAGGCAGACCGATTGATTGACCCCTTAAGGAACCATGAGGGTCCCTGGACCCACATTTTAGACCCACTTAGCAGAGTGTTTCCAGTGAGCCAACATGCAACAACATCAGCACCCTGACTCTGTTTGACCAGAATGGAACAGAGCCTTCATTAGTATCATTGGTTACACCTGTGAACGTCTTCACAATATGGCTGCTGTGCATAGAGCCTATTTAATAAGCGAGGCCATGGCCACCCTGACCACTGCTTGGGGGCACTGCTACAAGGCACACCGCATCATGGGCCGATTCAGTAATTCAGGAAAAATGTACCACCGTATTCCCTGTCCTTGAACATATAGGATTGGCCACTGGAACCAAGATTCCAGGTGGTCTAGAACCTGAATCACTTGTAAAATAACAGCATGGTGGCTTTTTTTTAATGGCTGCCCACAGGACAAAGCTGCAATGGGCCTTTAGCCAAAAATCATACTTAGGGCATGCTCTAGTGCATTGTGCCAAATCTCATGCTTTTATCGTCAAGTGCACAATTCCTTGAACATATTGCACAGAGCTCTGGACTAATGGGGGGGGGGGGGGGGGGGTCTAGGTGCCCAACAAGCAGGGCTAAAAAGAGGAAGTGAACTCTTGGCCAGTGTGTTGCTATTTCTCTCTAAACATGGAATGAGTCATAGGGACAGAAACAGCTGTGGGCCCCGACACGGGGTCGTCACCGTGGGCCCTCAACTCCCCCCCACCCCCAGCAGCCGCCGGCAGGGATTTTAGACAGAACAGAAAATGCAGAAAACAGCCCAAACTGCACGCGGTCTAGATGAATGTGTACCTCGCCTCTTCTGACTTCCAGTGTTGCCAGATTTTGCGAGAGAAATAAGCAACCAGGTCTATGATTTTTTTTATTTTTTTTATTTCATTTCACCGACAGCACTGGTGGGCCCCAAATGACTCTGGGCCCCAATGCAACTGCGTTGTCTGCGTCCCCCTAGTTACGTGTCTGGACAGAAAGGCTGTGTTGTCTTTAGATTATTTTGTCAATTAAAATTTTACTGCATTGAAATGTATAACCTGACTGTTTCATGCACTTGGTTTAATCACCAAGTGCATATCACCAAGTGTGTATGTGCGCGCACGCACGCACACACACACACACACACACACACACACACACACACACACACACACACACACACACACACACACACTAAAACGACCGATCTACAATTTGAGTAAACATACTTTAAGTACTTAAAAGTAACTTAAGTGAGTTAAAATATTTAAAAGATGTTTCTACCAAAATAAAGTTATTTTAAAGCAGTCTTAGGCTAATAATAGCTTAATGAAATGAACTCATGAAAGGCACCACTCTCTTCACACTGGGTGTGATTTTTCATATTCCATCCTGAATGAAATGAACTCATGAAAGGCACCACTCTCTTCACACTGGGTATGATTTTTCATATTCCATCCTGATTGGCTAAGTTTGCAGGAGCGGTCCGTTTTGTACAAAATGCCTCAAATCATGAACACAGCGTCCGATTGCCGTGAAACTTTGCACACATATCCACTCAAGTTTTCATCGGCCTCATGGTGGCGCTATAACAGGCCAATTAATGTTTTGGCCGAGAAATCTTGAACCGTAGGTCGCAAAATCAATCTGTTTTCCTTGGATTCCTTGGAACATGCTGCAATTTATAGGCCCTGTTTGTGCCTTGCAGATTACATTTTCTGCCATAGTGATTTTTCTTCAAAACACATTATTTGCTAGCCTGGCTTCATCCCCTGAATCGCTAGCCACGCTCAGGGCTAGGGTGACGCTGTCAAAGGTGGGGTTTTCTCATTTGAAAACCGGCCCAATGGGGATGGAAATTATCCAGTATGAACCAATCGCCAAAGAGTCCCACTTTGGCCACGTCCCATCTTAGAATACGACTGCACTGAGAGGGCTTTCAGAGTGAATAATGGAGTGAAACGAAATGAAAATTCAGGCTGAGTGTCAGAACATCCTTTTGCTACTACTCCAACAGATTTTGACCAGAACTCACACAGATCTCCTGGTGTGATCAAAATGTTTAAGTTACATTTTTCAGATCCCATTCCATGGAGCTGTGACTAAAGTTTGCAGGCCCTGGGTAGGCAACCCGGTCTTGTCCAGCACAGGTCTGGAGACCTGTGCCTTTATGACATCAAGGAGTGGATGGCTCAGAACTTCCTCCAGCTGAATGATACTAAGAGTGCATGAGATTGTCCTCTGTGGGTCCACCAACATTGTCTGCCGGATCACCAGCGACATCGGAAATGTGTCCCCCTCGGTCAAACCCCACGTCAAAAAGTTGGGAGTTATTTTCGATTTGGAGCTCAAATTCGACAGACAATTGACATCTGTGGTACAGTCCTTCTTCTATCAGTTCGCAAAGATCAATCCTTTCCTCTCTTCCAGTGAACTGTTGAGAGTTTTCTGAGGACCTGAGGGAATAAAAGGGTCAAGGACTGACAGACACACAGATCTCCATATATGGGCATATCTGTCACATTGGCAGTGGCACGTAGGTGTCGAACTCTAGACGTGAGGGCCGCATTGCGGCCCGAACTTCTAGTTTGTTTTACATTTCCTGAAAAGTAACAGTTGGACATACAAGGTTTCAACGCAACAGTGATGATAACAATGATGACATATGTCGTATCTTTAGAAAAGCTGTGTTGTGCTCATGTGAGATTTTGCTGACACAATGTAATAATGTTACAGAGTAGACGTGCGTGCGTGCGGGAGGTCAGTGAATTATGATGCTGTATCCATTGTGTTGTGTGAGTTGTTTTTAAAGCAGCGTTATTCATTTCATTAATTTCCCTGGAAGAAGCATCCATCATCCGGCCTTCACCTCCATGATGACCTTGTACTCCCTGAGTCTGTGTACTCAGCAGGAAATACAGGTCCAGTGGTGGAAGAAACTACTCAGTTTTAGAAGTTAAAAGTAGCAATATCACTACATAAAAATACACTTAGTATTAAAATATACTTACAGTAGCAAAGACAAAAAGTAACCTTTTTTCTCTCGTTTAAAAAAAAAAAAAAAGGCAAAATGTGTTAAATAGCAGACGTATAAAATGGAACTTAATTGGTTAATGGCCGGAATGTTTTGTAATAATAATCAAAATCTACAAAGAAATGTTTTCAAATAACTGTTGTGGAGTAAAAAGTACAATATTAGCTGCCTCTGAGATGTAGTGGAGGTAGAAGTATAAAGTACTGGAAAATGGACATAATGCAGGTAAAGGAAATGTACCACAGAATTGTGCTTAAGTACAGTAATTAAATAAATGTACTTTTATAAGTGAGTGCAGGGGTTAATAGCCTCATTTCCTTCTGGCACAGATTCCTGCTGAGTTTAGATTCCTGGAAATGCAGGCGCTTAACTGTTAATCGCCAGCAAGCTGTCACCTGCTTTATGTAGATTGTAGAGCACTATGATACAGAGATTCTCCAAATATTCAGTGGTAGAAAAAGTACTCACATTCTTTACTTAAGTAAAAGTATTGATACTGCAATATAGAAGTACTCTCTTACAAGTAAAAGTCTGGAATTCAAAATGTACTTGAGTAAAAGTACAAAAGTATTGCCATCAAAATGTATCGAAAGTACCAAAAGTAAAATGACTCATTATGCAGAATGTCCCATTTCAAGTTTTCAAATGTATAAAATTGTTTTGAAAATAGCAGATCTACGAGCTTTGTGAGCTTGTAGATCGGCTTTTTTCAAATGGCCGAAATGTATATAGGGCTGAAGTGGTTAATGTATGTTTTTTAATAATAATCAAAATCTACAAAGGAACTAGTAACTAAAGTTTTCAAATAATTCTAGTGGAGTAAAAGTACAATATTTGCCTCTGAGATGTAATGGAGTAGAAGTAAAAGTATTGGAAATTGGAAATACTCAAGAACAAATACCTCAAAAAAGTAAAAAAAAAAAAAGTAAATGTACTTAGTTTACTTTCCATCACTGCAAATATTCATATGTGATGTGAGCGTGTGGTCTAGCCAACACCAACTCAGGACTCCTGAATTGCTGCCCTCCACACCCTCCTGTCTAGCATAAGGGTCTTGAGCTCTGAACTCTGTGGTATTGTTAGTGAATTATATTCAAAGATATCAGCTCTGTCATTCAATGTAGTTTAGTACTCTGTTATTTGACTCTAATATCCAAAGACAAAGGAGGAGTGAAGAAAACTCTCTCTCACACACACACACACACACACACACACACACACACACACACACACACACACACACACACACACACACACACACACACACACACTTTTTAAAAATATTATATATAGATGTATTTTTGAGTGGTGCTAGCCACTCCAAGGACTGACTTTGTGTGTGTGTGTGTGTGTGTGTGTCTGTCCGTCCGAACGGCCTCAACAGCTGCGGCTGATTGCAACACAAAGATGCAACCAGTTACAGTAATTATACACACACAGGAGTGCAACACACGCACACATGCACACGCACACGCGCACACACACACACACACACACACACACACACACACACACACACACACACACTTGAGTAAAAATGCTTAAAATGAGTACAAATACTTAAATATGAGTAAAAATACTTTAAAGTTCCTAAACTGAGTAAAAATACTTAAAATGAGTACGACTCGTTGTGTCTCCTACCGGAACCGCTGGCTACCGGTTCACTGGTCATCAAATCATTGTCTTAGGAATGAGACAAAAAACTAAAAATATCCATGAATTCAAGTCTCCATGGGGTGACTAATCCATTGAAACAAATTTTTTTTTGGGTGAAGTGTCCCGGGCCTTTAATGCCATAAATGTTAAAAAAAATAAGACGCATCGTAGGTTGTGAAAATAGCAGTACCTTGTTCCAACTACCATACAACATCAAGTGCTAAAGAATAATAACTTAACTAAAAACAGTATCTTTAAGTGCTAAAGAATGATAACTAAACGGTTAGTATACCAGTCCTACACAGCCTGATACTTCTTGAGGCATCATAGCGTAAAGAGTCAGAGTTATATTTTGTCCCTAAACCATATGAGTGATTTCACCAATATTTTGAAATCAAGTGACTTAAACCCAACAAGTCATTTTCAAACAGAATCTTACCTGAGCTCCAGAACAGAATTAGAACGATCACTGGATCCATATTTGCCTTCTAGATGATTCAGTCCCACTTCAGTCTGAACTGGTCCTTGACTGAGCACGACCTCCTGTCTTCTATCTCTCTATGTCTGACACATCAACTCTCCTGTCTTCTATCTCTCTATGTCTGACACATCAGCTGTCCTCTTCAACTTGCATGTTTCATCGGGATGTGCTTCCTCTTTAGCGTCACAGTTTTCTGACTGACATTCTGACAGGAAGCTGTTCTTCGTCAGCGAATCTGAACTGGGAAATCCAACACACTGTAAACACCAGTGTTGGGCAATGTTACTTTTAAAAGTAACTTGTTACGTTACATGATTACCGCCATTAAAAAGTATTCTGTTAAGTTACAGGATTACCTAGGAACTTGTTCGATTATTGTTGCGTTACCGACAATTAAAACCCCTCTGCCAGGAAGTTTGATAAACATAAAATCAAGAGTGCAGCTGCAAAGGGCCTACTCTGTGTGGAGTTTGCATGTTCTCCCCGTGTCTCCTAGGGTAGTTAATACCGTCACAAAAACATGTAGTAATCCTGGTCGCTATACCGCCTCCCCCATGACAGCCGGGGCGCCTGATGGAGGGGAAGGGAACTGGTTGGAATAACGTGTTCCTTCCACGCGCTACGTCCTACCGGGCAAACTCCCCCCTGTCAGGTGATAAGAAGGTCAGTAGGCTCTTCTGCATTGAAGGAGGCATGAGCTCGGCCCTGGGCTCCCTAAGCTGGTGGGGGGAATGTATAGCACCCATGATCACTTAGAAAATTGGCACCGGGTGAAAAAAAAGGGTTAAAAAATCATGGGATAAAAAGATGTAGTAAAAAAATCACACCCAGTGTGAAGTGAGCGGTGCTATTTAAATACAACAGTGGTCACCACAGTGATGGAAGCGCTTTTTTTTTTTTTTTTTTTTTTTTATCCCACGATTTTGTAACCCACATTTTTTCACCCAGTGCCAATTGCCTATGTAATCCTGGGCACTACCTACCCTCTGCCAGCCTAGGGAGAGCCCAAGCTGAAGCTCATGCCTCCTACAATGTATGAGGAGCAAGCAGGCCGCTTCTTATCACCCGACAGGGGGGAGTTTCCCTGGTTGGACATAGCGCGTGGAAGGAACACGTTATTCCAACCAGTTCCCTTCTCCTCCATCAGTTGCCCCGGCTGACCAGGGGGAGGCAGTATAGTGACCAGGATTACTACATGTTTTTCTGAGGGTATTAACTACCCTAGGAGACACGGGGAGAACATGCAAACTCCACACAGAGTAGGCCCTTTCACCAACCCCACCTAGGGTATGGGCGCCGATGACGTGGAGGAGAGAACACGCCCCCAGCGCCCACAGCGTCCCTGGCGGGAATCGAACCCAGGACCTTCTAGCTGTGAGGCGACAGCACTACCGAATGCGCCACCGTGCCCCCTAAAAAAATGTTTTAAGTGAGTGTTGCTATTTATGAGTTATTAATTTCGTCATGCGTCTCGCTAGCCAATCACAGTACTGAGCAAAGGGTCTGAATACGAATCAGCCAATCACAGTACAGCGAAAGACAAATTTTCACGACGGAAAGAAAAACCCACTTATAGGAGCGGCTACACCACTCAAAAATACAGGTTGGATTACTAAAAGTATAATATTGACGTAATAGACAACGTTACTACGATATACGGATCATAGATCACTTGTAGATCGTTTTCCAAGTTATTTTGTACACATTTCCCCGCAAAGAAACACACACAAACACACAACCACAATAATATCATGACTGTATGTTTAATTATGTAGCCATTTCTGTTTTGATAGAAAGTTACCACCAGAGGTCAGCATTGGACAGAGACATTCACTTTGTTGCTAAGTTGATCTGAAAGTCTGATAGATGATGATGAAGAATCGAATAAACTCTCTTTTCCTTGCAGTTAAAATGCTTTATTTGCATATATATATATATATATATATATATATATATATATATATATATATATATATATATATATATATATATATAACTATATATATATATATATATAACTATATATATATATAACTATATATATATAACTATATATATATATATATATATATATATATATATATATATATATATATATATATATAACTAAAAGGAAAAACCTTCAAAAGAAGGGACCGCACAACTCCAGGACTGATTTTGCTTTCTTTATTTGCACATAAAGAGTGCAAATAAAGAAAGCAAAATCAGTCCCGATAAGAAAGTTCCTGATTTGTCTCTCTGAAAAAAGGCATTTTAGTATGACAATCATGGTAAGATCGTGTGCCTTGTGACGATCGGGTCCAATATTTTGTTCACTGACCCTGGGGCTAAATAATGGTTCAGAAGCTGTGTTCACATTCACTCTCCCATTGGAATTAATAGACTCCAACCTGCTTCCCGTCTCCTAAAAAGGCCTACTTCACGCAGATACGGTAAGTAAACCGGAGATGCCAGGTCTTTCTTTTTTTTGTCTTGGGCCCAATTTCTCTCCAAAATGGCTGCTGTCCCTCTGAGGAGGGAGTGGCTTTCTGGCCTTCTCCACCTACAAGCAGCTACTGCAGCTTCCACATGCTACTACAGAGCTTGTAATTCTCCGATCATGCATTACCTTACTATTAGAGCAAGAGTGTGTGTGTGTGTGTGTGTGTGTGTGTGTGTGTGTGTGTGTGTGTGTGTGTGTGTGTGTGTGTGTGTGTGTGTGTGTGAGATGTTTTTCTTACCTTTTCTATGATGTTATGATATCCTAGGACGAGTGGTACTGTAGAAACATTTCATAACTCCATCCCGGGTCCACCGCAGCTAAAAACCCACGCCTATGGGACTTGCTCTAAATCACGTATTTTAATACCTGTTTTTTGTTGTTTTTTTGCTTAGATCTGATGTTCATAGTGTCACGGTTTGAGTCAGGGCAGATTGTAGGACCCAAGTGCAGGAGGAGGCCGAGGCAGAATAGGTTAGATCAAAGGGTTTAATAACTCAAAAGACAGGGATACAAAGTATAGGAGCTGAACTCAAGACGGTATCACACATAAAAGTTCAACAATGAACTAGCAACCAAACACTGGGAGCAGGGAGGTATAAATACACAAGGACTAACTAGACACAGGTGAACACAACTGGATAATTAACACTGGGATAGGCTAACAGGCAAACACAACACAGGTGACTAGGGTTACAATAATTACAGGGAGGTGAGACAAAACAGGTAACAGTAACTAAGCACAACAGGAAACAATACTACAAAATAAAGTTACACAGAACAGCATGGCAAAAACAGAGCAACAGAACAGGAAAGATACAACATAAATCCTAATAAGTCCATGACCTTATAAGGGCAGAAAAGGTCCAAGGACTGAGAAACACAGTCAAAGTACAAGGCCCGAGGAGCGGACCGTGGCACATAGTGAGAGAACACTATGTAACGTGATTTTCTTGAATGCGCTCCACCGGAAGTCTGGCTTTCGCGAGACTTCCGGGGCCCCACCGGAAGTCTCGTGAAATGTCGTAACATAATAAAAAAGGTAAGAAAAACGTCGGGTGAAGTTCTCCTCTAATAAAAAACTGCCTGGTAGCAGTTTAACCACAGAGGAAGATAGAAGGATTGGTCACACGCACGCACGCAAACGCACGCGCACGCACGCACACACACACACACACACACACACACACACACACACACACACACACACACACACACACACACACACACACACACACACACACACACACACACACACACACACACACACACACACGGGACATGAGACGGGATGAAACACTGTGCAACAACAACTATACCAAGGGCTCCTTCTAGGGGGTCCCCATCAAAAATACAGCGTCACAATCATTTGAACCACTTTATCCATTTAGGCCTATATGTTGGCTATTAAAAAAAAATATATATATATATATATATATATATACACAAGCTGACAGTGCGTCACTTCGTGCCACGCTGTGAGCTTGTACGTCTGCAATTAAAAATATATATATTATAATATTATAATTATATTAATTATATTAAATATTTTTTTTTATTATATTATACATTTTTTAACAAGAAATCTTCTCTTCTGGGGGTCTCTGGCACAACACATTTTCAGATGGGGGCCCGCAACCAAATACGTGTCTCTCTTCCCCAGACCTCCAATAAGCTATATTTCAAGACAATTAAGAACAATGAATATAGCCAAACTAGAAGCTCACAACGCCTTGCATCGCCTATTTTCCACACTGCTTGCCTCTGTCTTACGTAATATTTGACAATTTGGCTAATTTGGTATTGAAAGGGTCTTAAAAGTCATTAAATTGTAACTTTAGAAGTGTGCAGATACCCTGTATACACTTGTACTGTATGTTGGTTTGTTTACTGTTGAGTGAGAAAAATTGTTGCACATTAACCCATGAGTGAGAAAAATTGTTGCACATTAAGATAATCATCTGGGGACCCTCCAAAAAAATTTGGGGATCCCCCTGGGTGGTCCCAACCCACAGTTTGAGAACCCTTGCCACAGGGCAGCAGCCTATCTCCTGTAAAAATACAGGAGATAGGAAAGAATAGAAAAAAATCCTTGAAAATATATATAAAATGTTGAAAAACGTGTGAATGATTTTGATTATCATTTTTTTACACCAATCTCCTCTTCTTGGGGGTCAGATTCGGGTCCGCGGCCCAAAACATATGAAGGTCCTTGACATGAAAAAGTTTGAGAACCACTGATCTAACCACATGGCTCATACTCGCTCCTTATGGGCTGAAGTCCAGACTGATACCGGGGAGGAACATGAGAGTGAATCCACATTATCAGTCTGGCCAATGCCAGGCTATGTACAAACAAAGTGCTGGAACGGTGACTTGACCACAGATCTCCGCTGTCTGTACAAATTTGTACTCGAGTTAATAACAATAGCATTAATTCACTGAAGTTCAAAATATCCCGACAACCACACTGCCATCATAGACTTCATGCCCAGAAGTCCATATGTGGGCAACGGTTAGTTCAACATCTGTGCTTACGTCACGCCCAAGAAATATGGCCTATATAACCAAATAACCCCATTACCTATATAAATACATCCTGCAGCAGTTACAGTTAAGACGGTGCTGATTTTGCAGTAAAAATAATGGCTGTTCTGTTAATCAGACATTCCAATTGGAAAATACAGTTTTGTAATCAGATACCTGTTTAGAGGTTCTGTATTTGTGGTATTTTAACGTTTATTAAGCCATGGAGCAACAGGAGGCAGACAGAACAATGGGTTTACAGGCAGAGGCAGACAGAACAATGAGTTTACAGACAGAGGCAGACAGAACAATGAGTTTAAAAGCAGAGGTCGACAGAACAATGAGTTTAAAAGCAGAGGTAGACAGAACAAAAGCTTTACAGGCAGAGGCACACAGAACGTTGGGTTTACAGACAGAGGCAAGCAGAACAATGGGTTTACAGACAGAGGCAGACAGAACAATGGGTTTACAGGCAGAGGCACACAGAACGTTGGGTTTACATACAGAGGCAAGCAGAACAATGACCCTACAGGCCATGAGCAGCGCTCAGCTCCAGCAGCGGCTCCAGTGGACGGACGAGGACATCATGGTGATCGAGCAGCAGTTCCATCGCATGGACAAGAGCCTCCTGACGCTGCACAAGAGGTGGGAGAAGAAGAAGAAGGAGGTGGACGCCCTCAGGAGGAGCGTGGCCGACAAGAAAAGCGTCCTGGACCGCATCCAGGAGAAGACCTCGCAGTGTCTCCACGCCGTTTACCCGCCGCAGCGCCAAAGCCTCTGGAGAGCGGATCGGGACGAGAGACATCCGGCGAACTCGGACGAAGATTCGACGGACAACATCGATGAAGATTTGGCGAAGATAGATGAATATTTGGAAAACATGAGACGAAGCAATGCGGAGGAAATAGAGGATGAACATTTGGCAAAGGTAGACGAGCGTCCGGTGAAAATAGACAAACGTCTGGCGAAAAAAGATCACAAGTGAGGGTTTATGGAACCAAATGGACCCTTAAGGGTCCATTTGGTTCCATTTGTACACTCTCAGAGTCAAATTAACACTGATTTGACGGTGTAGATTGAGGGTGCCGGTCCCGGATATAAATAATGGTATCAAATGGGGGTCTTTGAAATGTAAAAGGCAGAGAATCAATGGTTTAAGTGGTTGATTCTTTGACTGAGAAGAATGAGGATAACCAGACCAGACACACATTAAGGACGGGATCTCTTTCACCCACTTTCTTTATCAATGATGACCCATGTCTTTTTTAACACATTTTCATGTACAGTATTAATTTTATTTATGTATTCTCTTTTATTTATTCTCATTTAGTTAGTTAGTTAGTTAGTTAGTTAGTTAACAACACAGACAGACTAGAGAGAGCGCAACGTTACCGGATGTTTATTTATTTACTAACATCAAACTTGAGAGAACACACGTTTACCTGATGGGTGCAATACGTTAGTCCGACAGACCATTCCTCCGACAGCGCATGCCTCCGACGTTTACTATACTAACCCTATACCTAACCATAACCGCACGCGTATGCCACGTAGTCGGAGAAATGGGATGTCGGATTTACGTATGCCTCCCTCCCTTTTCCTCTCTCTCTCTCTCTCTCTCTCTCTCTCTCGGGTTATAAGCTGAATTAATAATAAATAGCCTAAATAAAACCATATTGTAGGCTACAATGCATATTGTACAAGGCATTTCCCGGAGCACAACCCGGCACAAATTAAGCCCTGCATGGAAGTCTCTTGATTCTGTGGTGCTGTGACAACAGTATGGGGTTGTTCACTGGGTATTTATACATTTCATCAATAGTGGATTGGCAGGGGCTTTTCTGCAGGTATGAGTGTAATTACCTTTATTCAAAGCTAATACAATCCTAGTTTATTTTGAAAAAAATATGTGTCTTTAATTACTACAGCAAACAACAGGTTACTGAGGCAACTGGCTATGAATTCATAGACTGGCTGTGTTATATCAGTGTCCTCTGCTGGTCAGAACACTGTACTACATGCAGCCAGGTTTATCCTACCACTCAAACAGAGAGCGTCTCCTTCCCAAACCCCAATGGTTCTAATCAGCCCCCCGCCCACAGGAGTGGCCCAATTCACTCACAACTTGCTACAAAAATCGCTCATGAAAAACTATATAATCTCCTACGTTTCATTTTCCACCTTCACATGTGTCTCCTTCTCTAATAATCAAAAAGTGCTATATATTTCATCTCACAATTTACTTCCGGATGGTTCGTTTTGCACCTTCTTTTGCCACATCGGTCACGGGAAAGAAATAAGCACTGCCGTGGTCTATGGAAACGAGCCCAAAAGTGCACCCAAATAAGCCCAAAATCGCTTATACAAACAGTCAGACCTGGCAACGCAGCCTACGCCAATCATGCGTGAGAGATCTACAAGCTATGGGGCAGAGACGCCACCGTATCTTAGCAACAACGACAGCGCTCACTCTCATTGGTCGTGTCACGCTAAGAGCAGTTCCCAGACAATGGCATCGCAGAGAGCTTGCTGTAGCAGAGTCAGTCGCAGCAACGACGGACAGGGAGCTGTGATAGCTGGCATGTAGCTAACGCTAACGTGGTTGTTGTCATGCCTGCAGCGGGAGGCATGCGTTAATCCGACAGACCTTTTCTCCGACTATGTGGCATCCGCGTGCGGTTAGGGTTAGGGTGCGGGTTTGGTTCGGGTTTAGTATTGGAAACGTCGGAGCGCTGCGCTGTCGGAGGAATGCGCTGTCGGACTAACGTACTGCACCCGCCTGCAGCGGCTGTGCAATCACTTCGTCAACAATGCACGTTCGTGTGGTGAATGTTATTATTGCTGCTCAGTTAGTCCATTGTAGATGGTGTATATTGTGGACTTGT
This sequence comes from Gymnoscopelus microlampas, assembly GCF_963454915.1. Classification (NCBI taxonomy): domain Eukaryota; kingdom Metazoa; phylum Chordata; class Actinopteri; order Myctophiformes; family Myctophidae; genus Gymnoscopelus; species Gymnoscopelus microlampas. The sequence goes on along the minus strand of NC_139950.1, from coordinate 3,744,355 downwards.
GTGTCTTCTGGAGAACTGTGTAGCTCCACAGCAACTCCAGTAACTAACGTAATGGCAGGACCGCCCCGTGCAACGCATCTTTAGGCTGCATTATGGTATAGTAATTTCCGATAATTTCGGCCCGATTAGGGCAGTGGTTATCAACCTTTTCAGGCCGCCCCCCTCCCCCCAAATTAATCATATTTGAATGAGGACCCCCACATTTTCTTTCACTCCGTTCCACAAGTCAATATTGTGAACATAGCAGATCTACAAGCTCGAAACGCCTCACGTTGAGAGGCGTTGTAAGCTTGTAGAGAGAGACAGCGAGATTCAAATGTGGCGTTGGCGGGCGCCGCGGCGGTTGTGGCGTTCGCCGCGAGCGCCGCGGCGGTTGTGGCGGACGCCGCGAGCGCCGCGGCGGTTGTGGCGCTCGCCGCGAGCGCCGCGGCGGTTGTGGCGCTCGCCAACCGCCACGAGCGCCGCGGCGGTTGTCTGCGCTCTTCTGGCGCAGCCCCCCCCCCCCCCCACATGTCCCCCCCCCCCACCTGCGTGCCCCCCGGGACCCCCCCCCGGGACGCCCCCCCGCCCAAGGGGTGGATAGTAATAATTGTATGTTTTGCGCATTTGATCCAGAGCAGTTGAGATTTGATTCGGCCATATCTTTCTGAATGTAACTTGTATTTTTATAATTGTATTTTTCATATGATCTGTAAAGTTTATATTTTCATTTGCTACCAGGCATTAATTCATTATAATTTATTATATATATTTTTCCTTATTTTCTTTCTTTATTTACACGTGCGTAATAAACGAAGCATTTGAGATTTCATCCGCCCAGATCTTTCTGAATTTTACTTGAATTATTATAATTTTAATGTTTATATGATCCGTAAATTTAATATTTTCATGTGGTATCAGGCATGAATTTATTTTAATTTATTTTATTATTTTATTTCATTTATTTACATGCGCGCAATTACACACGCATCTAACTATTGGACTCAGCTCTGGGGACACGGTGCGGCTGCAGAGTTCACCTTGAAATTTGTCATTACAATTTTACTGTAGCCTAATCCACAAAAGTGTGACTGACTGTTAATTCCTTGAGTCAATACATTGTGTTTTTATCACCGGTGCCAGTATTATTATTATTATTGTTAATAGACCTTGCAACATAGAGCAACTTAAGTGCTTGCAGAACTTAATAATATAAGCACACTTATTCTCCAGGCAGACAGACAGAAACAGTCTGTCTGTCTGTCTGTCTGTCTGTCTGTCTGTCTGTCTGTCTGTCTGTCTGTCTGTCGGTATATATACGTGCATAAATTAAGCTTGGGTCATTGGTCAATGAACCTGGTGTGTCGGTCAGAAAATAACTGATCTATAAACTCACAACTCATCGCATCCTCATTCATTTCACTGGTCAAATGCAACAGACAGACAGCCAGCCAGACAGACAGACAGACAGACAGACAGACAGACAGACAGACCGATCCAGGCCGTGACACCAAAAATAGCCGATCAACAAGCTGCAGCGCGATAGATAGATAGATAGATAGATAGATAGATAGATAGATAGATAGATAGATAGATAGATAGATAGATAATATAAATATATTATACTGTAGGCTACACGGTTATAACCAAAGATAATTATGATAGGCTATATTATTATATTAGGCTATTAACATTATGCAAGCTAATTATATTTACCATGGTTACGTCAATAAGAAGACAGATAGATCTGTCTGTCTGTCTGTCTGTCTGTCTGTCTGTCTGGACGGACGGACGGACGGACGGACTTACGGACAGATTGATAAGTAGACTTGATTATAGCCAATATATTATTTTATTTTCATTTACACATGCGCCTTTTCATCCAAATTGTGTGTTATATTATTTACTTGTAGCATGGTTAATTAATAGTCCCTGTTTGCATAGCCCCCAAATCGGGCTCCCCAAGTTTTGCTCGCTGTGTGAACTGTTCAAAGACGCAACAACAAGCTCCATACTAGCACTCGGTGGTACTGGTGCGTCTCTGACCGTGTCTGTCTGTCTGTCTGTCTGTCTGTCTGTCTGTCTGTCTGTCTGTCTGTCTGTCTGTCTGTCTGGCTGGCTGTCTGTCTGTTGCATTTGACCAGTGAAATGAATGAGGATGCGATGAGTTGTGAGTTTATAGATCAGTTATTTTCTGACCGACACACCAGGTTCATTGACCAATGACCCAAGCTTAATTTATGCACGTATATACTGTATACCGACAGACAGACAGACAGACAGACAGACAGACAGACAGACTGTTTCTGTCGTCTGTCTGGAGAATAAGTGTGCTTAAGTTCTGCAAGCACTTAAGTTGCTCTATGTTGCAAGGTCTATTAACAATAATAATAATAATACTGGCACCGGTGATAAAAACACAATGTATTGACTCAAGGAATTAACAGTCAGTCACACTTTTTTGGATTAGGCTACAGTAAAATTGTAATGACAAATTTCAAGGTGAACTCTGCAGCCGCACCGTGTCCCCAGAGCTGAGTCCAATAGTTAGATGCGTGTGTAATTGCGTGCATGTAAATAAATGAAATAAAATAATAAAATAAATTAAAATAAATTCATGCCTGATACCACATGAAAATATAAAATTTACGGATCATATAAACATTAAAATTATAATAATTCAAGTAAAATTCAGAAAGATCTGGGCGGATGAAATCTCAAATGCTTCGTTCATTACGCACGTGTAAATAAAGAAAGAAAATAAGGAAAAATATATATAATAAATTATAATGAATTCATGCCTGGTAGCAAATGAAAATATAAACTTTACAGATCATATGAAAAATACAATTATAAAAATACAAGTTACATTCAGAAAGATATGGCCGAATCAAATCTCAACTGCTCTGGATCAAATGCGCAAAATATACAATTATTACTATCCACCCGTTGGGCGGGGGGGCGTCCCGGGGGGGGGTCCCGGGGGGGGGGGGGGGGGGGGGCACGCAGGTGGGGGGGACATGTGGGGGGGGGCTGCGCCAGAAGAGCGCAGATATGGTCGATGGATCGGATGGCGGACCCTACGTGGCGCTCGCGGCGCTTGGGGCGGTTTTCACGGCGGTCGTGGCGTTCGCCACAACCGCCGCGGCGCTCGCGGCGAGCGCCACAACCGCCGCGGCGCTCGCGGCGAGCGCCACAACCGAAGATCTGGCGGACGCGGCGGTTATGGCTGAAAATCCGACGGACGCGGCGCCGGCGGCGGAGGCGGCGGTTATGGCGGAAGATCTGGCGGACGCGGCGGAGGCGGCGGTTATGGCGGAGGATCTGGCGGACGCGGCGGTTGCCACGGCGGTTGTGGCGGCCGCCACGACGGCCGCCACCCGCCGTGGCGGTCGTGGCGGACGCGGCGGACGCGGCGGCCGCCGCGGCGCACGCCGCTGCCACATTTAGATCTCGCCCCTCCTGCTTGTAGATCGGCTATTTTCAACATGTGGGCCTCTCTCTTATATTATTTGACAATTTGGCCAATGTTTTATAGCAGGGGTCCCTGCTTCATCTCTCACAGCTAGGGAGTCCTTGGCCTCAACACGTTGAAGACCCCTGTTTTATAGTATAGTTTGTTGACTACTTTTGTTGCAGTAATGCTCTTTTCCTTTACTTTCGTTTTTTTATTGTCTCCGCCAGGCCGAAAGGCATGGCGCGAGAGTATGTTTTACCCCCTGTCCGTCCGTCCGTCCGTGCGTCTGTGGATAGCTAATCTCCCACATCGTTGGCTTGATCACAGCCAAACTGTGCACACACACTCCCTGGATGCCAATTCAGAACCTCTGCCCCATTTTTTCCACATGGCCCTGTTATAGTGCCACCAGGAGGCCGCTTTTTGCAAAACACATTTCTTCACAGTACTCCTACATATTTTGTCCAAACATCACGCAAATCGGTACACAGTATCTCTATAGTCATTACAAAACACGGGTCTTTCAGATTTTTCATATTCCATCCTGATTGGCTAAAAATGGCTTCCAAAGTTTGCAGGCCTGCTCCGTTTTGACCAAAATGCCTCAAATTATGAACACAGCATGCACTTTCCATGCAACTTTGCACCCACATTCCCTATATGCCGAGGAAGAAATTCCACTTGAGATTTTTCTAATCAGCCTCATGGTGGCGCTATAACAGCCCGATTTGTCTTTTTATCTTTAACATCACCAATCTGTGTAAAACTTTGTATGTGCACTCTCTACAGGTCAAGGAAAAACCTTTGCCCTGCATTTTTCACATCTACCTTTTATAGCGCCACCAGGAGGCCAACGTCAGGGCTCTCAATACTGCACATTGGTGGAGGAGGAGGGGCCGCAGGGCGACCGCACACATCGCTGAACCAATGGTAGCCCACGGATGTTTCCTCTGGAGATTTAAAATCTATCCCTCTATGCCAAATATCATCCGCGCTACAGGGTCTTCACTGACCGAGCCATGGCCCCACTGGCTCTCATGACGCTACGCCACTTATATGCGCTGCCAAGTGGCCGCGGGCGCTACGTGGGCGTGGCGGCGGGCTAGACGCGAGGCCCTGCGTAGCAGGGCCGAGCTTCTAGTTTATTCAATGTTCACCAAAAACTGCAATATCTATTGACACATGGACTCTATCTATTGGCATCAAACATTTATAAAACTACTCATATCTACATATTAATTATGTTTTACATCCAAATACACCAATGCAGTATCTGTTTGTCGGAGGTCAGTCTATGACATCATTGCTACATCTCCATATTTGGGCATTTCAGAGATACACACATAAACATAGACAGAGATTCCTTAAATAGCGGTCTGTATTCTAAATGTTGTCTGTCTGTAATCTAAAGAATGTCAGTTTGTGTTTGGAATACTGTCTGACTGTAATCTGAAAGGACTACTGTCATAGTCTGTCTGTCTGTCTGTCTGCCTGCCTGCCTGCCTGCCTGCCTGCCTGCCTGTCTGTCTGTCTGTCTGTCTGTCTGCCTGTCTGCCTGTCTGTCTGTTAACATGTGCTCGTTGAACTCCTCTCTGCCACTGGAAGCAGAGAGGTTCAATTGACTGGTGATTACCACTGTGCAATGGTTGTTGAGTTATTAACATAACTCTGGATCAATGAGTCCGGGCCTGACCTTTATTAATACAAATTAATAAATGTATGCTTGACCCTAGTCTGTCTGTCTGTCTGTCTGTCTGTCTGTCTGTCTGTCTGTCTTTCTCTCTCTCTCTCCAGCTGTCAGTGAAGTCCAGATGCCAGACCTTTGGTTGAGACATGATAATTCATGATAAACAAGTCAGAACTGCTCTCTGGCATTTAGCAAGGCTGCCCTGTAACCACAAAGTCACAAGTTCAATTCCCACAACATCCATTTCCATCATGTACTTCTGCTGTCAACAATGTGTGTTCCTGATTGGCTGCTTGAGTGAAGTGAGAAGTGAAAGTCAAGTTTGGGGAGTTTCCAGTGCCTGATTGGCTGCTGAGTGAAGCGGGAAGTGAAAGTCAAGTTTGGGGAGCAAACTTGACTTTCACAGTAACTTGTGACCCATACAAATGGGTCCCCACCCATTGTTTGGGAAACAGTGCTTTAATGAGGGTTAAGGGCATTTCACATTTTGATGGAGTAGTAGAATGTTATTTTGATTATCTGTGTTGCTTACTAGTCTGCCATGCGTCGAGGTGATTTGGAATATGTAATATTATTCATTTGAGAGAACTTTGAGAGAAAATTTTACATCTCTCCTCCAACAGTGGACTCCTCCAAACAGCTGTTGAATGTTGATCTTTAGCAACTAAGAGTTCCTGCTGTTAGGCCCCGTTTAGATTGCAGTCACATCATTGTCTCCGCCAGGCCGAAAGGCATGGCGAGAGAGTATGTTTTACCCCTTGTCCGTCAGTCCGTCCGTCCGTCCGTCCGTCCGTCCGTGTGTCCGTGTGTCCGTCATTCGATCTGTCTGTGTACAGCTAATCTCCGGCACCGTTGGCTTGCTCGCAGCCAAACTGTGCACACACATTCCCTGGATACCGCAGCAGAACCTCTGCCCCAAATTTTTCACAGGGGCCTGTTATAGCGCCACCAGGAGGCCGATTTGTGCAAAACACATTTTTTGACAGTACTCCTACAGATTTTCTCCCAAAATCCCGCAAATCGGTACAAACGGGTCTTTCAGATTTCTAATATTCCATCCTGATTGGCTAAAAATGTCTTCCAAAGTTTGCAGGAGTGCCCCGTTTTGAACAAAATGCCTCAAATCATGAACACAGCATGCAATTTCCGTGAAATTTTCACGCACATTCCCATTAGGCCGAGGAAGAACTACCATTTGAAAATTTTCAAATCAGCCTCATGGTGGCGCTATAACAGGCCGATTCGTGTTTTTACCTATAATTGCACCGATCTGTGTAAAACTTTGTATGCACACTCCCTATAGGTCAAGGAAAAACCTTTGCCCTGCATTTTTCATATCTGCCTTTTATAGCGCCACCAGGAGGCCGACTTATGTAAAACAAAATTTGTTATACTACTCCTTCCAATTTTATCCAAATTTCACGCAAATCGGTACACATGATCTCTATAGTCATGTGATCACGATGGATGTGTTTGATTTTTTATATTCCATACTGATTGGCTAAGATTGACATCTAAAGTTTGCATTATTGGCTTGTTTTGAACAAAATTCCGCAAATCATGAACGCACCGTCCAATTGCGCTCAAACTTTGCATGCACATTCACACTATGTTGAGGAACAAATGCCACCCTTTTAACATTGGCCTATTATAGCGCCACCAACAGGTCTAATTTAGCGAAACACATGTTTTTAACAAAATGCCTCAAATCATGAATGCAGTCAGTCTGATTGTCGTGCAAGGCCTAAGAATAAATGGCACCCTTTTCACGTTGGCCTATTATAGCGCCACCAGGAGGCCACAATAGCCTACCTGACCTGGCGGAGACCTGTGCTCCGAGGAGCACTTTTTCTAGTTTATTTCTCAAATCTGATCTTTTGGCCCGACTGTTCACATTGCATTTGCACGTGACCAGATCCGATCTGTCACAGATCTGTGTGTCCAGACTGACTCCCTGTGTCGACATATCTGCTTTCGTTACCCTGGTAACGACACAGGCGTCGTGACTTTTATCTCTTTATACAGTACGTGTTTTTCAAATTCTTTATTTTCCTCTGACACTGCAGATAGGACCTTGTGAACCCATTTTCTGCCATGCCACGAGATATGTCTTCATATATTGCCTTGTTCCTGTACAATCCTACAAGTTTCGCTTACTGAGGCATCCCCCCAAAGTGCTAGGAGACATTGAATATCTCCGTCTGTCCACTGAATGCTGCTCGACATTTCTTCTGTAAAACTTATGCTGCACTATTGTTTTGTTTTCATAACACCCCTTGCACTCTCGTAAATCAAAATCAATTCTCACGCTCTGTAATGACATCAGTGGCGCTCGGATCGCGCTGCAAGTGACGTTTTGGACAGTTTGACATGTGACTTAGGTGGTTAGATCAGGTAACTGCGTTCAGATTGAGACGCATCTTTATGAATCAGATTTGAATCAGATTTGAAACCACCTCTTAACGTGGCTTAAGTCGGATTTGTAAAAATCAGATTCCATGTGACCTGTCTCTGTTCAGACTTCCTAAAACATTCCTACTTCATTCCTACAGAATTCCGGATTCCAATCTGGATATGGCACAGATCTGATTCATCCTAGATTCAGGCTGGATTTGGCTGCCAGTGTAAACGGGGCCGTGACTGCATGTATTGTTGTCAGAGACAGAAGGTGTTGAAATGAGTTAAACATAATGGTTTATGGCCATGTGAGAAGCCTTTGGTGGGCTCAGTATACTATGAGATGTGGTCAGAACTGACATGCACTAGGACAGACAGGATGTTCCATTGCATTGCATTGTATTGTATATGTAAGTCTTTCTCTTGTTGCAACAATACAACTCATTCATGTTTTAAGACAATGTTTCGTGTTTCCTTGCTCTGAGTCTTTGTTCCCGAGGTTGTGCCACAGATTTCGACGACACATGTTTTAATTTTGCTGTAGGTTTTTTAAACCTGAACTGGAAAACGAACTGCAAAATCAGCCTAGGGTTTCATACTCCTGTAACTTCTTGAAGCCTATACAATATGTTGTACTGTACGTCAAATAGCAAAGGTTGTAGATTGGATATTTTCACAGAATATTTACTTATTCTTGCCTAATGTTCATCTCATGACCTGGATGAACTTGTGACATCTGGATAAGCTCTATGCACAGCAGAATTGGGCCTCTTCCTTACTTCCTTCACAGTTGTTACCAATGATACTAATGAAGGGAAGGCTCTGTTCCATTCTGGTCAAACAGAGTCAGGGTGCTGATATTGTGCATGTTGGCTCACTGGAAAACACTCTACCACACTAGGGGGTCTCAAAGTGTGGTCCAGGGACCCTGATGGTACCTTGAGGGTGTTCCAAATGGACCCCTTATTTGTGTGTAACTCTGACGGTGTACAAATTGAACCAAATCAATCCTTCAATCAATAACATTTTATTTATATAGCACATTTCATACAGCAAGTGCAACCCAATGCGCTTCACAGAACCAAAAAGAATAATACAAAAACATTTAAAAAAATAATTGTTTTAAGAAAATACAATGGGGAAAAGAAAATGTAATAAGAATAGAAATAAAAAAGGAGTAATGCTAAAACCAAGGTAAAGGCAATGCTAAAAAGTAGGGGTGTGCCGATACACTAATTTCACGAAACGATACGATACGATATTTGGCTCACAACTTCGATACGATTTCGATACGATACGATACGCACTTTTTTTATTATGAAAATATATGGAGGAGAAAAAAAGAAAATGCAAACAAATAATTCTGTTTTTGCATTATTCAGACATGCAAACTTGTAGCTTTTCAGCTACAATAGCCGTTTTGAATCCAAATAGTATGACACCTGACCCGAAAAAAAAACATGTTGTCACTCTTTTCACTTCGGGGCCGTTTGCATGCCTGATTATTATGATTGTTAAAAAAAAAAAAAAAAAAAAAAAAAATATTTTTCTTTTTTTTCAAAAACGATTTTTTTTTTTTCCAAAACGATACATATCGTCGCGAAAACGTATCGCGATATATCGCGGGACGATATATCGGCACACCCCTACTAAAAAGGTGTGTCTTAAGATTTATTTTGAAACTGTCTATGGATTTTTGTAGGACCATAGTAGCTATGGAACCAAATGGACCCATAAGGGTCCATTTGGTTCCATATGTACACTCTCAGTGTTATGGGGGTCCCCATGTTGAGAGTAGATATTAGGGGTGTCACGATTCACTTAGGTCACGATTCGATTCGGAATCGATTCCTAGGGTGCCGATTCGATTTAAATTGCGATTCTGCGATTAATTGTGAGTAATTGCGATTCGATTCGATACTGCGATTTATTGCGATTAAATCCTAGGGTGCCGATTCGATTTAAATTGCGATTCTGCAATTAATTGCGATTCGATTCGATTCTGCGATTTATTGCGATTAAATCCTAGGGTGCCGATTCGATTTAAATTGCGATTCTGCAATTAATTGCGATTCGATTCGATTCTGCGTTTTATTGCGATTTTCTTCCCCAAATCACTTTGCTTTAATTATACTAGAACATTTTAAAACTATTCTGAACAATATAAACCATGAAAAGTTGAATCATACACTTCAATGCAGCCAGATCATGTCAGTCAGTCTTTCTGACATTTATTTCAGACAAAGTGCCAGTGAAAAAGGTACAACCTTATAAAAACAACATGTTATTACATTACATCCTGGTCTTAAAGCTGCCAGTCAGTCATCTCATCAGCTGCTGGGAAAAATACACAAACAGTGTACACATTCACACTTAGTTCACAGTGATGAAAAAATATATGCTGTAGATGTCTAGATGAGATATTTTAGCCTTTAACAACATCATCATCATGACATTTAACTAAACCTGAAGTTCTTCAAGACCTTTACTGAACACAGAATATATGCAGTTCTGGGGACCACCAGGCATCAACAACAGGTCTTGTACAAATGAAACCAAATGGACCTACAGGTCTTCAACTTACAAATGAAAACAAATGGACCTACAGGTCTTCAAGTTGAGAACAAATGGACCTACACTACAGGTCTACATCTTAAGAGTGTAGGTACAAGGTACAACCTTATAAAAACAAAAAAACATGTTATTTAATCATTACATTACATCCTGGTCTTAAAGTTGCCAGTCAGTCATCTCATCAGCTGCTGGGAAAAAAAACACAAACAGTACACATTCACACTTCACAGTGATGAAAAAAGATGTGCTGCAGATGAGCTATTAGTATTTTAGCCTTTAACAAATGGACCTACACTACTACAGGTCTGCAACTTAAAAGAGTGTGCAAATGAAACCAAATGGACCTACAGGGCAGGCCTTCAACTTAGAGTGTACAAATGACTAGGCAACGAATTATGTATTTAATTGTATCCATATTAAACTGGGAGTCACTGAAATTAAACAGATTGAGAAATAAATGTTGAGAAAAGTAAATAAAATATAAAATAAATGTAAAGGCTAAAGTAAAGTGCAATAACAAATAAAATTGACCTTGATATACATTAATATCATTCACATTAAATGAGCTCAACTTCAAAACTATGGACTTCCATTTGGTAAGAAAAAACAAACAAAAATGAATCAGGACTGCTACATTTAGCTAGTAATCAAATTGCTCATCATCATCAAACTAGTGCTGGGGAATGTCGAGGTTCTTGTGCAAAAACAAGAGCTGGTCAACATGCTCACTGGTGAGGCAGCTCCTCTGAGCCGTGACAATGTCCCCGGCTGTGGAGAAAACACGCTCTGAAGGGACACTTGACCCTGGTACACACAAGTACCGCTTGGTTAGTGCGGCCAGGAGAGGGTACTCACGGTGGTGTTCTTTCCACCAGTCCAGTGGCTTTTCAGACATAGCCACAGGAGCATCCGCTTTGTATTTATTCACCTCCTCCGCTGCAGTGTCAAAGGGTGACTTCTCTGGTGCAGAATCTGCAGATGGTTCTGGACCTGCCCCATAGGTGTTCCCAAACAGTTCAGCCAGTGCAGAAGATGCTCTTTTTTTAGCAGGTGGGGGGCCCTGGGGGTCTTCATTCACCACATTTTCCTACAGGCCATGGTGCAACAAATAAAACAAAGTGGTACAACAATTAACTTAGCACTCTTATTTTATATTTAATTTATTTTATTACTTTAACAGTAACACCATTCTACTTGCTCTCACACACACACACACACACACACACACACACACACACACACACACACACACACACACACACACACACACACACACACACACACACACTAAAATGGACTAAATAAACATTTCTCTAATGCTTATATATTTATAAATGATTAGTTACCTGAAGCTTCTCCTTCTCCATTATGGCTGCAGCTTCAGTGGTCATTCTTGCAAAGGTTTCTTGCTTCTCATTTTCTGACAGGTATGACAACACTTTAAATCTTGGGTCTAGTGCTGATGCTAGGTTGAGTGTGGTCTTCTCCAGCTCAGATGTGTACCTCTTTGCTAGGTCTTGGTGAATAGCTGCTTTGAGGTGTTTGACAAAGGGAGGATCCCCAATGTTTTCCTGGGTGTTCTGCATAAGCTGTGCGTGCAATGGGGCTATGACGGACAGAGTTGGGTTGTTTTCATCCGACATGGCTTTGGTAGCCACAGCAACAGGCTTCATGGCCTGGACGAACAGCTCAGCATTGCTTAAGTCTGACCCACACATAGTGTTGATGTCTTTCTCTGTCTGTCTGATTTCGTTGCTAAGCAGTGTAGCGCTCACTGCTTCCTTTTGCTCCAAGAAACGCTCCACCATTGAATAGGCGCTTTTCCAACGCGTCGCCACGTCCGTTTCCAGTTTGTGCTTAGGGAGTCCCAGTCTACGTTGTTTTTCTACGAAAATGTCGCTCGCTCTGGTACTTCTGTGGAAAAAACTAGACACCCGACGTATCCGTGCGAGTAGTCTTGAGACATCTGGTAACTTCAGTGCGCGCTGCGCGGCCAGGTTGCGCGCTGCGCGGCCATGTGAAGAAAACCGGCTAATTCTGCAGCAAGAGCCATGTTGGCCGCGTTATCTGTGACTAACGCCGTGTCTTTCGCGTTGATTCCCCATTCGGTCGTCACATCCATGAGCAAATCTGAAAGATTTTGACCTGTGTGGCTCTCGTGCATGGCACGGGTTTGGAGGACGTGAGAGCACAGAGACCAGTCCTCTGTGATGTGATGGGACGTTACCGTAACATAACCCTCTGTGGCCCGAGAGGTCCATCCGTCACAGGTGAGAGCGACTCGTACTGCTCCGCGCAGCAATAGTTTTACCTTGGCCACAATCTCGCTGTAGAGTAAAGGCACGGCTTTATCGGTGAAATGGGTCCTACACGGAATGTTGTCGCGCGGCTCCAAGTTGTAGCTAAAGCATGTTTCTAAAACCTTCATTCTCCACCACCGAATATGGGCGAAGGTCTTTGGCTATAAACTGTCCAATTGATCTGGTGATGCGTTTAGCCTTTTCCGAACCTTTGGGCATTTTTTGCAGTGTTTCCTCGATGCTCTGTTGACCTGCTAGCTGCCTGTGTTCTGGGGGGGAGGTTACTGAGTTCACCTCGGGGTGGTGTCGGATAAGATGTTGACCCAGGTTGCTTGTATTACTACAATACTTAACTACTCCACGACAGAGTTTGCACACAGCGTTAGTCTTTGTCTAGCTGTCTGGTGCTTCCTTTCACTAAGTAAAACCCAAAGTGTTTCCATACTTTGGATTTAAAATGTCCAGGAGCCGGTCGTATTTATTTTTCCAATTCCACATTTTCTTGGTCCGCCATTTCGTGTTTTGCTATTTTCACTTGGCGCATACAGATGACGTAACCTGACTCAAGTCACCACAACGCGCCACCACAACAAATAGCCTCTGCACTGTCTACACTTTCCGTAGCACTGCCATCTGTTGGATGAAAGCGGCAACTTATTTCACCACAATAAAAAAAATCGAAAAAAATCGATTCTGAACATTTGAAACGATTAAAAAAATCGCGGCATTAAGAATCGCGATTTATTCACGAATCGATTTTTTTTGACAGGCCTAGTAGATATGGTCTCTGTCTGACAGAAACCTCCCATCTCCACATTTTTTTTGTGTGTTTTTTCATAAATTATGTCCCTACTTGATCATACTACAGCGTCACACAAAAGCGTCAAAAGTAGCAGATCCACAAGCTCGAAACGCGGAGTGAAGCGACTCGTTTCAAGCTTGTAGATCTGATACTTTTGCTACTTTTGTATTTAAATCCTGAAGAGTAACTGTTTTGGACATATGAGTTGTCCAGTCTTGTAAATGGATGAAGATGATCTAATTGTTCCATAAGGTTCCCCAGTCCTGTCCTATTATAGACACATTTAGTCAACATTAAAACAAGCTGTTGTTGTAGATAATTTGGTTTGATGCCTGCTTGGCAACAAGTGATGAGAGTCAAACGTGTTTTTTCATTGGTTGTTGTAGAGTAGAGACTGTTGGAGTGAAGAAGTGAGTCCGTATTTTCAGTTCCACATCAGAATATCATCTCAACAACATGGCTTCAGCTAAACTCTGGCTCTGTGTTTCACTGTGTTTCATCTGTCTCCATGGAACAGGTAAACTCTCATTTAATTCATTAATCAGTTATATATTTTTGCCTTTATTGATATGTACAGTAGACTGACAGGAAATGAGGAGAGAGAGATGGGGAGTGACACGCAGCAAAGGTGCCCAGATGGCTACGCCAGCCGACCGGGCCATAATATTAACCACTTGAAACGCAGTAGTCATATTCTGGGGGGAATATTAGCCAAACATAGAACAAACATAGAAGCTCACAACTCCTCGCGATCGGCTATTTTTGGCAAAGAGGTTTGATGTAGAGGGAAAAAATGGCAGACCAAGTATAGAGAGAAAGGTCAAGTTTACTATACTGATAGTTGAAGTGGTTAAATGTCTCGAAAACATTAACATTAACATGAATCCAACATATTGATAGAAAAGATCATGTGTAAAAAAAATAATTGACACAACACTGATAGTGCTGTCAAATAAGTCTATGAAGCTATCTAGGGAATCTATGAAAATTGAATCTGCAACACAATTGTATACAATATATAGTGGGGGTCCCTGCTTCATCTCTCTCTCAGCTAAGGGGTGCTTGGCCTGAAAAGCAATTCAATTTGTTACATTATAGAGATAGTATGTAAGACTGATGAATTGAATTGAATGTTTCTGTTTCCAGATGGATATCTCTTCTTTGAGGTTCACCAGTGTGTGTTCAACTCCAGTGAGCTGCAGGACATTCAGTACATTATGTCATACACTTTCAACAGAGTGGAGTTTTTGAGGTGGGACAGCAGGGTGGACCAGTTTGTTGGCTACACTGAGTTTGGTGTGAAGAACGCAGAGCTGTTCAATAAGGACCCTAGAGGGCTGGCTGTGATGAGAGCACAGCGAGAGGCATACTGCAAACCCAAAGCTGAAATAGACTACCCCAATGTTCTGAACAAGAGAGGTTTGATTGATTGATTGATTGATTGATTGATTGATTGATTGATTGATGCTTCATTAATAAGGGTGGTGTTTCTGTGTGTTTTATCTGAGTCATTGGTTGCCATGAGGCACAGCTACAGTACATAATATCTGATAGAATGTTCCATGGTTCACATGGTGGTAACATTTTTAAACATTTTTTAAAAACAAATTATTATTATTATTTAATCATATAAAGTATATTTCTTTATTAAATATTGATTTGTATTTGACTGGAAGGGTGACATTTTCTGGGCATGTCATTATAGGCGAACATTTTAATGATTATTATTTTGAATACAGAAAATGGCTATGAACTACAAGCTCAACGCATCACCAAGTGACATGTTGTGAGCTTGTACATCTGCTCTTTCTAGTATATCACCCTAACCCTGAAGTATATAGGATTCTAGTATATCACCCTAACCCTGAAGTATATAGGATTTAAATGGTTAAAACACAACTCTATAGACTTGCTTTCACTACCTGCTTTTATATTTTACTCATTGTCTTCAGTTCTGTTTTACAGGATTGTGTGTGAAATGCGTTATTCTGTGTTTCTAATCTTCTTTTGTTCATTTTAATTAGTATAATGTTATTATATAACATACTATATAAATTATAGTTCTTGTTGTTATAGTTATGTACAGCACGCAATTGTGGGCCTAGGCCGTGGCGTCGCGGTCTAGGCACCCTGGTTGAAAATCCTTAATAGCAGCGTGCCATGGGTTCGCGTCCCGTTCCCGACGGCCTTTGCTGCATGTCTTCCCCCATCTCTCTCCCCATTCTTCCTGTCGTCATACTTTCACTGTCCCTCTCCAATAAAGCAATAAAATGCCAAAAACAAATCTTAAAAAAAAAAGCACGCAACTGTTTTTTGTAAGCGCATAAGATAATAAGATAAGAATATAGCTGCAAGCAGCGATAATACGGGGCCAGTGAATAGAGAGAGAGAGAGACATGGAAACGGAATAGATTGAAGAGAGAGAGAGAGTGACATGGAAACAATAGATTGATGAGAGAGAGAGATGGAAACATAATGGTTTGATTGGACATCTCAACCTACTGCCATTAACAGGATTCGAACTCTCAACCTTCCACCTGATTCGGATGCTATCAGTGCATTGAATGGGAGATTATCACGTTTTATCAGACCATTGAATGGGCGAAGTAGGCGACCTACCACCTACGCCGCGATTTATCAGACCATTCATTGGGTGTTATCAAGACATACTGACCTACCGACGGAGATGACTTAAATAATTCACTTTTGGTTTTGGTTTTGGTTTCGGACCATGACGGAGGCGCGCAGTCTCAGGCGAGCTGGAGCCCCGCGACGGACCACCGAAGGAGTTAAGGCGACTGAGTTGCCGTCCGGAGCGGTGCGACGCTCGCCTGTGCCTACTCAGCGCCGTTCGAGTTATGTACCGATAGGCACAGAATCGTAAATATTGTTGTGGGGACTGCTCCGCCTCCAAAGTAGGTCAGTAGCTCCTGATTACGCCCAATGAATGGTCTGACAAATCGCGGGGTAGGCGGTAGGTCGCCTACTTCGCCCATTCAATGGTCTGATAAAACGTGATAATCTCCCATTCAATGCATTGATAGCATTCGAAGCCGGTGAACCTTCAGACTAATAGGCTGCAACACTACCTATAGTGCTATAGCTTTGTCCAGGCTGATATTGTCTGTTGAAGATCATAAACTCTTGCCTTCTTTCATGAACCAAGCCCCTGTTTCACTAACACTAAGATCACTCGTTCACAAACCATTTACCAATGAAGAAATTGTACATCTCCTCAGAACCAAAACTAGTGAAAGTAGCCGATCTACAAGCTCACAAACCATGAAGAGTTGTGAGATTGTAGATCAGCTATTTTCAGAATGAAGTATGTCATACGTTGAAAAAACGTACTCTCAAATAAGCATTTCAGGTTATCTTTACCATTTGCACATGTATTCATTGATACAGTCATGTTGTTTGCAATTCAACTTAAATTAAGTCTGCATCAAGTGAGGCTTGAACTGGCGACCTTGAGATTGTGAGGCATTCATTTAAGGGAGACGCCATTGGCCAAACAGACAAGTAGCTGTGAAAAAGGAGATCACACAGATGATACAGTTTCACGCAAATAGCTGAAAAATCCTGGGTTTAAGTGTTTTTCAAACTGCTCAAAATTGCGGACAATCTAAGGGCGGAGCTTACTGGTCAAAGCGATAGATGTGTTCCTCATGAGTCAAGGCACAAGTGTAAGAAAGTTTCACGACTTTCGGCCAAACGAGGCATGACGTTTGCCTGTTTAAAATTTGCATTTTCAAAAAATTGCTATAGCGCCCCCCTTTGGCCAATTGGAGTGAGATTGGTTTCAGTGATATTTGGAATGACTCTCTACATTACTGCAACGTTTCAAAGAAATGTGAGTCTTGCATGTATGTGTTAGGGGCAGATGAATAATTTTCATAAAACTGCAATAGTTCAAATCTATCTCCTGCTGGGATTTTTGAGCAATCTGCACGAAACGTTTAACACTTGAACTTTGGACCACTGCCTACAAAAATTTCCAACGGATTTTCCATAAGTGAAAAAATGCAGAAGTTAGGAGCCAATGACTGTTTTTCATATAATTCAAAATGGTGGGCGATCTAAAGGTCAGAGGTCAAAAGTCAGACCACGAAAGTTGTCGGGCATGAAGAGACGCATGTGTGTATCGAAGTTTCATGGTTGTAGGTCGAACATGGCATGAGTTGTACCTGTTCAAAGTTGGCACTTTCAATTGAGTGCTATAGCGCCACCCTTTGACGAATGAGTGTGAGAATTATTTTTTGGTAGTTTTTCATGAGCATCTACCATATGGCCGAGTTTCGTAAAAAGCGTATGCACGGTTAAGCCAGAACTGGCAAAAACAAGTATTTTTCAAACTGCTCAAAATTGCGGAAAATCTAAGGGCGGAGCTTAATGGTCAAATCGATACGTGTGTTCCTCATGAGTCAAGGCACATGTGTAAGCAAGTTTCACGACTTTCGGCCAAACGAAGCATGACTTATGCCTGTTTAAAGTCTGCCTTTTCAAAAAATTGCTATAGCGCCCCCTTTTGGCCAATTGGAGTAAGATTGGTTTCAGTGATATTTGGAATGACCCTGTACATTTCTGCAAAGTTTCAAAGAAATGTGAGTCTGCATGTATGTTTTAGGCACAGATGAATACTTTTCATAAAACTGTAATAGTTAAAATCTATCTCCTCCTGGGATTTTTGAGCAATCTGCACGAAACGTTTAACACTTGAACTTTGGACCACTGCCTACAAAAACTTCGAACGGATTTTCCATAAGTGAAAAAATGCAGAAGTTAGGAGCCAATGACTGTTTTTCATATAATTCAAAATGGTGGGAGATCTAAAGGTCAGAGGTCAAAAGTCAGAGTGTGAAAGTTGTTCAGCATGAGGAGACGCATATGTGTATCCAAGTTTCATGGCTGTAGGTCAAACAGGGCATGAGTTGTACCTGTTCAAAGTTGCCATTTTCAATTGAGTGCTATAGCGCCACCTTTGGACGAAAGATTGTGAGAATTATTTCTTGATTGTTTTTCATGACCATCTACCATATGGCCGAGTTTCGTAAAAAGCGGCTGCACGGTTCAGCCAGAACTGCGAAAAGTGGCAGAAGAAGAAGAAGAAGAAGAAGAAGAAGAAGAAGAAGAAGAATATAGCTGCAAGCAGCAATGAGCGGTTTCGAGAAAACTGGCAGAGTGGCAGAGTGGCAGACTGGCAGACTGTGACAGAGTGGCAGACTGGCAGACTGTGACAGAGTGGCAGACTGGCAGACTGGAAGACTGTGACAGAGTGGCAGACTGGCAGACTGGCAGACTGTGACAGACTGTGGCAGACTGGCAGACTGGCAGACAGACAGACTGTGGCAGACTGGCAGACTGGCAGACAGACAGACAGACAGACAGACAGACAGACAGACAGACAGACAGACAGACAGTGACAGAGTGGCAGACTGGCAGACTGGCAGACTGTGACAGACTGGCAGACTGGCAGACTGTGACAGAGTGGCAGACTGTGACAGAGTGGCAGACTGGCAGACTGTGACAGAGTGGCAGACTGGCAGACAGACAGACTGTGACAGAGTGGCAGACTGGCAGACTGGCAGACAGACAGACAGACAGACAGACAGACAGACAGACAGTGACAGAGTGGCAGACTGGCAGACTGGCAGACTGTGACAGAGTGGCAGACTGGCAGACAGACAGACTGTGGCAGACTGGCAGACAGACAGACAGTGACAGAGTGGCAGACTGGCAGACTGTGACAGAGTGGCAGACTGGCAGACTGTGACAGAGTGGCAGACTGGCAGACTGGCAGACTGTGACAGAGTGGCAGACAGACAGACAGACAGACAGACAGACAGACAGACAGACAGACAGACTGTGACAGAGTGGCAGAGTGGCAGACTGGCAGACAGACAGACTGTGACAGAGTGGCAGACTGGCAGACTGGCAGACTGTGACAGAGTGGCAGACTGGCAGACTGGCAGACAGACAGACTGTGGCAGACTGGCAGACTGGCAGACAGACAGACAGTGACAGAGTGGCAGACTGGCAGACAGACAGACTGTGACAGAGTGGCAGACTGGCAGACAGACAGACAGTGACAGAGTGGCAGACTGGCAGACAGACAGACAGTGACAGAGTGGCAGACTGGCAGACAGACAGACTGTGAAAGAGTGACAGAGTGGCAGACTGGCAGACAGACAGACAGACAGACAGTGACAGAGTGGCAGACAGACAGACAGTGACAGACTGGCAGACAGTGACAGAGTGGCAGACTGGCAGACTGGCAGACAGACAGACAGTGACAGAGTGGCAGACTGGCAGACAGACAGACAGTGACAGAGTGGCAGACTGGCAGACTGGCAGACAGACAGACAGTGACAGAGTGGCAGACTGGCAGACAGTGACAGAGTGGCAGATTGGCAGACAGACAGTGACAGAGTGAGAGAGAGGCAGACAGACAGACAGACAGGCTACCAGGAGTATGTTTGTAACAAAGTAAGAATTCCAAATAATGATCACCTCGATGCATTGTTGGGGACAGGGATCAAACCAGCGACCTATGGATTCACAGGCTGCCTCTCTTCTTATTGAACTAGAAATATAGCCTCCCTGATGGTGTCTGTTGATATCTATAGGTTTTTCAGTCCGTTATGAACCAAGCCTCTGTTTTGCTAACTACTCTAGATTACTGGTTGACAAATATTTAGCAATAAAGTTTTGTTTTGTGTTCTTGGAATGGAAAGTAGTGAAAATAGTTGATCTACAAGCTGACAATGTGTTGCTATCTGAAAAGTTGTGAGATTGTAGATTGGCTATTTTCACAAGAAAGTATGTTGTACATAAAAAAACAACTAATCTCAAAAAAGCATTTCATGTTATTGTTTAAAAGTTGCACATGTCTGAATTAACAGGGTCATGTTTTGTACAATGCAATTTAAATGTAAACTGTAATCAGTGGGATTTGAACCAGGGACCTTCGGCACATGAGGCTCACACTCTACTGGTGGAGCTATTGAATCCACAGGATCAGACAGTGAGACAGGAGAATCTAACAAAACAAAACAAAAGGGCGAATGAAGTACGTCATGCATTAAAAATAACTACTTTCAAGTATACATTTCTCGTTATTTTTAACAATTGCACATGCATTTATTGATACAGTCATGTTGTGTGCAATGCAATTATAAGTCTACATGAGGTGGGATTCGAACCGGCGACCCTGTGGTTTCAAGGCAGATGATTAAGCGATCAAGCTATTGAACCAACACACCTGAACCTGTGAAAAAGGGCCTCAAACATTTATTTGACACAGTTTCACGCAAATTGCTCAGAAATCCTTGGTTTAAATGTTTTTCAAACTGCTCAATACATTTCGGAATGGAAACTAGTGAAAATAGTCGATCTACAAGCTCACAACGCGTTGCTATCTAAAAAGGTGTGAGATTGTAGATCAGCTATTTTCACAAGAAAGTATGTCATACATAAAAAACAACTACTCTCAAAAGCAATTCATGGTATTGTTTAAAAATTGCACATGTCTGAATTAACAGGGTCATGTTTTGTACAATGCAATTTAGATGTAAACTGTGACGAGTGGGGTTTGAACCGTGGACCTTTGGCACATGAGACTAACACTGTATTGATCAAGCTATTCAATCCACAGCCTTGGTCAGTGAGAAGGGAGAATCCAACAAAACAAAACAAAACAAAAGAGGGAATGAAGTACATCATACATTGAAAACAACTACTCTCAATAAGCGTTTCATTTAACAATTGCATGTTTATTCATTGATACAGTCATGTTGTGTGCAATGCAATTGAGTTGAGGTCTGCATGAGGTGAGATTTGAACCGGCGACCCTGTGGTATCAAGGCAGATGATTAAGCCATTGGGCTAACAGACCCGAACTGATGAAAAGGGAGTTCACACACATGACACACTTTCACGCAAATTGCTCAGAAATGCTGGATTTAAATGTTTTTCAAACTGCTCAAAATTGCAGATAATCTAAGGGCGGAGCTTACTGGTCAAAGTGATAGATATGTTCCTCATTGATACAGTCATGTTGTGTGCAATGCAATTATAATGAAGTCTACCTGAGGTGGGATTCGAACCAGCAACCCTGTGGTTTCAAGGTAGATGATTAAGCTATCAAGCTATTGAACCTACACACCTGAACTAGTGAAAAGGGAGTTCACACACATGACACACTTTCACGCAAATTGCTCAGAAATCCTGGATTTAAATGTTTTTCAAACTGCTCAAAATTGCAGACAATCTAAGGGCAGAGCTTACTGGTCTAAGTGATACATGTGTTCCTCATGAGTCAAGGCACATGTGTAAGCAGGTTTAACGGCTGTCGGCCAAACGAGGCATGACTTTTGCCTGTTTAAAGTTTGCATTTTCAAAAAATTGCTATAGCGCCCCCCTTTGACCAATTGTAGTAAGATTGGTTTCAGTGATACTTGGAATGACCTTCTACAATATTGCAAAGTGTCAAACAAATGCGAGTCTGCATGTATGTTTTAGGGGCAGATGAATAATTGTCATAAAACTGCAATTTTCATTGGCTTATAAAAGCTTAACGTTTTCACTTATGGAAAATCCGCTTGCTCACGTCTGTCGGCATTGGTCCAAAGTTCATGTGTATACAGTTTCGTACAGATTGCTCAATCTGTACGAAGGAAGAGTCTTTTTTACTGCTTTTCATAGAATTCGAAATGGTGGGAGATCTAAAGGTCAGAGGTCAAAAGTCAGAGTGTGAAAGTTGTTAGGCATGAGGAGACGCATGTGTGCATCGAAGTTTCATGGCTGTGGGTCAAACAGGGCATGAGTTGTACCTGTTCAAAGTTGGCATATTTCAATTGAGTGCTACAGCGCCACCCTTTGGCCAATGTTTGTGAGTTTCGGGTTTTCGCCGTTTGGCATAGCCCTCTACCATATTGCCGAATTTCATAAAAAGTGACCACGCGGTTAGGCCAGAACTGGCAAAACCGGCGGAAGAATAATGAACTCTTACAGATGTAATAAGGCTTCGAGCCTATTGGCCTCGAAACCTTAATAATAATAATGAAAGTGTAGAGATGTAATAGGGTTCGAAGCCTGATAGGCTCTCGAAACCTAATAATAATAATGAAAGTGTAGAGATGTAATAGGGTTCGAAGCCTGATAGGCTCTCGAAACCTAAAAAGAGGGAATGAAGTACATCATACATTGAAAACAACTACTCTCAATAAGCATTTCATTTAACAATTGCATGTTTATTCATTGATACAGTCATGTTGTGTGCAATGCAATTGAGTTGAGGTCTGCATGAGGTGAGATTTGAACCGGCGACCCTCTGGTATCAAGGCAGATGATTAAGCCATTGGGCCAACAGACCCGAACTGATGAAAAGGGAGTTCACACACATGACACACTTTCACGCAAATTGCTCAGAAATAGTGGATTTAAATGTTTTTCAAACTGCTCAAAATTGCAGACAATCTAAGGGCGGAGTTTACTGGTTAACAATTGCACATGTATTCATTGATACAGTCATGTTGTGTGCAATGCAATTATAATGAATTCTACATGACGTGGGATTCGAACCAGGAACCCTGTGGTTTCAAGGCAGATGATTAAGCCATTGGGCCAACAGACCTGTACTAGTGAAAAGGGAGTTTACACACATGACACACTTTCACGCAAATTGCTCAGAAATCCTTGGTTTAAATGTTTTTCAAACTGCTCAATATATTTCGGAATGGAAACTAGTGGAAAATAGTCGATCTACAAGCTCACAACGCGTTGCTATCTAAAAAGGTGTGAGATTGTAGATCGGCTATTTTCACAAGAAAGTATGTCATACATAAAAAACAACTACTCTCAAAAGCATTTCGTGTTATTGTCTAAACATTGCACATATCTGAATTAACAGGGTCATGTTTTGTACAATGCAATTTAAATGTGAACTGTAATAAGTGGGATTCGAACCAGGGACCTTTGGCACATGAGACTCACACTCTACTGGTGGAGCTATCCAATACACAGCCTTAGACAGTGAAAAGGGAGAATCCAACAAAACAAAACAAAAGCGCGAATGAAGTACGTCTTACATTGAAAATAACTACTTTCAAGTATTCATTTCTCGTCATCTTTAACAATTGCACATGTATTCATTGATATAGTCATGTTGTGTGCAATGCAATTATAATTAAGTCTACCTGAGGTGGGATTCGAGCCGGCTACCCTATGGTTTCAAGGCAGATGATTAAGCGATCAAGCTATTGAACCAACACACCTGAATCTGTGAAAAAGGGCCTCAAACATGTATTTGACACAGTTTCATGCAAATTGCTCAGAAATCCTGGATTTAAATGTTTTTCAAACTGCTCAAAATTGCAGACAATCTAAGGGCAGAGCTTACTGGTCAAAGTGATACATGTGTTCCTCATGAGTCAAGGCACATGTGTAAGCAGGTTTAACGGCTGTCGGCCAAACGAGGCATGACTTTTGCCTGTTTAAAGTTTGCATTTTCAAAAAATTGCTATAGCGCCCCCCTTTGACCAATTGGAGTAAGATTGGTTTCAGTGATACTTGGAAGGACCCTCTACAATATTGCAAAGTGTCAAACAAATGTGAGTCTGCATGTATGTGTTAGGGGCAGATGAATAATTAAAAAAAAGCTGCAATTTTCATTGGCTTATAAAAGCTTAACGTTTTCACTTATGGAAAATCCGCTTGGTTACGTCTGTCGGCATTGGTCCAAAGTTCATGTGTATACAGTTTCGTACAGATTGCTCATAAATCCCAGGAGGAGTAGGCTTTTTACTGCTTTTTACTGCTTTTCATAGAAATCGAAATGGTGGGAGATTTAAAGGTCAGAGGTCAAAAGTCAAACAGTGAAAGTTGTTAGGCATGAGGAGACGCATGTGTGCATCGAAGTTTCATGGCTGTGGGTCAAACAGGGCATGAGTTGTACTTGTTCAAAGTTGGCATGTTCAATTGAGTGCTACAGCGCCACCCTTTGGCCAATGTTTGTGAGTTTCGGGTTTTCGCCGTTTGGCATAGCCCTCTACCATATTGCCGAATTTCATAAAAAGTGACCAGGCGGTTAGGCCAGAACTGGCAAAACCGGCGGAAGAATAATAATAATGAAAGTGTAGAGATGTAATAGGGTTCGAAGCCTGATAGGCTCTCGAAACCTAAAGAAGTGACAGAATACTGCCAATAACAATACGGTTCCAGAGCTGAGCTCTGGCCCCGTAATAACAATAATCGTAATAAAGCCTTCAGACCACAAGGTCATGGGTTCGATCCCGGGCACCGTCAACTCAGTGCATGAGTAGCACGGCTTGGGTGCGGTAAGTCGTGCGGTAAGTACTGGGAGCTGAGGATAGGTGTGGCGCTCCACCTCAGCAATCCATCTCCCAGGGGTCTAGCTCATTGTAACGGGGACAGACTCCCGCGTGTTACTCGGCTGATACCGACAATAAGCCACCTATAATGTATAAGGTCAAGTATCACACAGCTTCATAATTAAAGGTCACTCACAGACTTTTTATTTAGGCCAGGATCTTCATAATAATTGTCATAGTTGTAACATTATAATAATTATACAATGCATTATCACTGCACATTAAACGTAAGTAATCGAGGCAAAAGCTATAAATAATCAACTCAGATTGATCCTTTGAAAAAAATCATGTTTCTTTTTAACTAACAGCTTCTCTGTGTATGAATCTATGTGCATTTGGACCAAAGCGTTTGTCACAAACTGCAGCTAAAGGTTTTTCCCCCTTTTATGAGTTCTCATGTGTCTTTTTAGATTACTGTTGTCACAAAAGCCTTTGTTACAAACTGTACAAGTGAATGGCTTTTGCCCTGTATGAGTCCTCATGTGTCTTTTTAGATCACCGTTGTGACAAAAGCCTTTGTTACAAACTGTACAAGTGAATGGCTTTTCCCCTGTATGAGTCCTCATGTGTGTTTTTAGATCACAGCTGTCACGACAGCCTTTGTTACAAACTGTACAAGTGAATGTCTTTTCTCCTGTATGAGTCCTCCTCATGTGTCTTTTTAGATCACAGCTGTCACAAAAGCCTATGTTACAAACTGTACAAGTGAATGGCTTTTGCCCTGTATGAGTCCTCATGTGTCTTTTTAGATCACCGTTGTGACAAAAGCCTTTGTTACAAACTGTACAAGTGAATGGCTTTTCCCCTGTATGAGTCCTCATGTGTGTGTTTAGATCACAGCTGTCACGACAGCCTTTGTTACAAACTGTACAAGTGAATGTCTTTTCTCCTGTATGAGTCCTCCTCATGTGTCTTTTTAGATCACAGCTGTCACGAAAGCCTTTGTTACAAACTGTACAAGTGAATGGCTTTTCCCCTGTATGAGTCCTCATGTGTACTTTTAGATCACAGTTGGCACTAAAGCCTTTGTTACAAACTGAGCAAGTAAATGGCTTTTCCCCTGTATGGATCATCATGTGTATTTTTAGATGTTCCTTACGATTAAACATTTTGCAACACACTGTACAACTAAATCTTTTCTTCCCTGTGTGACTCTGCATGGAGTGCTTTTCTTTCGATGATTTCAGGTCCTGGGACATCTTGTTGCTCAAAGACAATCTCTGTCCTTCCACATGTTGTGTCTTGTGTGACTTCAGTGTGTTTAAACGTGACTGATCTACACTGGGTGCCCACTCATCACTGTCTTCAGTGATGTCAGATTCAGAACAGTGTGAAGAGAGGAGCTGGTCATCACTAGTTGGATGTGATGTTCCACAGTCCTCTACATCAGCTTGTGTTTTCATGTGTTCAGTTGAGGTGCTGGCTACAGGCTCTGTGTCTCTGTTTTCACCATCATCACCTTCACTTTTCACTGCTAGTAATGTCAGCATTGGCCTATCAACCTCTTCTGGTCTTTGAAGTAGCTCCTCCTGCTCCTCTTTAATGTGTGGAGGCTCTGGTTCCTCCTGGACCAGACTGGGGCTCCTCTGCAGGGCGTCTGGGGAAAAAATACAATGAAAGCAAAGATGAAATATTTGTAACACATCTTTTCTTTTCTTTTTTCATTAGTGTTACCTCTGTTTCATAGGTGTGATAGTTGGAGTAACTTCCGCTGTAAATAAATAATCCTAAACCATAGATCTATAAATGTGGTGTATAAATGAAAACCGCCTATTTTAGCCTCCAAAGTTCGTTTTTCCCCACTAATCCTCATTATGCAATGTACTGACACTCAAACATGCACTAAATGTCCCTTATGAGCTGCCGTTCATATAGAACGACATGGAGCTGGTTGCTTGTTTCTCTCACGGAATCTGGCAACACTGAGGACAAGCTTTGTTTGTTGGTGAGTGATTAGCGACACATCAAAGCAGCGACACATCTAAAATGACTAGAATTCTCCTTTTTCTCCTTTAAGTGATTCCCACCACAGTTCAGCAAAACATTCTCCCAAGCTCACGTTTTGGTTCACTCAACACCCTGCTATGTACAAGGTATGTACAAGGTTTAATAAATGCATGGCTTTTTAAATAACTTCACAACAAGGCCGGCACAGTCTGAGCTTGTACTTTGGCTATTTTCTGTGAACGTTCCCCTGAATGGTAAGAGGTCCTAAGTTCGATTCCAGCCCTCAGCCATGTGTCGAAGTGTCCCTGAGAAAGACACTTAATCCCTAACTGCTCCCCCCTCCGTGCTCCTCTGTGGGCAGCACTCAGCTGGGTAAAGCTGAAACTGAATTCCCCCATGGGATGAAAAAGGTCTCAAAAAATTAAAAAGGATAAGGATGCTAGGATTCAAGAGGTTAAACATGTGTTGTGTTTACACATGAATCTAGATTTCAGCAGATGTATCAGTAGGCAGTAGGGCTGGGCCATATGACTTCTAATCAATATCATGATTATTTCATGAATATTTAATATCATGAATATTTAAATATCCTGAATATTTAAAACATTTCGCTCAATTACTTTTAACAATTCCCAAAAACGTTTATAGTGAAAATTAGCAGATGTACTGTATAAGCTGAACTTGTAGATCAGCTATTTTAACTATTTTTGCACGCCACCATTGTACATCTTGTGAGCGAAGGTGAGTGGAAATGGTTACACAACATTTATGTAGCTTTTGTCGTTTTGTAGCTTTGTATCTGCAGTTGAAGCTCAGCTCAACTTGGATTGTAGCTTTGTAGATTTTGTAGCAGTTACAAACGTCAGGTGTAGCTTTGTAACTTCATGTCACTGGCTTCCAGTGAAATGAATGGTGGAATGTAGCTTTGTATTTGACAGAGTGAACACAGCATAAATGAAACGTTGGTTTCCATATATTTTTGGTTAATTGTCCAGTCCTAGTAGGCAGAGATCTCTGATCATATGAGATTAGGCACCACCTGTCTGTCTGTCTGATTGAATGAACAGAGCGCCACCAGGTGGCTGAACTTGGCTCGGCAACATAAGAAGATATGAGCACAACTCAAGTGTCAACAAGTAGTTTCTTTAAATGCACGGTTCAGAAGATTTCATACAGACATTCATTAAAATGTCCTTAAATTAGGTACCTGATATTTAAGTAGGCACAGGCATACGTATGCGTCCAATAAAACCATCTTGAAATTTAAATTCTGATCTAGCAGCCTCTATGGGCTGATTGTAGGGATTTTAGCCATATTAGATTAGCACTTATAAAGTTTGTTTTATTATATACCTGAGAGAGTGTTGCACCTGGTCTTCCTATGTAGTAATGTCCATGTTGACACATCAGCCTCTTCCTGTTCCTGTTTAATCTGTGGAGGTTGTGGTTCCTCCTGGACCAGACTGGGGCTCCTCTTCTCCTCATGTTCAGATGAAACCTCTTTACACAAAGACAGAAGGAAGACAGAAGAGGTAGAATCAGCACCACAACTCAAAGTGGGTTACCTGGGTTCCATTGTAGAGGCAAATCTTTCCAGTGATAAAATGGCAACTAAAGTAATCAAGAAAGTCAACCAAAGAACAAGACTTTTGTACAGGATCTACTCTCTGGTCAGTAAGAATACATGGAGGACTCTAACAGGAGCACTCACCCAAAGTCACTTCGACTATGCATGCACCTCATGGTACCAAAGCACCAAAAAGGCCTTAAAAACAAGGCTCCAGACATCCCAAAAGAAACTGGCCAGGCTACATCTTGGCCTCACATCTACAACTCACATCTAATCCCTGCTCATTTTTCTAGGGTGGGATGGCTCAGGGTAGAGGACAGAGTACAGTAACTTGCAATGGGCCTCGTCTACAAAATACACTACACCACAAAGACACTCATGTACCTGTCAAACTACTTCACAAACGTCAATGACGTCCACAATCACAACACCAGAGGGAGCTCACTAATCACGCTCAAGCCAGATTTGGCTCAAACAAGGGGTTAATACATTTTTCTCCTACAGTACTATGCCACAAAAATGTGGAACGCCCTACCAACAGTCGTAAAGGAGTGTAAATCCCTACTCTGTTTATATGTTTTGCATAGTATTGTATATCTGTGTCATTAAATGTGTTGATGAATTGAGTACAAAGGAATCCTCTTAGCAGACCTTGTATAGAACTGTACTTTCCTGTGCTTTTATTTGCAAACTGCTAATAGAGTATTAAATCAATATATCAAGTGTAGTTAAGCTAGCAGCAACAATGATGCACTGAGATTACACACATATAAATAACATAAGAACAACAACAAAAACGATAATGTTGACAAGAAAAAGTTAAAAACAGTTTAATGTTGACAGCAATCAGTTAAAACAGTTGCATACAGGTAATGCACGGTTATAATATAAATTCCTAAAATGGCCAATAGATAAAAGGGTATTCAGTTTAAGCTCTTATTGCAAGAGGTTCCAGCAATCAGGTGCACCAAAGCTGAAAGCAGTCTTTCCCAGTTCCGAACAAAAGGAACCAGAAGGACTAGCAAATCGCTGGAGCGAGTTAGAATGTGACTAGGTTTCTAACGTAGCATGGATGAGATATAATGTGGTAATGTTCCTACCAGGGCTTTATACATAAAGAGGTGCCAATGATTATTGCGCCTCTCAGTCAGAGAAAACCAGCCCACCTTATCATACAGGGCACAGTGATGAGTGTTGTAGCTGTCACCAGTAATAAACCTCAGAGCTGAGTAAACTGAGGCCAGCGGCTTGAGTGTGGAGGCGGTTTCATGGCGATAGATTATATCGACATCGCTACTTGTAGCTAAGCTTGTGTTGAACGTATGTGAACATGTGTTTGACATGAAGGGCCGCCAAGTTTCAGGAAAATCTAGGAGTGAGACTTTAGTGTCCAGTGCACGCCCCGGGTATATCCGGCGGTCTCGGTCGGCGAAAAAAATGGGAGTGAGTGTGTTTTGGGGCTGCGTGTCGTCAATGGGAGGGTGTTTAAAGGACGACGGTTCAACCGTCGTTCTAAAACAGTGGTTCTCAAACTTTTTCATATCAAGGACCCCCAAATTGACTCTTAATAGCCCGCGGACCCCCATTTCAAAAGATAAGCCAGGGACCCCCATAAGAGAAGATTTTCACGGCTCTCTAGCAGTGATTCTCAACCATTTTAATTTCAAGGACCCCCAGTTTGACATGCATTAGGGCTACGGACCCCCATTTAATGGCATTTCTAGCCCTGGGACCCCAATTTGTATTGTAAAATCAATGTTAATGTAACTCTGAGAGTGTACAAATGGAACCAAATGGACCCGTTAGGGTCCATTTGGTTCCATTTGTACACTCTCAGAGTTACAGACCCATAACGGTCCATTTGGTGCCTAATCTATCATTTAGCTGGGGACCCCCTGGAACCCCCGCAAGTACCCCTGGGGGTCCCCGGACCCCACTTTGAGATCCAATGTTCTAAAAACACCCTCACCCCGGTCTAATCCGACGTCCACGGTTTGCTCTGAGAGGGGAAAAGCGTGAGAAATGGCAAGTGTGGCGTGAGAACCAAGCCCCCAGAACCCAGTGCTTGCATTGAAGCGAAATGGACATGCTGGCCATTCGTAGGTACTGCAGCTTAAACGGAATGGGGCCACTGTGCGAAAACTGTTTCGACCAATGGGCTTGGCTCACGAGCTTGCGCACACGCTTGCGCACAGGGACGCGCACCTCTGTGACGTAAAACGCGTCACTTCTGTGACGCAGAACGGATCACAGTGGCCCCAAATAGGCTACGCCCATCACACTTTACAACCCGGAAGAAGGGGTGAATTCGCTTCACGCGCTGGGTGAGCAACTCAATGCAAGTGGACGGGAGGCGATATCCGGTGCCCTCTCTATTATTTTTAACTCTATGGTGAGAACAGGTTAAATTGCGTGACTCTCACTCTCAAAGGGTGAGACTTACATGAAGCATGAACCAACCTGCTCTGTGTAGTTTGATGTGTGGCTGTAGCATCACGTCCAGCAGTTTGTTTTGTGTCTCCAGCAGAGTTTCTAGTGTCTCTATCTCTCTCTGGAAGAGGTTGCACATGAACTCTGCAGCCGCACTGAGGCGCTCCAACACAAACACTCTGACATTAAGCTTCACACTACAAACATCAACACCACGCTGTTTTTCCAAAACACACGATATCTCCTCTCCCACCACTGACGTCATGTGTTCATTTATCTTCAGCCGTACAGACTCCATTTGACTCATTTTACCTCCTTTATCTTTATGAGACATTTTCACCAAGCTCTCTGTTCCTACTGTAATATACTTATATAATAGCTACAGCAAAGAGTTATAATATATCGGTAAAGGTACAAAGATCAACAATTCCACCATTACCATAGACCATTACGCTTAACGGCTACTGAAAACAAACAACATGCCTTCACTTCCGGGTCAACGTGTTCCAAGCGTGCGTAGCAAAGGGTCCAGGCACGATTGGCTTTCGCCACCTGGTGGAGGAGGTGAGTAACTGTTATTTAATAAAGGATGGATAACAGTCATGCTTTATTAATCCAGTGCCTTGTTCTTCAAGTTTTGTGAAATAGCTGTTGTCCAATGACTCCAAACGTAAACCAATGACTATTCCCACAGTTAATTCAACACCTATGTTCGTATATGGACTCATTTTAATGACCCTGCATTCAAACACAATGAAATAAATACAAATACAATAAGATAATATAGCTGCAAGCAGCGATAATACGGGGCCAGTGAATAGAGAGAGAGAGAGACATGGAAACGGAATAGATTGAAGAGAGAGAGAGAGTGACATGGAAACAATAGATTGATGAGAGAGAGAGAGATGGAAACATAATGGTTTGATTGGACATCTCAACCTACTGCCATTAACAGGATTCGAACTCTCAACCTTCAGACTAATAGGCTGCAACACTACCTATAGTGCTATAGCTTTGTCCAGGCTGATATTGTCTGTTGAAGATCATAAACTCTTGCCTTCTTTCATGAACCAAGCCCCTGTTTCACTAACACTAAGATCACTCGTTCACAAACCATTTACCAATGAAGAAATTGTACATCTCCTCAGAACCAAAACTAGTGAAAGTAGCCGATCTACAAGCTCACAAACCATGAAAAGTTGTGAGATTGTAGATCAGCTATTTTCAGAATGAAGTATGTCATACGTTGAAAAAACGTACTCTCAAATAAGCATTTCAGGTTATCTTTACCATTTGCACATGTATTCATTGATACAGTCATGTTGTTTGCAATTCAACTTAAATTAAGTCTGCATCAAGTGAGGCTTGAACTGGCGACCTTGAGATTGTGAGGCATTCATTTAAGGGAGACGCCATTGGCCCAACAGACAAGTAACTGTGAAAAAGGAGATCACACAGATCATACAGTTTCATGCAAATAGCTGAAAAATCCTGGGTTTAAGTGTTTTTCAAACTGCTCAAAATTGCGGACAATCTAAGGGCGGAGCTTACTGGTCAAAGCGATAGATGTGTTCCTCATGAGTCAAGGCACAAGTGTAAGCAAGTTTCACGACTTTCGGCCAAACGAGGCATGACTTTTGCCTGTTTAAAATTTGCATTTTCAAAAAATTGCTATAGCGCCCCCCTTTGGCCAATTGGAGTGAGATTGGTTTCAGTGATATTTGGAATGACTCTCTACATTACTGCAACGTTTCAAAGAAATGTGAGTCTTGCATGTATGTGTTAGGGGCAGATGAATAATTTTCATAAAACTGCAATAGTTCAAATCTATCTCCTC
This sequence comes from Gymnoscopelus microlampas, assembly GCF_963454915.1. Taxonomy (NCBI): domain Eukaryota; kingdom Metazoa; phylum Chordata; class Actinopteri; order Myctophiformes; family Myctophidae; genus Gymnoscopelus; species Gymnoscopelus microlampas. The sequence continues at coordinate 3,711,985 of NC_139950.1, read as the reverse complement.
CTGGGATTTTTGAGCAATCTGCACGAAACGTTTAACACTTGAACTTTGGACCACTGCCTACAAAAATTTCCAACGGATTTTCCATAAGGGAAAAAATGCAGAAGTTAGGAGCCAATGACTGTTTTTCATATAATTCAAAATGGTGGGCGATCTAAAGTCAGAGGTCAAAAGTCAGACCACGAAAGTTGTCGGGCATGAAGAGACGCATGTGTGTATCGAAGTTTCATGGTTGTAGGTCAAACAGGGCATGAGTTGTACCTGTTCAAAGTTGGCACTTTCAATTGAGTGCTATAGCGCCACCCTTTGACGAATGAGTGTGAGAATAATTTTTTGGTAGTTTTTCATGAGCATCTACCATATGGCCGAGTTTCGTAAAAAGCGTATGCACGGTTAAGCCAGAACTGGCAAAAACAAGTATTTTTCAAACTGCTCAAAATTGCGGAAAATCTAAGGGCGGAGCTTAATGGTCAAATCGATACGTGTGTTCCTCATGAGTCAAGGCACATGTGTAAGCAAGTTTCACGACTTTCGGCCAAACGAGGCATGACTTATGCCTGTTTAAAGTCTGCCTTTTCAAAAAATTGCTATAGCGCCCCCTTTTGGCCAATTGGAGTAAGATTGGTTTCAGTGATATTTGGAATGACCCTGTACATTTCTGCAAAGTTTCAAAGAAATGTGAGTCTGCATGTATGTTTTAGGCACAGATGAATAATTTTCATAAAACTGTAATAGTTAAAATCTATCTCCTCCTGGGATTTTTGAGCAATCTGCACGAAACGTTTAACACTTGAACTTTGGACCACTTCCTACAAAAATTTCCAACAGATTTTCCATAAGTGAAAAAATGCAGAAGTTAGGAGCCAATGACTGTTTTTCATATAATTCAAAATGGTGGGAGATCTAAAGGTCAAAGGTCAAAAGTCAGAGGGTGAAAGTTGTTCAGCATGAGGAGACGCATATGTGTATCCAAGTTTCATGGCTGTAGGTCAAACAGGGCATGAGTTGTACCTGTTCAAAGTTGCCATTTTCAATTGAGTGCTATAGCGCCACCTTTGGACGAAAGATTGTGAGAATTATTTCTTGATCGTTTTTCATGACCATCTACCATATGGCCGAGTTTCGTAAAAAGCGACTGCACGGTTCAGCCAGAACTGCGAAAAGTGGCAGAAGAAGAAGAAGAAGTGACAGAATACTGCCAATAACAATACGTGTCCAGAGCAGAGCTCTGGCCCCGTAATAAGATAAACCTTTAATGATCACTGCGGGGAAATGTACAACAAATAATTAATGCCTCTTTTTATTAAACTGTATCAGTTTGATTCATTTGAATTATATTGTAATAATTGAATATAATGTTTAAATCACATCATATAATTGTATTCTACATTGTACAAAACTGTAGAATTCACAGTATTCAGAGAAGTGTAAAATATTTCACTATCCTCTGGCTCCATCTGCTGGTCAAACAACAACATTAATTTATATTTAACTATAATACTATTAAAGATAATAACACTTACATATTAATGGTATATTATACTACTACTACTACTACTAATGATAATGATAATGATGATGATGATTATAATAATAACACTCTCTGTGTTCTTGTTCTTTCAGCTGAGCCCAATGTGAGACTGAGCCCAGTGAGGCTCCCTGTTGGCAGACATGCATGCATCCATGCTGAAGTGCAGCGTCTATGACTTCTATCCTAAACAGATCCTGGTCACCTGGCTGAGAGACGGAGAACCCACCACCGATGTCTCCTCCACTGATTTGCTGGCAGATGGTGACTGGTACTACCAGCTCCACTCCTACCTGGTGTACACACACCCAGGTACACACCTATACATAGAAATACACATAGACACCCACTGACTGTATACATAGAAATACTCACCTCTGTACTACCACCAGCTACACTCCAACCTGGAGTACACACCTAGGTCAGTACACAGACTACACACCAGTACAGACCAGTACTACATGCCAGTACAGTATGCTTTAGGTCAGGGATAGGGGACGTGCTGGCCACTGGGAAATTTGGGAAAATTCCCTAACGGCCGCTCCATTCCAGGCTGACCAGGCCTGAAATGGAGCGGCCTGGTTACTTTTTTTTTCTCCACTTTTTGGGTCTGGAGTTGCACCGGCCCACATTACCTTCAGTATTTTACCAATATTTGTAATTTTTTATTATAAATAATAACATTGTTTATTTTTATAAAATATACTGCTCATCGGTTAGTATTTGGGACCTCGCGGCGCGGCCAGAGGCAAAAAAATCACAGTCACTCTGGCGTAAGAGTCTTTCACTTTGAGACTAATATGTGAGCTACGTGTTTATGTCTATATTGCACTCTACTCTATCAGGCACATGTTAATGTCTGGCCTGTGTTCTTTCTTTCTTTCTTTCTTTCTTCTTCCCTTTCTAGAAAACTACAATACTACTGATGGAGCTTATAAGAAAATAATTCCACCCACACCTCTAAACCAATAATGTGACAAAAACTTGATGAGTGCATTGAAACTCATTGAAACTGTGTGTGTGTGTGTGTGTGTGTGTGTGTGTGTGTGTGTGTGTGTGTGTGTGTGTGTGTGTTTCAGATCTGGAGAGAAGCTCTCCTGCATGGTGGAACACCCCAGCCCGCAGAGGACAGCTCTACGGGAGGGTAACGCTATACACTGGGGCCGCGGCCGATTGGCCCGCGGCGGGCGCGCCCCCGGCGAGGATCGGCCGGGATTGCTCGGAGACCACGGCCTCTACACTCGCCTCGCCAAATCGGGCCGGGGGAGGGGGGTGGGGACTATACCCCCGATTGGGGAGCGTTTACGCACACGGGGAGGGGGGTGGGTACTTTACTCTCTATTGGGGGAGCAAATACACACGCAGAATATCCCCACCCCCCCTCCCCGCTGAGGGGGAGATCGGCTCCACCACGGCATCCATCTTTGTTTACATGGAGTGGACAGTGTCACTTTGTCGCAATGTAATTCATTATATGGCTCAGCAACCCAATAATGATGGTCTATTGGTGCTGTTTAGGCCCAAATAACATGTCGATTTTATGTTTTATATGTTTTAATGACATTTGGCCTGGATTTTTTATATCTGGAATACTCTCAATGCCTGAGGACATCATTGCAGAGCAGAGCATACAGGTAAAGTGCCTAATGATTAATTAAGCAATATTACACGAGAGGGTGTGCTTTACCGTCATTATTGGCACGACAGTGATGCGGTCAGGAACGAGGCGCCAGCCGAGTTCCGCCAGCATCACTGAAGTGCCAATAATGTAAGGTAAAGCACACCCTCGAGTGTAATATTGCGATTATACAACAGTTACCAACAAAACACATCCAAATGTATTCATATTGTGGGGCAATTAATAATAAAAATGTTTCGCTATTGTCCGTTTCCCTGTAAAGAGAAGAGTTTTTGACTGAGAGACATTAAATAGTCCCTGTAGCAGTGCTTTGAGTTTGAGGCACTGTCTCATCAACACAGCTGAGCTATCAATGCTTGCGCAGTGGAATGAATTCCAGTAGGCTATATGCTCCGTCGTACGACCGTGTCACGCGGCCAAAATAACTGATCTACAAGCTGACAACGCGTCGCGATGGCGACGCGTTGTGAACTTGTAGATCAGTTATTTTGGCCGCGTGACACGGTCGTACGACGGAGCATATAGCCTACTGGACTGTTAACGAAATGGGAGTCATTTTACTTTACACAGGAGGATATTTATAACCTTCTAACCATTGATCAACCGTAAATCCACCAAATTAACAACATAGTCCATTTTGCATAGCTGTTTGTTCTCCGGTGGCGGCGGTGGGTCAGGCTACTGTCTGTTTGTTTTCCTACCGTGGGACAGAGTGACTTCACAGCACAGCTGTGCCATATAATGGTCTAATCAGGTGCGGACTGGACTGCACTGCGGAGTGATTTATTAATGTGATTAGGCCCGTGCTATGATGCTGGTTTGAAGCACGGCTAGAAAGCTATTTCAACCAATCAGATTGCTTGGTTGGAACTACCTGTTGTATAATAGGGCATAATCACTGAACAGTATTAGACCAAAGAAAGACTTGTCATATTATATTTAATTGTTATATTATTTGAAATAGATGTATCTTTGTTTATGTAGCAGGAACTACCATGCTAATGACTATGCTAACGTCATATTAACAGGGGGTTTCAGGCTGAGTGGGGCATGCATAACATAATCACTGATCACTGTTATGCTCCAATTAGACCCGACTTTATATTTCATATTATTCTAAATATATTTAACGCATGTATTATGTAGCAATTCAAGGAATAACCATGCTAACGACGCTAGCGCGTTAGCATCACAATAGAGGTTTAGTACAGGCTGAATGGGGCATGAATAACATATTCACTGATCACTATATATGCTCATAAGATCCTGTGACAGACTAGATTTTATATTTCATTAAGATTAAGATTTGTATGGCTACATTTGCTGTAAAACGATGTTGCTGTTGTTGTTGTTGTTGTTGTTGTTGTTGTTGTTGTTGTTGTTTTTAGTCATCTCCTTCATTAGCAACTTAGCTTCCCCTGTAATGTATTACACTAGGGCAGGGGTCTTCACCAGGGGGTCCTCAGAGTTACTACAGGGGGGCCGCCAATGTTTGTGTGTTACATTAACCACTTGAATCCTAGAATTCCTTTTCTGAGGGGAACATTAGCCAAAAATAGCCGATCTACAAGCTCATGTTGTGAGCTTGTAGATCGGCTATTTTTGGCAAAGAGGTTTGGTGTAGAGGGGAAAAGAGCAGATCAACTACACGTTTTCTAAGTATTGATGGTTTAAGTGGTTAACTGTCTGAAAGTTCACATTAACATGAATCCAACACTGAATCTATGAAAATGTTATAGTCTTAAATAGTCTGTGTTCTTAACAACACAACATTGTAGACATGTGTCATATTCAATCATGACCTAAGATGTATAAATGTGAAATTATATAGATCTACAAGCTTGCAGGTGCTATTTTTTTTATTTTTTTTAAGAAAACTAATAAATATAATCTAATAATAAGTGACATATTGTGAGCTTGCAGATTGCCATTTTTAAAATTTTAATAATAGTGGTCTAATGCATATCAAACTGGGGGTCCTTGAAATTAAAAGTTTTGAGAACCACTGTGATAGGGGATACTGTATGTTCATATTTGAGACGGTTATTTATGCAAATATTCCAAAACTTTCACTTTATATTTATTTTGAAATGGCCGATCTACAAGCTTGTAGATTGGCTTGTAATCAGCCGATTTGTGTTTTTACACCGGCTATTCAGCCCTTTTTTAATATTTTCTGTATTCACATGCAAGTAAGACATGGTGGTGTGTCACAAAGCCAACAAGCACTGGTAGATAGTACTTCTAGCGTCTGCTGGATCCAGGGTGCAACTCCCTGCAGTGCTGTACCCTGCTGAGTGTGTCACCTTTGTCCTGTTGTATGATTACATGAAATGTTATTAATGAGTTAATGAGTTAAGAAATTAACAATTTTACTGAAACTGTTGACAACTGTGTGTATTGGCTGTGTTCAGAATCAAATCAGCTCACCTGAAACCCACTTCTTATGTTTTCTTATAAACACACATTTACACCTGTAGGCTACTACTGTACAACATCACTGAAGATGCTGATGGTGCCATTTAGCCTTTTTGTTGTATTATAATATCTGAATGCACTCTTCACTCTTCATACATCATGCGGATAGCTCTGTGATCACCTGATTCGGATGCTATCAATGCATAGAATGGGGGATTATCACGTTCTATCAGACCATTGAATGGGCGAAGTAGGCGACCTACCGTCTACCCCGCGATTTCTCAGACCATTCAGTGGGCGTAATCAGGAGCTACTGACCTACCGACGGAGATGACTTAAATACTTTAGTTTCGGTTTTGGTTTTGGTTGTTTCGGTTTCGGACCATGACGGAGGCGCGCAGTCTCAGGCGAGGTGGAGCCCCGCGACGGGCCACCGAAGGAGCTAAGGCGACTGAGTTGCCGTCCGGAGCGGTGCGACCCTCGCCTGTGCCTACTCAGCGCCGTTCGAGTTATGTACCGATATGGACAGAATCGTAAATATTGTTGTGGGGACTGCTCCGCCTCCGTCGGTAGGTCAGTAGCTCCTGATTACGCCCAATGAATGGTCTGACAAATCGCGGGGTAGACGGTAGCTCGCCTACTTCGCCCATTCAATGGTCTGATAAAACGTGATAATCTCCCATTCAATGCATTGATAGCATTCGAAGCCTCTGCTGTGATTACACCTTTAGCACATGGTTGCTTTAGTCTGCAACCACACTCACTGAATGGAGGGTTTACCCCTCCTCCTGCTCAGAGGTGTCAGACTGGACGGAAAATAGTTAAAATATACATGATTAGAACATGCTTAAACATTAGACAATTAAGGTCTAATATTGCTACAAAACACCTGTATATCCAGTCGTTTTGGGGCACAAACAAGAAGTTGAAGGATAAAATCAAGGCTGATAATGATGTACCATGCATGTTCACTTAAGACCATTTTTCAAATATAGATTTTTTTAAACATTTTGGACAAAATAGCCAATTTTACATCGAGGTGCCCAGATGTCCCTAGTGCCCACCTATCCTGTATCCATCCAATGTAATTATGGTTTAGTCACAAGCTTTTGTTGGTTCAATATTTATAAAACCCACAGACATACTCTACACGCTCATCCCGTTTAGCATCCCAATGCTTTGTGAGCTTGTAGATCGGCTATTTTTGCTACTTTAGTGTGACACTGTAGTATGAAGAAGTAGGACATTAATTTACGGAAAAGGGAATTCCCATCGGGGTCACCACAGCACATCATCTGGTTCTATTCTGTATGCATACACAGGGGTTGACACTAACATGTGCTGCAGTTCCCTACTTGTCCCTAACCGACGTGTGAAAATACAAGAAGCAGCTTGTAAAGCCTTCCTTATGTCAGTATCAGTTCAAAACAGCAGCATCAGCCCAGTACCTCCGTTTGTTTATTGAACGGTCAAAGCTTAACACGTGTCAAGTCAGACGAACGTAAACCCTTGACTTCTGGTCGGTGGACTTCAAAATAAGAGCACTTTGTCAAGTTATGGGAAAGTAAGTGTCTTCTTGTCTGTGGAATGTAAAATAAGAGCACTGTTGGCCTATATTGTGCTGTTTTCACTGTTGCTACACTTAAAAATATAAAATGATATGATATATATAGATATAATATAAAAAGTGTTAAGGTACGTAAGTAAGTGATTTTCTTTTGTTAAAACAAGTGTTAAATAGCTTTATATTCTGATGGCACTCATTGCTATAGAGTGTTTGTTCAGTAACATGTGTCTCCATGTCTCTCCAGCTCTTTATTAAACAGAAAATGCCTTTTCAGATCAGGATACCAATTTTATAGAATCAGGACAGAGAACTTAGACAGGATACAGATTAAACAAGTGAAATTGGAAGTGATGACACAAAGAAATGAGCATGTAAAATTGGAACTGGAACACTATAAAAATTAAGCTGATAAATGGGTACTCTCCTGATTAGCTGAATTGGTGTTACCTACAGTACCTGAAAATGTATTTTCTGTCTATCAAAGAGAGACCCCTGTTACTGAATAAACACTCTATAGCAATGAGTACTATCAGAATATAGAGCTTTAACCAATAACAAAAACCTTGTTTTTACCAAAAATATAATTTACCCTACCTTTAACCCATAGTCATATTCATAGCTATTTAGATATTTGGCATACATATTGAGGTATGACATTTTTTATCGTGCAGACCCATAATTCGCAAGTAGAAAGTAAAAAATAAGGTTTAATTGAACGGTATTTAAATTTAACCTATCATTTTATAAAGAACAATTTACTTTTCGGGCAAGTGGGCAAGTAGAAAATTACATGTACTTGCCCGACGGGCAAGTGCCTCTGAGTCCTTAGTGTCAACCCCTGCATGCAGCTAGACCCCATGGAGATTATTAGAACAATAATGTAAATAGTAAATAATGTACCATGCCTCACATCTTTACATGCAATTATCAGTTCATAATTACATTGCCTTTTTAAAACAGATTAAGTTATAACTGATATAACAGCTCCTCCCTCCCCAACATGGAAAGCCTTCAGGTGGGCAGAATGGAGAATTGAGTTTAATACCCCTTTATTACTGCAGTGTGGTGCGTAGTTCTTCAGGTCTTTAGATGTCATTTACAATGTAATAATGTTCTAGGAGTTTAACTTGTTCAATTTGACTCTGGATCTAAACACAGCCTAACATGGAACTGGAGACAGGAAAGCTAGCAGCAGTAGTTAAGAGAAACAACACTAACCAAACTAATACAAAAAGTAGTTCTAATGCAAAGGCAGGGGAACAATGCCTTGTGTTGTGGCGCGTTACTTGTGAGCGCCTATTTTAATATTGTTAGTGTACAAACGAAAACAGGAGGGGGCCTAGTATAGTGTCCTGGGGACTATAGTCAACAAAATATATATGGTTTTAGTGGGTAACCACTTCAACCCTATATACTTAGTTGACAGGGTCCCCAAGGAGTGCATTATTAACTTACAGTATGGATCATCTATTCTGCTGAATGTTTGCCTAGGTCACATGGGGTCATTGGGGGAGTCACCAAGCTAGATGACTCATATAATACCCAAGACCAATCAGCAGTGGTCAGGGAGGGGCTACATGGGGGAATTGGGAATTGGCATCACAACAAGACTTCAGCGTAGACGTTCCGCCAATAGCGTCCAGGAGGGATTACCCTCCTATACGCCCCATCCCCGGCTGGGGGGATGGGGCGTATGGGAGGGTAATTCTCCTGGACGCAATTGGTGGAATGTGTAGGCTGAAGTCTTGTTGTGATGCCAATTCCCAATTCCCCCATGTAGCCCCTCCCTGACCACTGCTGATTGGTCTTGGGTATTATATGAGTCATCTAGCTTGGTGACTCCCCCAATGACCCCATGTGACCTAGGCAAACATTCAGCAGAATAGATGATCCATACTGTAAGTTAATAATGCACTCCTTGGGGACCCTGTCAACTACGTATATAGGGTTGAAGTGGTTACCCACTAAAACCATATATATTTTGTTGACTATAGTCCCCAGGACACTATACTAGGCCCCCTCCTGTTTTCGTTTGTACACTAACAATATTAAAATAGGCGCTCACAAGTAACGCGCCACAACACAAGGCATTGTTCCCCTGCCTTTGCATTAGAACTACTTTTTGTATTAGTTTGGTTAGTGTTGTTTCTCTTAACTACTGCTGCTAGCTTTCCTGTCTCCAGTTCCATGTTAGGCTGTGTTTAGATCCAGAGTCAAATTGAACAAGTTAAACTCCTAGAACATTATTACATTGTAAATGACATCTAAAGACCTGAAGAACTACGCACCACACTGCAGTAATAAAGGGGTATTAAACTCAATTCTCCATTCTGCCCACCTGAAGGCTTTCCATGTTGGGGAGGGAGGAGCTGTTATATCAGTTATAACTTAATCTGTTTTAAAAAGGCAATGTAATTATGAACTGATAATTGCATGTAAAGATGTGAGGCATGGTACATTATTTACTATTTACATTATTGTTCTAATAATCTCCATGGGGTCTAGCTGCATGCAGGGGTTGACACTAAGGACTCAGAGGCACTTGCCCGTCGGGCAAGTACATGTAATTTTCTACTTGCCCACTTGCCCGAAAAGTAAATTGTTCTTTATAAAATGATAGGTTAAATTTAAATACCGTTCAATTAAACCTTATTTTTTACTTTCTACTTGCGAATTATGGGTCTGCACGATAAAAAATGTCATACCTCAATATGTATGCCAAATATCTAAATAGCTATGAATATGACTATGGGTTAAAGGTAGGGTAAATTATATTTTTGGTAAAAACAAGGTTTTTGTTATTGGTTAAAGCTCTATATTCTGATAGTACTCATTGCTATAGAGTGTTTATTCAGTAACAGGGGTCTCTCTTTGATAGACAGAAAATACATTTTCAGGTACTGTAGGTAACACCAATTCAGCTAATCAGGAGAGTACCCATTTATCAGCTTAATTTTTATAGTGTTCCAGTTCCAATTTTACATGCTCATTTCTTTGTGTCATCACTTCCAATTTCACTTGTTTAATCTGTATCCTGTCTAAGTTCTCTGTCCTGATTCTATAAAATTGGTATCCTGATCTGAAAAGGCATTTTCTGTTTAATAAAGAGCTGGAGAGACATGGAGACACATGTTACTGAACAAACACTCTATAGCAATGAGTGCCATCAGAATATAAAGCTATTTAACACTTGTTTTAACAAAAGAAAATCACTTACTTACGTACCTTAACACTTTTTATATTATATCTATATATATCATATCATTTTATATTTTTAAGTGTAGCAACAGTGAAAACAGCACAATCACAGAGCTATCCGCATGATGTATGAAGAGTGAAGAGTGCATTCAGATATTATAATACAACAAAAAGGCTAAATGGCACCATCAGCATCTTCAGTGATGTTTTAGTAGCCTACAGGTGTAAATGTGTGTTTATAAGAAAACATAAGAAGTGGGTTTCAGGTGAGCTGATTTGATTCTGAACACAGCCAATACACACAGTTGTCAACAGTTTCAGTAAAATTGTTAATTTCTTAACTCATTAACTCATTAATAACATTTCATGTAATCATACAACAGGACAAAGGTGACACACTCAGCAGGGTACAGCACTGCAGGGAGTTGCACCCTGGATCCAGCAGACGCTAGAAGTACTATCTACCAGTGCTTGTTGGCTTTGTGACACACCACCATGTCTTACTTGCATGTGAATACAGAAAATATTAAAAAAGGGCTGAATAGCCGGTGTAAAAACACAAATCGGCTGATTACAAGCCAATCTACAAGCTTGTAGATCGGCCATTTCAAAATAAATATAAAGTGAAAGTTTTGGGATATTTGCATAAATAACCGTCTCAAATATGAACATACCCCCATCACAGTGGTTCTCAAAACTTTTAATTTCAAGGACCCCCAGTTTGATATGCATTAGACCACTATTATTAAAATTTAAAAATGGCAATCTGCAAGCTCACAATATGTCACTTATTATTAGATTATATTTATTACTTTTCTTAAAAAAATAAAAAAAATAGCACCTGCAAGCTTGTAGATCTATATAATTTCACATTTATACATCTTAGGTCATGATTGAATATGACACATGTCTACAATGTTGTGTTGTTAAGAACACAGACTATTTAAGACTATAAAATGTTCATAGATTCAGTGTTGGATTCATGTTAATGTGAACTTTCAGACAGTTAACCACTTAAACCATCAATACTTAGAAAACGTGTAGTTGATCTGCTCTTTTCCCCTCTACACCAAACCTCTTTGCCAAAAATAGATCTACAAGCTCACAACATGAGCTTGTAGATCGGCTATTTTTGGCTAATGTTCCCCTCAGAAAAGGAATTCTAGGATTCAAGTGGTTAATGTAACACACAAACATTGGCGGCCCCCTGTAGTAACTCTGAGGACCCCCTGGTGAAGACCCCTGCCCTAGTGTAATACATTACAGGGGAAGCTAAGTTGTTAATGAAGGAGATGACTAACAAAAACAACAACAACAACAACAACAACATCGTTTTACAGCAAATGTAGCCATACAAATCTTAATCTTAATGAAATTTAAAATCTAGTCTGTCACAGGATCTTATGAGCATATATAGTGATCAGTGAATATGTTATTCATGCCCCATTCAGCCTGTACTAAACCTCTATTGTGATGCTAACGCGCTAGCGCTAGCGTCGTTAGCATGGTTATTCCTTGAATTGCTACATAATATATGCGTTAAATATATTTAGAATAATATGAAATATAAAGTCGGGTCTAATTGGAGCATAACAGTGATCAGTGATTATGTTATGCATGCCCCACTCAGCCTGAAACCCCCTGTTAATATGACGTTACCATAGTCATTAGCATGGTAGGTCCTGCTACATAAACTAAGCTAAATCTATTTCAAATAATATAACAATTAAATAATATAATATGACGAGTCTTTCTTTGGTCTAATACTGTTCAGTGATTATGCCCTATTAATCATTAGGCACTTTACCTGTATGCTCTGCTCTGCAATGATGTCCTCAGGCAGATAATCCAGGCCAAATGTCATTAAAACATATAAAACATAAAATCGACATGTTATTTGGGACAAAACAGCACCAATAGACCATCATTATTGGGTTGCTGAGCCCTATAATGAATTACATTGCGACAAAGTGACATTGTCCACTCCATGTAAACAAAGATGGATGCCGCGGTGGAGCCGATCTCCCCCTCAGCGGGGAGGGGGGGAGGAGGGGGGGTGGGGATAGTCTGCATGTGTATTTGGTCCCCCAATAGAGAGTAATGTCCCCACCCCCCTCCCCGCGTGTGTAAACGCTCCCCAATCGGGAGTAAAGTCCCCACCCCCCTCCCCCGGCCCGATTTGGCGAGGCGAGTGTAGAGGCCGTGGTCTCCGAGCAATCCCGGCCGATCCTCGCCGGGGGCGCGCCCGCCGCGGGCCAATCGGCCGCGGCCCCAGTGTATAGCGTTACCCTCCCGTAGCGCTGTCCTCTGCGAGCCTCACAGAGCCTCTAGTGGTGGACTGGGGTATGTCACCCTGTTGTGTCTTACTCTGATGCAGGGGTTCTAAAACGTGTTCATGTAACATCCAAAGTAGCAGATCTACAAGTGTCACTTCGCGCCACGTTTTGAGCTTATAGACATGCTACTTTTCACGTTTTTGTGTGATGCTGTAGTATGATCAAGTCGGGCGTTCATTTACAAATTAAAATATGGAGATGAAAGGTTTCTGATAATATATCAATGCATTCATTATGTTCTTCTTATTCCAGTGGAGCCCTATGAGAGACTGACCTCTGATCAGGAGAGAATGCAGGAACACTCCAACCTGAAAGAGCCTCTAGTGGTGGACTGGGGTATGTCACTCTACTGTATTCTGTTTTTATCTTACTGTATGACAGTAATTCTCAACTAAAATGTTATAAAATGTATTTTAAACAAGCAACTACATACCATATATCATATAACATGTCATCATACATGTATATAACAGAATATATACAATATAATATAATATAATATAATATCTCTGCTGTCCGGCAGAGACCAGCTAACTCCAAAATGTTAATTTTTCAGGAAATGAAAAAAAAATGAAAAAAAGTGCAGTAAGGGCGCGCTCTCACCAAAAGTTGGCTGGCCGCTGTTAAACGCAGGTTGTGTGTGTTACACACTTCAATGAATGAAGGAGTCCATATCAGTGTGATTTCAGTTGTTCACAAAATAATATACATGGCACCAAATAGTTCTGTTCCAACATAGTATTACAATTATTGTGGGGTAGAATTAATTCATTATTCACAGCAAGAGTCACACAATAGCAGCTTGGGGCCTCTTAGCCCCTTTCGGGACCCTGTTTACCTTTTTTGTATTTGGGAAGACGGTAACCAGGGTCCCTTGACGCTCAAAGCACTCTCTCATATATTCGCGGGTACCACTGTCTCGTCTCGGGCTAATAGCTCGTCGCTTGGAAGTTGCAGAGATTTCTCAAAGGTACCAAAAAGAGCAATACTAAACCGCGGTTAATCTGCATTAATGCGCTCGGATCGGCACTGCCGTTTAACATTTTTAATCATTTAGTAAAGCTAAATTTCCTCTCTCAAACAATGCTCCACTTCCCATGTCCCGCCTCCCCGCGTTGTGATTGTCATGCAAGCATGTAGGAGCTCGCCAATCAGAGGCAGTACCGTAGGACCATAGAGTTATGCGTAGGACGCGCAGCTTGTCAGTCACACCGCGGGGAGGCGGGACATGGGAAGTGGAGCATTGTTTGAGAGAGGAAATTTAGCTTTACTAAATGATTAAAAATGTTAAACGGCAGCGCCGATCCGAGCGCATTAATGCAGATTAACCGCGGTTTAGTATTGCTCTTTTTGGTACCTTTGAGAAATCTCTGCAACTTCCAAGCGACGAGCTATTAGCCCGAGACGAGACAGTGGTACCCGCGAATATATGAGAGAGTGCTTTGAGCGTCAAGGGACCCTGGTTACCGTCTTCTCAAATACAAAAAAGGTAAACAGGGTCCCGAAAGGGGCTAGGGGCCTCTGTAGTCGGGTGCATTTCGCCCTTCCGACATGGCGCCTTTCCGACGTTAACGAACTCTTTACCTAACCCTAACCACACGCGGAAGCCACTAGTCGGAGTGGCGAGATGTCGGAATGGAAGGAGCACCCCTCTGTAGTCACTACCTGGAGTTAGCCTTAGCTGCTAAGCTAGTAGGCTAAGCTAAGCTGCTAAGCTAGTAGGCTAAGCTGAGCTGCTAAGCTAAGCTGCCAGCATGGAGGACAATTACGGGGTGCTCCTTCCATTCCGACATCTCACCACTCCGACTAGTGGCTTCCGCGTGCGGTTAAGGTTAGGGTTAGGGTTAGGTATAGGGTTAGTCAACGTCGGAAAGGCGACATGTCGGAAAGGAGAAATGCACCCGACAATTACTACCAAACAAACATTGTGGAGTCAAAACGGCCAACTTTTCCACCATCAAAATACCCCCTGGTCATATTCTACTTCATATGTCTCAGTTAACCCACTTCATCATATCTCACCTGCAACAAGACAGTTTAAACACACACAAACATGAATTAGGCACGTTTCTGTCCAGTCTGCTTCATTACAATGACAGGATACTGGATCCTTCTCTTTGACTGACAGAAACCTGTAGCTCTCACTGGAGTGTAATGCCCCCTTGTGGCGTGGCGGAGCTATTGCTCTGTATGTGTTATCTTTGGCAGGATTGGAACACAGTGACTATTTTAGTGAAGACTAACATTACAGAAAACAATATGACAGAAATGAAATACACTTAAGCATGAACTCTCTTTTTAACTATTTAACTTGTAATACCATGAAATATACTATGAACTCGAATAGCAATGAATTACAATGAAATAAACAACAAAGTATAGCTCAATAACCACAAAAAAATAGGGGGTGGCTTAGGCTTATCCCACATGTGCGGCCACAGTTTTTTGCAGCCAGCGGATTCTGAAAAAAACGCTGCGACGCACCTGTCACTCACATTCAAGACCGTCCCCGTACCCCGCACCGCCTTGACGTTGCCAGGCAACCACTGACGCACATCATATCTGTCTTTGCACTTTCACACTTGGGGTTCGTACATCTGCATACACATTCAGATTTAAAATATAAAGTACTTACCCCATGGCCACAGATGTTACAATCATGTATGGGCCCTCATAAGTATCCGTATCTTCCGTATTGTTCAATAAAAAGCATTTTAATCCAATCAGTGGTCATTTTCTCCGTATGCTTTCAACTGCGCGACCCTAGCGGTTGAGAGGTGTATTGCACTGTTGACACATTATAACTTTATGGGAAAACGGCCACCAATCGGATTAAAATGCTTTTTATTGAACAATACGGAAGATACGGGTACATGATTGTAAAATCTGTGTAAAATCCGTGGCCATTTATATTTTAAATCTGAATGTGTATGTAGATGTACGAACCCCAAGTGCAAAAGTGAAGACTATTTTTAACTGACAAGGCTATTAAATATATAGTTAGAGTAATATTATTACACTAAATATATTATTACACTAACCTGAAGCCTTTGAGACCACACTGGCGTGTAACCAGGCCAGTTCTTTAATGTCAGCCATAATGGAACTCTTTCATGATCTAATCATAAAGTACTGGGTGAGATGCAACAGCTACAACCAGTTGGTCCACTGACAGCACCATGTTGCTTCCTGAGTCTTGGGACGGTCTGCCTTCGACTCACCCGATTGGACAGAGGGGGAAAATCAGCTCCTGCCTCCAGCAGTTTTATGCTTCTTCGTGTAGAGCGGATAAACGCAAGGTCTGCGCGACAAGCGGAAAAATCTGCTCTTGCGTGAATCCACGCATTTGCATTGACAAAGCATTGGCAGATTCTGCCCCAGAGGTAAAATAAAAGTGCGGTGGGAGCGCGCCCTTAGGAGGTTTTGTTCATCATTGATAAGAACAACTGAATGGACCTCCAAGCTCACAATGAGGTTGGAGGTCAAAAGGGGGTGGAGCCAGCTAAATCCACCCCCCTGTGGTGGACTTGGCTGGTTTAGCAGAAAGTTTGAGGATCCAATGGAGTTAACAACTTCAACTATATACATTTCTGCCATTTGAAAATAGCCTATCTACAAGCTCACAATGCGTCGCGATGCGATGCATTGTGAGCTTGTAGATCTGCTATTTTCAAGAGATTTTTTTATACATTTTGAACTTGTGAATGGGGCAGTCTGCCCAATGAGTACTTCTACGTTTGGTACTTTAAGTACATTTTGATACCAATACTTTTGTACTTTTACTCCAGTAAATTTTGAATACCTCACTTTTACTTGTAAGGGCGCGCTCCCACCGCACTTTTATTTTGCCTCTGGGGCAGAATCTGCCAATGCTTTGTCAATGTAAATGCGTGGATTCCTTGTCTTCCAAGAATCCACGCATTTGCATTGGCAGATTCTGCCCCAGAGGTAAAATAAAAGTGCGGTGGGAGCGTGCCCTAACAGGGCTTTTCTACACTGCAGTATTGATACTTTTACTTAAGTAAAAACATTGAGTACTTTTCCACCACTGGTTTACTTGTTATATTGTCAGATCCTTCCCTGCTGAAGTCAGAGAGGAACCAGATCCTCATGGGAGCATCAGGTGTGGTTGTGGGGCTGCTCTTCACTCTGTCTGGATTCCTCTACTACAAGAGACAGGAACAAGGTCAGTGACACAGTGACAGGGGTCACAGGTCACATGGAGCAATGACTTCTCAAGTCTTTTTTACATTTCAAGGTCTCCCCTTACACATCGGGTGCCAAACACGGTTAAAACCGTGTTTTCAAAGAGTAGCGATCTGCTATTTTCAAGAGATTTTTTTATACATTTTGAACTTGTGAATGGGGCAGTCTGCCCAATGAGTACTTCTACGTTTGGTACTTTAAGTACATTTTGATACCAATACTTTTGTACTTTTACTCCAGTAAATTTTGAATACCTCACTTTTACTTGTAAGGGCGCGCTCCCACCGCACTTTTATTTTGCCTCTGGGGCAGAATCTGCCAATGCTTTGTCAATGTAAATGCGTGGATTCCTTGTCTTCCAAGAATCCACGCATTTGCATTGGCAGATTCTGCCCCAGAGGTAAAATAAAAGTGCGGTGGGAGCGTGCCCTAACAGGGCTTTTCTACACTGCAGTATTGATACTTTTACTTAACACTCGCGTGACTAAGCAATCAATGGGACCGATTTTGAGAATTGAAAGTGGCTTAACTTCTCTCAGGAAGCTCTGAGAAAGTTCCCCTTTCATGACTTTTCCTAAATATATGTTTCAAACCATCTCCGTTTTTTTTTTTTTTTTTAACTCATTATAAATATGAAATACATACCATGTATCCCATCCCAGCCGTTTTATTTCGGCTAAATTGATCGCTCTCCCCCTCTCTCCCCCTCCCTAGAGCACTTTACACCTCGAGACCCCCCACAGAGCGGCCCGTAGACAGCAGACTTTGCTGTGGCCATGTTGCCATGTCTGCTTATTCTAAGCGACTTTGGGCTTGTTTTTCCACGTCTTTCTATTATTATTATTATTATAATTATATATATAATTACATTATAATGGTAATAATTTTCTACTCCACTACAGCTCAGAGGCAAATCTTGTACTTTTACTCCACTACAATTATTTGAAAACTTTAGTTACTTTGCAGATATAAATATATTTTCATACTTGTTTAGATTAGAGCTCCATGTTCTTTCGTAATTTTTTTTTTATTAGGTGAATATTTATATAAAAAGGCCTAACCAGGGACTGGGGTTGCAAATTAGCCTCGGCTATAAACCCCACAATGGTTTGATGCCTCACTGTTTTGTCAGGGCACAACGCATGCAGTAACATTTTCATAGACCTGACTGCTCATTTCTCTCGCAAAATTTGGCAACCCAATGCTGCGCCAACAGTACTGATCTACAAGCAGAGGGCTCGTCAGCCAGCGACTGTTTTATGTTTGTAGATCAGATATTTAGCGCAGGAGTAGCAGGAATGAGCACATGTGTGGAACATAGCGATGTGTTCTCTTGTTACGCTGACAGGCAGGAGGAGAGGAGACGTTTCTGTCAGCGTGAACAGCTGATAGAATGAGAGCTTTACGCTCAGACAATAATGTGAATATTATATAATATAATATTGGTTTGTCAAGAGATATCCATGTGTTTTGGACAATGGAGATAGTCACGTAATTAGACAGTGGCTTCAGCGTTCATATAGGCTCCATGTTTCCCTCAAGAGTTTAATGTGACGCTACAGATTGCACTGTTTTATACGCTTTTTTTATAAACATTTTACAGAATCTGCAGTTACCATTACTACTAAATTACTACTTTTTAAAATGTTTCTGCCTGCAACAACAGAGTGAGTGAGCTAGCTAACTGACTGAGCAGAGTGGAGTTGAATGGCTATTTAAAAGACAATGGAACCCCCCACTGGGTGGGTGAGAAGGTGTCAGTCAGTCTGGTCCAAAGAGGTGAGACAGGAACCAATAGCAGAGCTTGATTTCTTGTCCAAATTGACCGTTTAGCAGGCTGTGTGTAGGATAATGCAACCCCAGTCATGCCAGTGTTAAGTAAAAACATTGAGTACTTTTCCACCACTGGTTTACTTGTTATATTGTCAGATCCTTCCCTGCTGAAGTCAGAGAGGAACCAGATCCTCATTGGAGCATCAGGTGTGGTTGTGGGGCTGCTCTTCACTCTGTCTGGATTCCTCTACTACAAGAGACAGGAACAAGGTCAGTGACACAGTGACAGGGGTCACAGGTCACATGGAGCAATGACTTCTCAAGTCTTTTTTACATTTCAAGGTCTCCCCTTACACATCGGGTGCCAAACACGGTTAAAACCGTGTTTTCAAAGAGTAGCGATTTGGTGCCGAACACGGTTAAAAACGTGTTTTCAAAGAGTAGCGATTTGGTGCCGAACACGGTTAAAACCGTGTTTTCAAAGAGTAGCGATTTGGTGCCGAACACGGTTAAAACCGTGTTTTCAAAGAGTAGCGATTTGGTGCCGAACACGGTTAAAACCGTGTTTTCAAAGAGTAGCGATTTGGTGCCGAACACGGTTAAAACCGTGGTATAAGTCTTTTTGTTATCAGTCTTTTTTTCCACAAGGGGGGGGGGGGCTAGCGCAGCACTGGAATCACCCATGAACACTCCAAGAAGTAAGGGACAGATGGATCACTGTGCCAAAAAATCTGGCTCCCATCCGCTTCCATTCCTATCTCCTTGCTAAAAACCTTAACTTTTTACACTGGGCAAAACGAGTCATTCTCGGTGCACGATCGCTCCGCAATGGTGACTCGCATGAGCCAGGACCATCCATTGCTGTGCACGCATGCATTGTTTACGTGTGTGTGCTCGCCGTGGAGTCCACAGCTCTAAACAGCGCAGTGTGGCAGACGGTGAGATTTCTGGCAACGAACGTAATCTGTTACCATAAAATTCTGGCACCCGATGAGTTAACTCTGACAGTATACACATGGAACCAAATGGACCCTTGCATACTCTCAGAGTTACAGACTTGTAAGGGTCAAGTTAGACCCCCATAAAGGAACCCATAGAGTCCCTGGAATCCACTTTGAGAACCATTGATGGAGAAGCTATGCCAGCTATGTATGCAAAAATAGACTCATTGGAGCTGGTTTACATTGGTTTACATTACTGGTTTACACTGGTTTACATTGGTTTACATTACTGGTTTACATTGGTTTACATTACTGGTTTACATTATTTTAGACCAGTAGTTCTCAAAGTGGAGTCCGGGGACACCCCAGGGGTCCTTGAGGTGGTCCCAGGGGTTCCGCAGTAAAATGAGTTACTATGGCATCAAAACCAGTTTAACCACTTTAATTCTACATACATAAATAGCCAATCTACAGGCTCACAACGCATAGTGACGCGGCATGTTGTGCACTTGTAATGAAAATATTTTACATAATTATGTGAAACATTTGACCAATTATTTTGTATGGGGCAAAATACAATTAATACATATCAACTTAGGTGTCCTTAGACTACCTAAACTGGTTTGGACTCGTTTAGATTACCTGATTTAGGCAGATTTTTGGTTTCACTAGATTAGACATAAGAGTTATTTTGTCACTGTTGTGCTTAATATGTCATCATATTTAATCAAGAGTTAAGAGTGAAACGCACATGTTATTACTTCTAATGCAGTATGTGGAACCTGATGAACATATTACATTAAATGCTGAAGGTTGCTAACCGTAAACCCAACCCCAATATCATGACATCATCATGCATTTGATGACATTCCATCCAGTCCATTTTTTAATCAAGAGGAGGGGCCAAATGTGACTTTCATGCATTAAGCCAAAGTTGACCACGGCATGTTTTACATGATCTGATGTCATAAGTTAGACTGATATAAAATAGATTTGCTTCAGACAAAATGTTCTGAACTGACTCTGGGTGAGTGTTAGATACTTAATACTTGACTCTATCTACCAATAACTAGCTCTATCAACCAATAACTAGCTACATCTACCAATAACTAGCTCTATCAACCAATAACTAGCCCTATCTACCAATAACTAGATCTGTCTGTGTCTATGTCTCCCATCTCATTAGGAAGTCACCCATCTCATTAGGAAGTCACCCGGTGCTGAAGAATTGAAGGTGAGTATCTGTAGACTCCTCCAAAACATATCCCCGTTCACATCCTCCTCCTGAATAGACACAAACACACGTTTATAAAACTTACTTAGGTTACCATTGCAGCCATTGAAGGCAGGAAACAATCATGTACACTTGTCGAGTATTTTGGTGAAGATGAGAGCCGTTGTGGTTATTGTAAGAATGAAATGGGAAGCTTCTCTCAGGGAATGTGGTCCCACACCATGACGGTACAAGACTACCAGGACCTTATAGACCGAGGCTGGAGAAGAAGTGGAAGGTACATCTACAAGCCTACACTGAACAAGACATGCTGTCCACAGTACACCATCAGGTGTCATGCCTTGAGCTTCCAGCCGTCCAAATCTCACAAGAAGATCCTGAAGAGAATGAGCTGATTTCTGTCTAAAGGGGAATTAACGCCAACGGAACAGGGGCGGCTGACCGACCTTCAGACTGAGGTGGGGGACTCTGATCCATCAGTCTCAGAAGCATCCAGAAATGATCCAGTGTCTTCTCCGGATGGGAGACCACCCGCCTCGAACCCTAAACCAGGAATAGGAGCAGATCCTAGCCGGCCTCTGTGTCGGAAGGCCAAGGAGTTGGGAAGGAGCATCGTCTTCTAAAGCAGCAGATGACGCAGGGGGTCTCCATCACCCCCCCTGGCCCACACAGCCAGAGCACAATCCTGGAGGATTTCACCACCGAAGCTCCGCCGCCCGAAAGCCCTCTTCATCGCCTTGAGGTGAGGCTGGTGCGCTCCAGCCCCCCGAGCGCACAGTTCAAAGCCTCTTTCGACGCTTCCTACCAGGTGCACAAACTGTACCAGATGGCCGTTCACAAGGACCCTCCAGACAAGCCCTCCGAGAGCCAGTTCCAGAGGTTCCTCTGCGACTCTCCGCTGGAGGCGGAGTGGCCTCCTGATGGGCCGGATGCGGGCTACGGCTCCTTCCACCAGCAGTACTGGCTGGACGGGCGTATGGTCGCGGTGGGGGTGATCGACATCCTGCCCACCTGTGTGACGTCCGTCTACCTCTACTACCACCCGGAGTTCACCACACTGTCTCTGGGCTCCTACTCTGCTCTCAGGGAGATCGCCTTCACCAGGCAGCTGCACAGACAGTCTCCCAGGCTGTGCTACTACTATCTGGGCTTCTACATCCGCTCCTGTCCCAAGATGCGTTACAAGGGCCAGTACCTCCCCTCAGACCTCCTGTGTCCGGAGACCTTCGTCTGGACGCCCATAGAGCGCTGCGTACCCCGTCTGGAGAACTCCCTTTACTCTCGCTTCAACCAGGACCCTGATGCAGGGGACGCCCGGGTGCTCAGCGATGTGGACAAGGCTCTGGTGCTGTATAAGAAGACAGTTATGTCCTACGCCGCCTACAGACGCAAGCGCGAGGAGGGCTCCAGTGATGAGACGGCGGTGCGGCGGTACGGAGGTCTGGTGGGGCAGGTCTGTGCAGAGAGGATGTTGCTCTACCGCACCTAAACCTTGACACATTGCCTGCCAAGGACGTATGTTTATGTTATGTTTTTTGTTGAAAATTCCACAAGAGGGCGCTCTAAGACAACTTAGGACTTGACTCTGAGAGAAGGAATGGACGGATGTGACGTCATCCCAAAAACGTCACTTCCGTCCACTCCTATATTAGGATTTGTAGAAAAACACATCTCGGATTTCTTCTTTTTAGCGGCGCTAGCCGAGCGGATCCTGCTCTATACCTGACTTTGTCCGTGTTCACCGTCAACGTTCTGATTGGTCAGACCCATCAACGTTCTGATTGGTCAGACCCGTCAACGTTCTGATTGGTCAGACCCGTCAACAAAGTGATTGGTCAAGCTTCACGTGACACATGGCTATAAACACATTATAAACACATATCGATGACATAATGTATCAAAGGCGCCGCTACCTTCACACAGGGTGTGATTTTTTTGGTGAGAATGAGCCTTATTCAACGGGCGATAGCAACAAAACAGGCTAGTCATATGAAGTCCGTTTTGATTCATTGCTGAGACTCTGTTTCTTCGTCTGTCTGTCCTAATGTCAGCCTGTGTGTCCATCTCCTCTCTGTACAAAGTGTTTTTTGCTGCTTCACTTTAATCATTCGAGTCTAATGAACCATAGGTCATACACTCAAAATAAGAATCCATCATGGTTCAACCCCTCAAATAGGCCACTTGTCTGTGAGTCTGTCAGACATATCATTTTTCATGCCACAAATCATGAGCGTAGCATCCGAACTGCTGTGAAACTTTTGCAGGTACAGTATATTCCCACTAGGCCAAGCTAGAACCACCAACCCAAATCTTTCAAAAATCGGCGCTATAACAGGTCGCTTCACATTTATTTATTGGCCTACAACTCTTAAATTGTAGGTCATGCATTCTCTTGAATTTAGGATCTATTAGATAGTTATTCGATAGTGTGTGATATAGGATCACACACTATCGAATAAGATTTCGGACATGCTTAAAAAGTCTCGTTAGGAGTAGTTCACCCAAAAAAAAATAAAAAATCTATAAGTTACACACCCCATGAAGCCTTGAATTCATGGAGATTTTTTTGTTTTTGTCACATTCCTAAGCCAATAATTGGACCGGGTCATCATGAGTCAATAGAGGATATGCGCATGCTTAAAGTGAATGGCACATCGACTGGCAAATCGAGTGGCAAAGAAACATGCAAAATGAGTTTAACATTGTTTAATGTTGTTTAATGCAATCAGATATTACTTTTCTGTTTGGATGCATGGGCTGTCAAGGCCACAAAGTATTTTTTAGACACTCAGGCATTCCTGCATAACTTCCGGGTTTGATGATGATGTCACACGCATATCCTCTATAGAAGACTCCACCGGACATCAAATTAACTGGCACACAGAAGACTCTGTATGTGTGGTTAGTATATACTAGTTAGTATAGACTTTAGGACAGTCCTAATGGTTAGTATAGACTTTAGAACAGTCTAATGGTTAGTGTAGACTTTAGTACACTCTAATTCTTAGAGATTCATTGTATTTGCACAGAACAATGCAGGGTTTGTAGAGTAAAAATATATCTGATCTCAAGTACTCTTGTAGTTACGTGATACCCATTGTATATGTTATGTTTTCCTCATCCTTATGCATGGTGTGGGAATGGTGTCACATGACATCCACACTGGGAATGAACATGTAATATTATCAGTATGTTGATGTCATAAGCTGTCAGAATGTAATCACATCTTGTAGAAAAATCTTTTTAGGCACTTGAAGCTGTCATTTTGTTGACTGTGTCTTGCGTACATGTGTACATTAACAAATGTGTACATTAACAATTCTGTAGTTTTTACTGAGACAACTTCTGAACTTCTGAAGAAAATGTGTTAGTTCTGCTGTCTGCTGACCTAAATCATGGGCTGAGGCGTCAAACCGCATCCTGGTATTGTTGTGTACAGTGCTGGGAAAAGTACCCACATTTTTTACGTACGTTTTTTAAGTAAAAGTATCAATACTGCACTGTAGAAAATATTCAAGTAAAAGTCCAGAATTCAAAATGTACTTGACTAAAAGTACAAAGGCATTGTATCAAAATGTACTTAAAGCACCAAAATTAGAAAGTACTCATTATGCAGAATCTCCCATTTCACAAAGTTTTCAAATGTAAAAATCTTTTGAAAATAGCAGATCTACAAGCTCACAATGCGACGCATTGTGAGCTTGTAGATCGTCTATTTTCAAATGGTCGAAATGTATATAGGGCTGAAGTGGTTAATGTATGTTTTGTAATAATAATCAAAATCTACAAAGTCACTAGTAACTAAAGTTTTAAAATAATTGTATTTTCCTTTACTCAAGTACAGTACTTGAGTAAATGTACTTGGTTACTTTACACCACTGGTTGTGTATGTCAGGCCAAGGATGGCAGTTTGGTACCTGTTTCCTCTTCCCGTGTAGCAACAGCATAGCAACCGAAGTGTACAAGAGAGTTTGCATCCTGTATGAGAGCATACGGTCCTTATTAAACTTCTGTTGTACTTCTAAACTGTTTTGAGTATTTTTCTTGTCAGAAGGTAGAATTATTTTGTCTTTAATAAGTGAGTTTTTCCACCATGTGTTCTAACTGGATGTTTGTGTTTTCAGAGATGAAGCGAGTCACTGCTGACCCCTGGTGGAGAGAAGAGGAAACAACACGCCTGTCCAATCAGCTTTTAAATCCATGTCAACAGAAGCACTCTGATGACTTGATAAACCTTTTTCACAACATGAGTCCTTTAAACAGTGGTGGAAAGTTACTAAATACATTTACTCAAGTACTGTACGTAAGTGCAATTTTGAGGTACTTTTACTTTACTGGAGTATTTCCAATTTGCAATACTTTTACTCCACTACATCTCGGAGGCAATTATTGTACTTTTACTCCACTGCAATTATTTGAAAACTTGAGTTACTAGTTACTTGGTATATTTTCATTATTATTACAAAACCAAAATTTGAAAATAGCCGATCTACAAGCTCACAACGGGTCGCGAAGCGACGTGTTGTGAGCTTGTAGATCGCCTTTTTTAAATGGATTTTTATACATTTTATTCATTTGAAAACTTGTGAAATGGGACCTTCTGCATAACAAGTGCTTTTAGTTTTGGTACTTTAAGTACATTTTGATACCAATATGTATGTACTTTTACTCAAGTACATTTTGAATTCTGGACTTTTACTTGTAACAAAGTATTTCTACAGTATTGCAGTATTGGTCATTTTACTTAGGTAAAACATGTTAGTACTTTTTCCACCACTGTCTTTAAACCTGTGGTTCTCAAACGTTTTCATGTCAAGGACCCACAACTTGACATGCATCTGAAAAGATGTTGTGCCAGGGACCCCTAGAAGAGAAGATGTGTCTCTATCTTTTTTCTATTTTCTTCAGTGTTTTGCCAATTATTTGGAGGCCCACTTACAATATCCTCCCGGCCCACCAGTGGGCCCCCGGACCACATGTTGAGAACTACTGATCTAAATGGACATGAACATGTTAAAGGTCTTATCTATTTGTAATTGTTTATAATTATGTGATAATTCACAAGTTGCAACCATTCATAATAAGTAATCATTTATGTGTAATCATTCATAACCATGCATTGTTTGATGGGACATTTTATTCATAAATAAAGCAATGGAAAGCACTGTGTCGGTGTACTGCGTTTCATCCCGTTGAAAACACAGTTGTAGATCTGCTACTTTGGATGTTACATGAACATGTTTTAGAACCCCTGCAACAGAGTAAAACTCAACATGGTAACATACCCCAGTCCACCACTAGAGGCTCTTTGAGGCTGGGGTGCAATATCAGTGGTCAGCAAACAGTCATCTCATAGCCTATGAACAATAGCAAAGGCTACAGTGTAACATGACTCATGGCCAATGTGCGTAAAGGCCTCGTGACAACTTAGCGGAAGCTGCGTTGGTCTGGTCACTCATCTGCCTACGAACAGGAATATTGCGCTGGCCAAATAGAATAGAATAGTTCCCATCCTTCCCCATAAGATGCGAAAGCTACACTCTCATTGACTGCTGTTTTCAAATCACACCTCCTCATTTCCATTTAATGGAAATAAAATGCTCGATTCTAATTAGCTTGAGAAAAGATGGAGGTGGAGATAAAGAATTTGGAGACACCTGATTTGTTTTCTGCAACTGCAACCAACCAACAAGCGTTCCATCCAGCTTTTCTAAGCTGGGGAACAATAGCCTGGGTGGGGGGAGCCCCCAAAACAAACATTGTATCCACGAAGGAAAAGAGTATCGTCCTGTGAGTTAATATAGCATGAAAATCTGTTGAACCATGTCGAGCCGATCTACAAGCTCACAACGCGTTGCGATGTGATGCGTTGTGAGCTTGTAGATATTTTAAAAAAAAAAGGTATTTAAAAAATATATATATTATCCCCCAAAATACCCCCAAAATACATATTAATTTGGGGGTCCTTCATACGGAAGAAAAGTGAGAGAGAGAAGGGAGAGGGAGTCCCGCACTCTGTCTTCACTTATATAGGAGTTTATTTAGTTAAGATGCAATGTTTCGGTCGCTTGGACCGTCATGCCTTCATGAGGCATAAAGAAGCAGCTGGCACACAGACAGTATAAATGACATCTCTCTGAAAGGCAAGGGCCAATCAAAGCCACACACCAATCCGTTACCATGGAGCAGGAGGCGGCCCATATTAGGTGAGTGAAGGTGGTACTTTTCCACAGTAAAAGTAATATTCTTACAGAACATGACAATACAATACAGCTACAAAGACACAAATAAATAAGTCAGTAGAAAGGTATTGAGTGAGGCAGAATATATAAACATGGCTACAATAACAGTAGTGGTTGGACTGCCCTGAGAAGTACAGTATGGGTTCCACAGAAACCAATGTCTGGCCTAGGTGGAGTTTGGGACCTAAGGTGCGATGGACTTTTTTCATCTTTGCCACCTCACTGTTCCATTTCTCATCTCTCCTCATAAAACATTTAACCACTTCTTGCTGGAATTGTTCAACTGCGTTTCGGATGAGAGTCTCCATCTCCAACATTTTGCGATCTATGTACCCTCTCAGGCTCTCTTCCCTATTGGCAGTACTCTCCACTGATCTTTCAAATTCACCCCGCACATGCTGCACTTCATTTTCGCAGGTTTGTAGTTTATCTTTAATTAAGGCCAATTCCTGCTGTAGGCCTACTAGTGGGGCGGCGTAGCACGAGAAATCAGCCTAATCGCTCACTTTTACGATGAAAGCGCCAAATTTGGCAGAAGTGTTGATTGATATATTGGGAACAAAACTGGATATTGGGACATCACAAATTCTCACCCTGGTGGCCTTGCAGCACCTCCTGATATGCCCTCTACTGGAGCAGCCCTGCACAGCATCGGACTTGGCAGAGTTTAATGAGAAGGGACAGCAATGTGTTCAGCTGTGGCTGAACCACATCTAGCCAAGCCTTGTAACTGACTGTCATGTGGACACGACGAGAAGAAAAACAGACAGTGTTGATTTCGTCGACTAAAACTGTTCGAAAAATGTTCATCGACTACCTTTTTTCACTGACTAAAACTAAATAAAAACATAATAAAAACTAAGCTACGATGGATAAAACTGAGACAAATATATTGACAAATTTGTCAACAAATAGAAACTAGACTAAAATGTTAATGAGGAACTAGTGGAGAAGAGATCCAGTAGAACCAAAAGAGAAGTCCTTTTATGTTTGGTTGAGCTTGGTTGTTGTGCTCTGAAAATAGCAGATCTACAGCTCCGTTGTGAGCTTGTATATATGATATTTTCAGCATGCAGCCAAGTGTAAAAATCAACCATTACGAACGTCCTCAACGCACCGCCAAAATACATTTTAGTCGACTAAATCAACTGTACGTTTAGTCGACTATAATCTTATGATAGTTAGTCAACTAAAACTAGACTAAAACTAAAACTTTTCAGATAACTAAAATATGACTAAAACTAAATTAAATTTTATTTAAAAGACTATG
This sequence comes from Gymnoscopelus microlampas, assembly GCF_963454915.1. Lineage (NCBI taxonomy): Eukaryota > Metazoa > Chordata > Actinopteri > Myctophiformes > Myctophidae > Gymnoscopelus > Gymnoscopelus microlampas. The sequence continues at coordinate 3,683,636 of NC_139950.1, read as the reverse complement.
ACTAAAACTAAATACAAATTTGCTGTCAAAATCAACACAAATTTACAGAGTGTAGTAAAATTCTGTGGGACTATTTTCCTCTATTGAGATGAATGAGAGAGTCCAGGCATGTCTTCTCCTTTGGTTACTTTATTAAGGAGAGAAGAACATTATTGTTACATGACTTTACAGGCATGGCAGGAACAAGAGACAGAACTGAACTCAGAGTGGATATCTATACTCAGTGGCCCTCATTTATCAACGCGGTGCAGCCCAAATAATGGGCGTACGGCGAGATCACCGCACCTTCGGCATTTATCAATATATCCTGACGTGGGCTTCATCCTATACCGTAGGCTGAAATCTCACGTCTGGTCAGGACCAGTTGTTGACGTTGGCTGCGCCCGTTTATTCCATTCTAGACCTGAGGAGCAGCATTGTCTGACTGTCTGAGAGGCATCTGGACACATAATCCACTCCTAAATGTATCTACACTATTAAATAATCCCTGTGAAAATGTAACATTCCATACCGAGCACTGCTTGGTATGGGTTAAATAAATTAATATACAAACGTATTCCATTCATGGCGATGTGATTGGTATCATAATATGTCATTCATGTAGGCTACAAGCCTACGTGACAACAACGATTGTACCGCTACGGTATGGATTACATGAGAAACACAGCTGGGCGGGCGCGTGTGTGTGTGTGTGTGTGTGTGTGTGTGTGTGTGTGTGTGTGTGTGTGTGTGTGTGAGAGAGAGAGAGAGAGAGGGGCGTGTGCGTGTGCGTGTGTGTGTGTGGCAAGGCGATCGGGGAAACTCTTTCTTATTGGCTTTTCATGTCTTTGGTCGTATTCTGGTTCTTCTTCATGTCGTAAAATCAGGGCGTTTTGAGAATATTTAAGGGCGTGTTATTTAAATGACGCTCGTTTTATCAAAGCTCCGACCTGATGTACGCTAGGATCGGCTGTATAGGATCCTTTGATAAATGTGACTTCGACGTTGGTGTACGGCCGAATATATGGAAAAATATACGCCGGTTTATACGCTGCGTTGATAAATGAGGGCCAGTGTGTATGTATATGTGTATGTACAGTACATGTGTGTGTGTGGGTGTGTGTGTCCATTGTGCATGAAACCTAGAGGTCAGCTAAGGTTAGGCATCTCTGGCAATCATCATGTGGACTTCCTAAAGATTGTGCCTTATCTCCTGTGAAAGGCTTTAAGGTTCCTGTAACTAACTTGGAATGCCTACTAGACCAACTAGTATCCGCTTTAAGGTTGACCACAGTAATCAATGGAAAATGTCTATTAGGCCTTCAGTAATAATGTGCCTAGTTACATTGTAATGTGAGTGCATTACAATATGGATGCTGGTATATTAGTGTATAATGGTATATGATATTATGTATGGATGCATGCATGTACGTACAAAGACTATGTTTTGTTTAAATGACTTTTCCTCATTAACAGGTATTTCTAGACTATACTTATTTTAAGATACTACAATAGGCTGAAGGTAAAAGCTTATATATGCCTATCCTACGTACTGTACATAGGATCCCTTTCTACGGCCCCCTCCTTTTTATGAACACACTCTAGCTACCTGCAGGTTTATGCTACTTGTATACTGTATATGCAGATATCTTAGATTGTTGCCTCTCCTTGGCATGTTTCTCTCTACTGTTGTCCTCCTTGATCTCCTCGGCCCCCTTCTTTTCTTTCTTTCTTCCTGAAAACAACAAAAAAGATCTCGCACAAGGAGCTGGCACAAAAACAAATGTCAACACCAACCAAAGTTGGTTGTGATTTATTTAGATTTTTGTATTAATTCATTTTGCATCAAGGTTTGTAGTTATATTTTCCCATATTACATTGTTGCTTCCTATGTCAACTAAAATAGTTTCCCAAATTAAATTATCGAATAAATCAACAAATGAATAACATCATAGCAATTCCTGTGATATCAGTTTAGTAGAATTAATGGATTATTCATTTATGGTTGGACCAAACAATTTGTATCAGGAAACGTCAGGTTAATTAGTTTATACATCATAAAACATCAGGTTGATTAATTTATAAAGTTACATCAGAGATTCAGAGGAATGTGCATTGTCTCTATCGTGCATATTGTATCATAGTGTTGATACAATGTGCTCATACAGATCATGTTGTTTTCAAGCCTTTTGACCACGGAAATAAACCACCGCTCAGCCGTTAACTATGAGGTGCTGGAGCTGAATGAAATCAGTGTGACAGAGAGAAAACAGCAGGCGCACACTCAAACAGGCCTTCTTCAGGCAAAAACAAACTGATCAGGTTACTACTTGGCCTCACACCCAGAACTCACCAAACCCCTGCTCATTATGCTAGGGTGGGATGGCTCAAGGGTAGAGGACAGAGTAAAGCAACCTGCAATGGACCTGGTCTTCAAGATACGCAAGGGAAACAAGGAAGCCCATCTACCTGTCAGACTACTTCAATAATGTGAAAGACACACACAGGCACAACACCAGACGGAGCTCCACTGATCTCACTCAGCCCAGATTCGGCACAAACATGGGGTCGAATCTGTTCTAAAAATGTGGAATGCCCTTCCAAAGAAACATCAAAAAGTGTGACCCCGTACCCTCCTTCAAGGCCGCCATAAAAGAACAACTGTCTGCAATTTGTAAATGGTCCTACAAAAGCCCTCTCAGCTTAACACAAGAAATTGACCCCCCCATCAATCAATCAATCAATCAATCAATCAATCAATCAATCAATCAATCAATCAATCAATCAGTCAATCAATCAATCAATCAATCAATCAATCAATCAATCAATCAATCAATCAATCAATCCTGAAAGCTTGCATTAAACTCTTAGGTACCTGCACAGTGTTTGAGTTTGTGGCTGCTGTTTTCTCCTTTTTGACCATGAACATATCACACAAAGGAGGGTATTCAACTTTTCATTAACTTTTATTTATCATAGATAATAGATGTTTGCATCTCTGACCAGACTGCATACACACCTATTGTTACAAAATACACAGAAAATGTATTATCTTTGAATTTCTGCTTCTACGTTCCGCGACCCATGATGGCTTTCTTAGTGTTTCTCTCAGGTTTCAAAATCATTATATAACACTTTGGTCCAAACAATGCCGATAAAAGGCCGAAACTAGATGCTAAAATAGCAAATACCTCCACTACATCTGCATATTTGCCTGGAGAGCTGATATATGCTGGGATGAAGGCTATCCACACGGCACAGAAGATTAACATGCTGAACGTGATTAACTTGGCTTCATTGAAGTTGTCTGGGAGATTCCTTGCCATGAATGCCAGGACAAAGCTGAGGAGTGCCAGTAAACCAATATAACCTAGCAACACTGCAAAACCAACTGTTGATCCAACTTCACACTCATACACTATCTTATCACTGTGGTATTGTGTGTTTTTATGAGGAGTTGGTGAGGCAGACACAAGCCAGGCTGTGCAGATTATTACCTGGATGGAAGTAAGTGTCAGAACTATTCCTCTCTGCTGCATAGCACCGAAAAACTTCATAATGTCTGCACCCCCAGGCTTGGAGGCCTTGAACACAGCCAACACCACCATAGTCTTTACCAGGATACACGAGACACACAGCACAAAGCTGATCCCAAATACTGCATGCCTTAGTTGACAGGTCAAGAGTCTGGGACGGCCAATGAAAAGAAGAGAGCACAAGAAACATAGTTTGAGTGACAGCAAGAGTTGGAAGCTGAGTTCTGAGTTGTTGGCGCGCACCATGGGCGTGTCTCGATAATTGATGAAAATTCCGAGGACAATGGCACAGAAAAGTGTGCCTAACAATGAGATGGTTGTCAAGGAGATACCCAGGCCCTCATGGTAGGAGAGGAACTCCATGATCTTACGGACACAGTGGTCACGCTGGGGACTGGACCAGAAGTCCTCTGGACAACTGGTGCATTCTGTAGAGTCTTAACAAAGACAGCAAGGTTAAAGGCAATGTTTCTAATGTTAACCTACATTGTTGCATCCTATCCTGTCTGTCTGTCTGTCTGTCTGTCTGTCTGTCTGTCTGTCTGTAACCATGTATCTCCTTAGTGAGTTGACCAATTGATCGGAACTTGCACATGGGCACTGACTTTTCTTGGTATTTCTTTGCCACAGACTATGGATCTGTAGTAGCAGTTGTAATCCCTAGTCTCAAGTACGCACAGAGTTTGGTTGTGAGCATCCCTGGGTATGGACTAGTAATGTAAACTAACCTGTCTTGTTGCTGATCTCTCCCTCAGAACATGCAATGCAGTCAAAGCAGCAGACAGGTTCTCCTTTCCTTCTGGCCACACGGGTTCCAGGAGAACAGCTCTCACTGCACACTGAGCGAGGAGGCTACAGAGGATATTATCTATGATTAATCTTAGACTAAACGAAATAACATTCACACCATGAGATCAGCATTGGTTATTTTAGAAAGCTTTAAGTGACCTTTGTGGATTCAAAGCTCCAGAAGATTTTGTCTTCATCAAGGATGAGTTCTTCATCTCCGGAGGCTGACTTCTTGAACACACCTACATTTTGAACATTTAAACTTCCATCAGGGAGCCACACCCAGTTCACGATATCCAAGATGGGTAAAGCACCTCCATTTTCATCAAACGATACATCATCCCCAGATGATGTGGTGAAGTTGACTTTTTCCAGGTAATACAAAAGCTAGAAAGTGTGTATACGACAAGGGAATTAAACACTAGTCAACTCACACACTGCACTTCCCCATGTTTGTGAAACTATTTAGCAAGCGATGTGTCCGCTAAACGGCACTAATATGGATGAGTAGAACAACTACAGTACAGAATAGCCTTCCCTTGACCTTAAGGGTTTAAGTTCATGTTCTTTTGGGGTGTAGGTGGATCGCAGAAAGGAGAGAGATAGTCTAACTAGAAAAAGTGCTCCTCGGAGCACAAGTCTCCGCCAGGTCAGCTAGGTTATTATGGCTTCCTGGTGGCGCTATAACAGGCCAATGTGAAAAGGGTGCCATTTCTTCTTAGGCCTTGCACGTTAATCGGACACTGCATTCATGAGTTGAGGCATTTTGTTCCAAAAATGTGGTTTGCTAAATTAGACCAGCTGGTGGCGCTATAACAGGCCAATGTGAAAAGGGTGGCATTTCGTCCTCGGCCTAGTGGGAATGTGTGTGCAAAATTTCACAGAAATCGCACACTGCGTTCATGATTTGAGGAATTTTGTTCAAAACGGACCAATCCTGCAAACTTTAGAAGCCAATGTTAGCCAAGTAGGATAGAATATGAAGTATCGGACACATCCATCTTGATCACATGACTATAGAGAGACTGTGTACCGATTTGCGTGAATTTTGAACAGAATCTGAAGGAGTAAGAGCAAAAAATGTGTTTTTCAAAACTCAGCCTCCTGGTGGCGCTCTAAAAGGCATATGTGAAAAATGCACAGCAAAGGGTTTTCCTTGGCCTCTAAGGAGTGTGCATGCAAAGTTGCACGCAGATCGGTGCAGTTATAGCTAAAAACGTGAATCGGCCTGTTATATCGCCACCATGAGGCTGATTTGAAAGTTTTCAAGTGACATTTCTTCCTGGGCCAAGTGGGAATGTATGTGAAAAATTGCACGGAAAGTGCATGCTGCGTTCATGATTTGAGGCATTTTGTTCAAAATGAACCAATCCTGCTAACTTTGGAAGCCAATCTTAGCCAATCAGGATGGAATATGGAAAATCGGACAGATCCGTGTTGATCACATGGCTATAGAGATACTGTGTACTGATTTGTGTGTTATTTGGAGAAAATCTGTTGGAGTAACATTAAAAAATGTGTTTTGCAAAAGTCGGCCTCATGGTGGCACTATGACAGGCTGATCTGAAAAATGTGGGGCAGAGGTTCTACTGTGGCATCCAGGGAGTGTGTGTGTGCAGTTTCACAGCGACCGGGCCAACGGTGGCGGAGATTAGCTGGTCGCAGACAGAAGGACGGACACACACACACACGGACGGACGGACGGACGGACGGACGGACGGACGGACGGACAGACGGAGGGTAAAACATACTCTTCTCGCCATGCCTATCGGCCTGGCGGAGACAACAAGAGAACAGCCCCAAGCGTGCTCATCTAGAATGACAAAAAACAAGTTGTGAAGGCTAGATCACAACAAAGTATAATGATCAATCATAGCCAAGATAAGAAATAAGTATGAGCGGCTGACTACATACGCAGGCCATCTATCTGAATGTTGTGCATGTGTACTGCAGGTTAGACTTGCATGATGACAGTCAATGAAAGGTGTGTTCTATTCACTATATTTTCTATAACAGCTGAGTGCAGACATCAGTGGCCAAATTCGGTGTAAATGAAGAGAAATTGAGTTGTCTGTTTATTGTTAAGTGATGTAAATTACAGTACATTTTGTTAAAAAAGGACTTGGTTGCACATGTGATCACATGACAAGACATGTCATTTTGTGGTACCAATATCAAATCATAGGCTATTAATTGTAGTTAATATATGGTGACAGTCTGCCTTTACTACAAGAGTTTTATCTTAACTTCCTGAAATAATTCTGAAATAATTACAGGGATAGTATATTGCTATTTTAGATTTGTATCTTATTTTACAAGATGGGGAATGAGATTCAAATGATATTTTGCAAGCAATAATTAGCCAAGAAAGTGCTGTGGCAATCACATAAACTTACAGAGTAGTTGGGTTCTGTCCAATATCTAACCACCTATATCCACCTCTGATCAAAGTTAGGCACTATTTACATGTTATTATTATTCTGAGTCCAAATAGAAAACCTTAACAGATAGTGTGAATTGATATTGTATACCTGCCATGGCTGTATTGTCTGCACACTGGCACAGCTGTGCCCAATGAAAGGCCCTCTTCCTGGCTCACACTGCAGCATGTCATGGAGGGCATGGGCCAGAGCATACACAGCCTTGTACACATTATACTCTCGCCTCAGGTCAGACGTATCCAACAAGAATGTTTTTTCTAGGTCCTCTTGTCCATTACACTGGACCAGCACTACATCTTTAACATGGATGTCTTCAACATCCAACCACCATGGTGGAATATCATGGAGTGAAAATGTACACCCAAATGTCAACTCCCAAAACTCCCTCACCTGAAGACACACCATGAAACCATGTGAATTAGTAGCAGACATTTACAATTACATTAGCAGACATCAGTTTAAAATGGCAGCTTAAAGGTAGGGTAAGTGATCTATATTGTGATAATAATCATTGGTATAGAGTGGTTGTTCAGTAACAGTGTTAAATAGCTTTTTATTATGATAGTAATCATTGCTAGTGTCTGTTCAATAACAGTGTTAAATAGCTCTATATTGTGATAGTAATCATTGCTAGTGTTTGTTCAAAAACAGTGTTAAATAGCTCTATATTGTGATAGTAATCATTGCTGGTGTTTGTTCAGTAACAGTGTTAAACAGCTCTATATTGTGATTGTAATCATTGCTACAGAGTGTTTGTTCAGTAACAGGGGTCTCCCTGTCTCTCCAGCTCTTTAATACACAGAAAATACATTTTCAGGTAGGTGACAAAAATTCTGCCAATCAGGAGAGAGTACCCATTCATCAGCTTCAATTTCTTAGTGTTCCAGTTCAACATTTTTTCTGCTCATTTATTTGTCAGATTGTCACTTCCAATTCCACTTGTTTAATCTGTATCCTGTCTGAGTTCTCTATCCTGATTGGATAAAATTGGCATCCCGACCTGAAAATGCATTTTCTGTTTAATAAAGAGCAGGAGAGACATGGAGACCCCTGTTACTGAACAAACACTCTACAGAAATGAGTACTATCACAATATATAGCTATTCAACACTTATTTTAACCAAAGAAAATCAGTTAAACTAGCTTTAAATACTGAATGAAACAAAAGACTCACTACTGTGTTGTCAGGGTCATTGTCAGGATGTATTTTCATCAGGAAGTCCCTCAGACCTGGTATGTCTCCACGATGGATGGTGGGGCCCAGGTGTCCTGTCATGTAGGCCTTGAAGGAAGGATTCTTGAGTCTAGTCCATGTCGTATAGCCAGGCCTGGTCAGCCACTGCAGACCTGTTACATTCTGCTTTATCACCTAATGGGTTTTACAGAATCGTTGGTGACGCGCACACTGACTTTGAAGTGGGACGGTCGGACTGTTCTCGAGGTATGTGAACTACCGGCGGACGTACAAACACACAGACAGATTTTTGCACATTTCTTTGTAAGATGCTTACAATAAATGGGCCAAAAACGAACAATAAATAATTGTTGAATACTTGAATACTGCATATCCAAATTCCACCCCCACTTTCCCAACAACGGAATTAAACAATATCAACTCAAACACCAATACATGAAATCTTGCCTTGAATACTGTATTATCTAAATTCAGATCCCTTATAATCATGAATCCTAAAGTCATAGGTATATATCATAAAGCCCAACCTCCTCCATGATATTGACCAGATATTCTGCATAATAAATGACCACACGAGCCGTGGATTCCTTCATCACAGTGACGATCCTCTGCACGACGGCCATGTACGGGGCCATAACCTCCATGTACGCCAGACATCCCAGACCAGTGCGGTCCAGCTCTGACCGGAGGGTCCTGGCGATATATTGGCCGTCATCGTCATCATCGACCACCAGTCCTACCCAGGTCCACCCAAACCGCCTAATCATCTGGACGATAGCTCGCACCTGATTGGAGGGATAATTAATTAGTCTAGATCAGGGTTAATATAGATAACTAAAAGTAATGGAATAACAAAGAAACTTGAATTAAAAAAATATGATAATTTAAAAAATACATTTTAGGATACTGAAATAAGAATAAAAACGAGGCCTTTACAACAATAACCAAGTGAAACTGTGTTGTGTGTAATTAATACAAAACTAACTAAGACAAACTAAAATCATAGAGGGAATGTCCTTAGATCTACTATTTTTGGTATTTTTCTGACCTTGTTGAATCTTGCCCTTGACTACCCCCACATTACCAAAACAAACACATCTATCGTTCACCGTGAAGGCTCCACTTGGCATTGTTCTAAAGAAGGAGGAGAACTGGTGACGGTCACTCAGACAGGAGCAGTCAAAGTAACTGATCTGTATAAAAACAGAAACACTGGAATATGCTTTTTTTCATTCCCCAAACGTCTCCTGCAAGCAGAGAATATGAGCATTATGAGCACAGGAGAATATACAAATAAATCCAGTGGGATAATCACCCCCTCGGCCTCTCCCGAAAGCATTTGAAAGGACTCAGTAAAAGAGATAAAAGCGGCAGAAAGCAGAACACTTCCATTTCAAATTGTCACCTTCAATTGACTGATAAAAAAAAACATAACTGACGTTGGAATTAACCATTTAAAACGAGAGAAGGAAGCGAGAAGGAAACACATCCAGGGCACTTCAGACCACAATGAAGACCTGAGAGGTTCGTCACGTGTAGGTCATATATCGTTGTTGTCGGGCAGAAAACCTGTTATCTCCATATTTTTACTTTTTGTGTTTTTTTTTTATATAAACGCCCAACTTGATCATACTACAGCGTCACACAAAAGCATCAAAGGTAGCAGATCTACAAGCTCGAAACGCGGCGTGAAGCGACACGTTTCGAGCTTGTAGATCTGCTACTTTTGAGGCTTTTGAATTTGAATCCTGAAAAGTAACGGTTTTGGACATGAGGTTTCCACCCGACAGAGACAATATATTATTTCCACTGGAAGACGGAGTACCTTGGATTTATTTTCCATGTTAGTCTGAGGTCTGCTGTTGATGAGGAATTAAACAGTCAGACTTTACAGACAGCAAAGCAGAAAATGTTTAGGAATGACCTACGGGATCTTACGAGATCAGGGACGTGCGTTGTACACACATGTTGCATTTTGTAACCTTTTTATGCATTGACCAAAGTGATTGATACATAGGGTTTAAGGCAGGGGTGTTCAACAGGGGGTCCGGGACCTCTAGGGGGTCCTCAGAGTTACTACAAGTAATGCCAAATGTTTGAATGATGGGAACTGTTTCTTTTTTATTAACCACTTGAACCCTAGCATCCTTATTCTGGGGGCAACATTGAAGAACCCTGGTATAAGGTTACAAAATATGGGGACTCATAGGATATCCTATTTTTAGGTCCGGTCAGAGATTCAAACCTCTTCAGGTCCTTTGCGCTCTGACCCTCTGAAAACACACTCACATGTTCTGTCTGCAAATAAAATGTTGTCGCTGTCGGCAGAAAGACAGTTATTTTTCAATGAATGGAAGAAGAAAATAAAAAAACGAATGCAGTTATTATTTAGTCAAAAGCTAAACCCACACAGACTTAAACACTTTAACCTTAAAAAAAACACACGGATAGCTGATCTACAACGTGTCACATCATGGTACTTTGTGAGCTTGTACATCAGATTTTTTTGTAAAAGAAAACATTCAAAGTTGAATTATGGAAATAAAGGGTTTCTGCCTGTAACAAATATCAAGTATTTCAAGCTGTAAAAAAGACAATATACAATGTTCATCACATTTGTAAATAAATAACCAAATTTAAGCATATATCAAATTGGAGCTGGCAAAAGGCTTTACCAAACTTACCATGGGCACTCTGTACAGACCTACAGTACCACACTAGAGATGAAGTAGTAAACTTACCATGGGCACTCTGTACAGACCCAACACACTTGAGACGGGAATAGAGAGTGTTGTGGAAGCGGGGCCCACAATCCCCAGCACCGGAGGGGACCCGACACAGCTCTCGTCCAATTCAAACCGCTCCTCTCTCCCATTGACTAATGACATCGCTGCAAGGAGAGCACCTCTCAGCATGAAACAGTCGTCATAGATCCCATAGCCCAGAGTCACATTGGGCAGCAGGCTGGGGTTTCTGTTGATCTCTGTGATGGCAAACGCCATGGTCAGGGCAGCCCTGAATGACTGAACGTAAAAACTAACACAAAACATTATATTTGTAGAAATAAACAACATACTATCAAAACTGTCAAAACAAGTTGCCCTGGTCTCTTGCTTTATTTATATGTTTATTTGACAGGGACAATACAAAAAACAATGTATCAAGTTATTCGAACATGAATTTTATGTGGGGTTTCTAGCCGAGGCTAATTTGCAACCCCTGTCCCTGGTTAGGCCTTTCTATATCTACCTACTTGCTATTTGTATGTGTGATACTCACCTTTTGCAATTTTGGTCCTCTTGCCTGGAGGTGAAGTTCACCTCAGGAAAGATGACTCTGGAGTGCATCGGAAACAAACCACCCAGAACAAAGTCTCCAGCCTGGTAAAATCTGCTGAGATTAAACGGTGCCTGTGACTCACAAGAAGAGGGAGATGAGGAAGACAAAGCAGAGAATGAAGAGAACAATATCAAGGTCAAGTTCAGGTATGAAAGCAGGTGTGTGTCTTGAGAAGCCCTCATGACTCTCCTCGTCTGTCTGACCCCCACCTTTCTAAATCCATTGTCCAGTTACGTTTTATACACGGTGCTGTGCCATCCCCTGTGCCAACGTATGCCACTACGTAATCTTTCACAACACCCATGTGGGCAGAGGCAGAAATAGGGGCATGATGTAACAATAGAGTTCTCAACGGGCCTGAAAATTAAGGCCCGGCCTAACTGGGCCCTACTTGCCCGGCCTGAGGCTCTGCCCTAACGATTACCATACTTTTAGGCCAGAAAACCCGAGAACCCCCAAAAAGTGTCATTGAATGCTTAATGTCCTCAAAGTCCAACAAGCTTCTAACTGAGCAGATTTTTTTCTTCTTCACGGAACCCGAGGCCCGACTAATTAGCATGGATTTTGGGCCCGGTCCGAAAACGTCGGGTCGGGTCGGGTTCGGGCAGAATGTCATGTGTTCATCCACTTGCCATTAATTGATATTAATTATGCCTGATCATGTTTAATTGAAATTAAACATAGCGTTTGTAGACCAATAGTTTCAGACTTCAATGTGAGGGCCACTATGAGACACTAGTACCGTGTGTGTGTGTGTGTGTGTGTGTGTGTGTGTGTGTGTGTGTGTGTGTGTGTGTGTGTGTGTGTGTGCGTGTGTGTGTGTGTGTGTGCGTGCGTGCGTGCGTGCGTGTGTTTACTTTAACACACTCACTCTGAATTAACAATACATGATTTTGGCACATTTTGATATAAAGTTACATTATTATACTCTACAACATTGCAGGGGAATTATAAATCTATATAAAGTTATTAAACTTATACTTTGGACAATCTCATCACATAAACACATTTAATTAGAGCGGCAGATTTAGCGAGGCATTGACCCATGTGAGATTTAATTAGTGTTATTGTAATGTTTGAATCTTATCCTCTTAGGTCTGGATTAATTAAAAACACCACTGTGTGTGTGTGTGTGTGTGTGTGTGTGTGTGTGTGTGTGTGTGTGTGTGTGTGTGTGTGTGCGTGCGTGCGTGCGTGCGTGCGTGCGTGCGTGCGTGCGTGCGTGCGTGCGTGTGTGTGTGGGGGGGGGGGGGCTGCCTACAGATGACATCACTCTGCTGAGCGTCATTTGGGACACGACCCCTCACACCTCTAAAAACATCCCTGATCCTCCACTCTTCCATGTTCTCATCTCACTTGCCCCTGGAACCTGTCTTTCAGGTCTGTTGCATCATCCATGGGCCACTTGAGACATGAATAGTTCTGATTTTCTGACATGATTCAGCTGTATAACATGTTTCTATACTGGGTGCCCTATCTACACTGTAAAATCCTCAGTGCTAATTTCACTTTGAGAGTGGTGTTTCCACCTGTAAAATCCAACACAAACATTTTTCCAAAAAAAAGAAACATACAGTTGTTCAATATTGATTCATATTTCACATTTCGCTGTTGTCGGGCAGAAACCTCCTATCTCAATAGGAATCAATGCCTTGATCACACTACAGTGTCACACAAAAGTATCAAAAGTGGCAGATCTGCAAGCTCTAAACGAGGCGCGAAGCGACATGTTTTGAGCTTGTAGATCTGCTACTCTTGATATTTTTTTATTTGAATCCTGAAAAAATAACAATTTGAAGAAACACAATTTTGAGGTTTTCTCTATCAGTCTCCCAATCCAAAGATAAGTTGTTTCATAAGCTCTACCATCTTGTCTGTAGGCATATATTCTATAGCCCGAAAATTGTGGATATCTTGTCAACTATACAGAATGTGTGCTTCACAAATAATGTTCCCACGTGGATCAATACAAAACACATGCTGTCTAATTGTCCCTGATGGAAGCTTGATGTCGACTAAGACATATGTACGTAGCCGTAACTCTTCCCTGATTTTGGTGAAGACCTCTGGTGACATGGGGTCTGTAGGCTTCTTCAGAATTTGGATTGGTTCCTTTAAAATCCCTTCTAAAACTCCTGCCCATGTTACACAGGAATCTGAACGCAACACAATCAGCGTAAGGGCGTATTCACTGTATCGAAGACACTCGACAAACACTCAAACCTTTTCTCCTCCAGTTCCAACTCTTCGATCCTGAAAAAGAGTGAGACTTCTAGAGTAACACTTGCGATGCATCCCATGTATATGATACATTATAGACAAAGACCTACCATAAAGCATTATAATAATTGTATATTGCTTATAACAGTATAATTATATAGACTCATAAGGTTAAACTGTAAATATTTATTTTATGTTTGCATTGTTGTTTACTGCACTGTTGTTTATCCACCTGTTTGAGTGATTGAATGGAAACTTTTTTTGTGTCTCATCCATTTGGCGTTTTTTTCCAAAAAACATGACCTACAGTGGGTGACTGTGGTCGAGGTTGTTGACACATTATAGAACACAAACATTATTTTGATACGAAAGCATTTGCTAGTGTATGTTAAATAGAATTCTCAAATTCTGCCCGAACCCGACCCGCCCCGACGTTTTCGGGCCGGGCCAGGCCCCAAATCCTTGCCAATTTGTCAGGCCAAGCTGAAGAAGAAAAAAAAGGAAAAAATATATTACCACCAAAAAAATACATTTCAACTGCCCCTAGTGGCCTAACGGTAAGGCCAACGGAAATGGCAGTGGATGTGTTGGATGCAGCTCAAAGTGAACTTTACTCATGTATCTACTTTGTCTCCGTCCGTCCGACCTTCCTAGCCTGTGTTATTAAAAAAAAAACGGGCGACAATGACCAAAACTCAATCGAAAATCGGCGATCGAAAATCCACAAAAGTGCCCGTTTTCAAGATGTTTTGGCCATTATCTCTGGAACGGAAGGTCTAATCTGCTCAGTTAATCAGTTGGTAATTGTTCGGGCTGGACCGAGGCTCAGTAGGACCCAGTTAGGGCCGGGCCTTAATTTTCAGGCCCGTTGAGAACTCTAATGTTAAGTCATGCCCCTACTTCTGCCTCTGCCCACATGGGTGTTGTGAAAGATTACGTAGTGGCATAAGCTGGCACAGGGGATGGCACAGCACCGTTGGGTGTTGTGAAAGATTACGTAGTGGCATAAGCTGGCACAGGGGATGGCACAGCACCGTGTATAAAATGTAACAACTGGACAATGTATTTAGAAAGGTGGGGGTCAGACAGATGAGGAGAGTCATGAGGGCTTCTCAAGACACACACCTGCTTTCATACCTGAACATGACCGTGATATTGTTCTCTTCATTCGCTGCTTTGTCTTCCTCATCTCCCTCTTCTTGTGATTCACAGGCACCGTTTAATCACAGCAGATATTACCAGGCTGGAGACTTTGTTCTGGGTGGTTTGTTTCCGATCCGCAACGTCATATCCATCAATCCTGAGGTGCACTTCACCTCCAGGCAACTGGACCAAATTTGCAAAGGGTCAGTATCACACATGCAAACAGCAAGTAGGTAGATATAAAAAGGCCTAACCAGGGTCAGGGGTCGCAAATTAGCCTTGGCTATAAACCCCACATACAATTCATGTTTTTATAACTTGATACATTTTTTTTTTGTCCCTGTCAAATAAACATATAAATAAAGCAAGAGAACAGGGCAAATTGTTATGACAGTTTTGACAGTATGTTGTTTATTTCTACAAATATAATGTGTTGTGTTAGTCTTTACGTTGAGGCGTTCAGGTGTGCCAAGACAATGGAGTTTGCCATCACAGAGATCAACAGAAACCCCAGCCTGCTGCCCAATGTGACTCTGGGCTATGAGATCTATGACACCTGTTTCAGGCTGAGAGGTGCTTTCCTTACAGCGATGTCATTAGTCACCGGAGCGGTTTGAATTGGACGAGAGCTGTGTCGGGTCCCCTCCGGTGCTGGGAATTGTGGGCCCCTGTTGCACTGCACAGTCTATCGCTGTCTCTAATGTGTTGGGTCTGTACAGAGTGCCCATGGTAAGTTTACTACTTCATCTCTAGTGTGATATGTTTGTACAGAGTGCCCATGGTAAGTTTATTACTTCAACTCTAGCGTGGTAGGTCTGTACAGAGTGCCCATGGTAAGTTTGGTAAAGCCTTTTGCCAGCTCCAATTTGATATATGCTCAATTCTGGTTATTATTGCCTTTTATACAGCTTGAAATACTTGATATTTATTACAGGCATAAACCCTATCTCCATATTTCAACTTTGAATGTTTTCTTTTCTTTCCTCTCTCTCTCTCGTAAATTAATGCCCAACTTTGTTACACAAAAGTACCAAAAATATCCGATCTACAAGCTCACAACGTGCCATGATGTGACACGTTGTAGATCAGCTATTTGTGTTTTTTTTAAGTTAAAGTGTTTTAAGTCTGTGTGGGTTTTCATAAGCATTTCACAGATGAAAATGATTAGCTTTTGACTAAATAATGACTACATTAGATCCATTGGAGCAGCGTTTGTTTTTTCTTCTTCCATTTATTGAAAAATAACTGTCTTTCTGCAGACAGCGACAACATTTTATTTGCAGACAGAACATGTGAGAGGAGCTCATTTTGGTTTTCAGATGGTCAGAGTGCAATCGACCTGAAGAGGTTAGATTTTCTGCCCGGACCTAAAAGCAGGGTAATATCCTATATGTGTTACCATGTTTTGTAACCTTATACCAGGGTTCTTCAATGTTCCCCTAGGTGTTTTTAGAATCAGCCTCAGGTCTAAATGGCTTAAAAGAAACAGCTAAACAACCTATCATTCAAACATTTGCCATTACCTGTAATAACTCTGAGGACCCCCTAGAGGTCCCGGACCCCCTGTTGAACACCCCTGCGTTAAACCCTATCAATCACTTTGGTCAATGCATAATGGTCATTCCTAAAGGTTTTCTGCTTTACTCTCTGTAAAGTCTGACTGTTTAATTCCTCATCAACAGCAGACCTCAGACTAACATGGAACATTAATTCAAGGCACTCCGTCTTCCAGTGGAAATAATATATTCTCTGTCGGGTGGAAACCTCTATATGTTAAAAAACGTTACTTTTCAGGATTCAAATTCAAAAGCATCAAAAGTAGCAGATCTACAAGCTCGAAGCGTGTCGCTTCACACCACGTTTCGAGCTTGTAGATCTGCTACCTTTGATGCTTTTGTTTGTTATATGTTGTTTATAATCAGTCAATTGAAGGTGACAATTTGAAATGGAAGTGTTCTGCTTTCTGCTGCTTTCACCTCTTTTACTGAGTCCTTTCAAATGCTTTCGGGAGAGGGAGAGGCCGAGGGGTTGATTATCCCACTGGATTTATTTGTATATTCTCCTTTGCTCATAATGCTCATATTCTCCGCTTGCAGGGGATGTTTGGGGAATAAAAAAAAGCATATTCCAGATGTTTCTGTCTTTTTACAGATCAGTTATTATTCCACCTGCACCTGTCTGAGTGACCGTCACCCCTCCTTCTTTAGAACAATCCCAAGTGGAGCCTTCACAGTAAACGTCTAAAGACGATAGATGTGTTTCTCTTTGTAATGTGGGGTAGTCAGTAGTCTCGCGTCACCAGACTACTATTCCACAATCTCTGAATGCTATATAGAGTCTGGGACTCCACTTCCCGAAAGCTGTGTAACGGAAGTTGTTCAGACCGGAAAAACATTCGACCAATCACGACGCGGTGCCCGTGGACCTGTAGTCCTAGTGGAAACAGAACCGAGGCGGAAGCATAGTCATAGGAGCGGTAGATTCATGTTATTTGTGCGAGGATTGTTTATCACAGAAAACTTAGAAAGGTATCATGGAATTAACGCCGAAAAAACTGTGAAAGAAGACACTAGTAGACATAAACGATATTTATGAGATTCGTTGATTCCAGTCGGACTCATTTGCGCCACTGCACAATGCTGAAACGGACGTGGGTAGGGGAGGGGCATCCGCTTTCCCCTTACACATGATCAGAGCTTCCGAGTCCCAGACTGTATGTCGGAAACATTTGTAAATTGTGGGAGGCAACAGTCTGGCCACGCGAGACTAGGTAGTCAGGGGCAAGATTCAACAAGGTCAGAAAAATAGCAAAAATAGTAGATCTAAGGACATTCTCTCTATGCTTTTAGTTTGTTTTAGTTAGTTTTAGTTTTGTAATTACACACAACACAGTTTCACTTGGTTATCATTGTTGTAAAGGCCTAATTTTTATTCTTATTTCAGTTACCTAAAATGTATTTCAAAAATATTATTATTATTGTTTATTTCTAGTTTATGTGTTATTCCATTAGTTTTAGTTAACTATAATAACCCTGATCTAGACTAAATAAATATCCCTCCAATCAGGTGCAAGCTATCCTCCAGATGATGAGGCGGTTTGGGTGGACCTGGGTAGGACTGGTGGTCGATGATGACGATGCCGGCGAGAGGGTCGCCAGGACCATCCGGTCAGAGCTGGACCGCTCTGGCCTGGGATGTCTGGCGTACGTGGAGTTTCTGAAACTGAAACGGGCCAACTGGCAGAGGATCGTCACTGTGATGAAGGAATCCACAGCTCGTGTGATCATTTATTACGCAAACTATCTGTTTTATGTCATGGAAGAGGTTAATTGGGCTTTATGATACTCATGATGATGTTAATTTTAGAATTCATAATTATAAGGGATCTGAATTTAGATAATACAGTATTCAAGTATTCAAAGTTTTCATGTATTGGTGTTTGAGTTGATATTGTTGAATTCCCTTTTTGAGAGAGTGGGGATGGAATTTAGATATACAGTATTCAAGGCAAGCTTATTTATTGTTCTTTTTTAGACACATTTATTACAAGCATCTTGCAAAGAAATGTACAAAATCTATGTCTGTCTGTGTGTCTGTACATCCGCCGGTAGTACACATACCTCGAGAACCGTCCGACCGTCCGACTTCAAAGTCAGTGTGAGCGTCACCAACGATTCTGTTCAACCCATTAGGTGAGAAAGCAGAATGTGACAGGTCTACAGTGGCTGACCAGGCTGGGCCTTACGACAAAGTCTAGACTCCAGAATCCTTCCAACAGGCCCTACATGACAGGACACCTGGGCCCCGCCGTCCATCATGGAGACATACCAGGTCTGAGGGACTTCCTGATGAAAATGCATCCTGACAATGACCCTAACAACATTGTAGTGAGTATTTTGTTTCATTCAGTATTTAAAGGTAGTTTAAGTGATCTTCTTTGGTTAAAATAAGTGCTGCATAGCTCTATATTCTGATAGTACAAATTACAATAGTGTTTGTTCAGTAACAGTGTTAAATAGCTCTATATTCTGATAGTACTCCTTACAATAGTGTTTGTTCAGTAACAGTGTTAAATTGCTTTATATTGTGATAGTAATCATTGCTATAGAGTGTTATTGCTATTCAATAACAGGGGTCTCCATGTCTCCTGCTTTTTATTAAACAGAAAATGCATTTTCAGGTCGGATGCCAATTTTATCAAATCAGGATAGAGAACTCAGACAGGATACAGATTAAACAAGAGGAATTGGAAGTGATGACATAAATAAATGAGCAGATTTTTGTTTTAACTGGAACACTTTAAAATTGAAGCTGATGAATGGGTGCTCTCCCCTGATTGGCTGAATTTTTGTCACCTACCTGACAATATAAAGCTATTTAACACTGTTACTGTACCAACACTAGCAATGACTACTATCACAATATAAAAAGCTATTTAACACTGTTACTGAACAAACACCCTATAGCAATGTTTATTATCACAATAGATCACTTACCCTACTGTTAAGCTGCAATTTTAAACTAATGTCTGTTTTAAAGTAATTCACATTGTTTCTTGGTGTCTTCAGGTGAGGGAGTTTTGGGAGAGGACATTTGGGTGTACATTTGTATATGATCCGGATGTTGATGTAGTGCAGTGTACTGGACAAGAGGACATAGAAAAAACATACTTTTTGGATATGTCTGACCTGAGGGCAGAGTATAATACGTACAAGGCTGTGTATGCTCTGGCCCATGCCCTCCATGACATGCTGCAGTGTGAGCCAGGAAGAGGGCCTTTCACTGGGCACAGCTGTGCCAGTGTGCAGACAATACAACCATGGCAGGTATACAATATGGGGCGGCAGTGGCTCAGGGGTAGAGTGGCCGGGTAGAGTGAACTGGAAACCGCAAGCTTCCCAGTTCGATCACGGGCTGGGGCACTCCCCCAGAGTTAGTGTCGAAGTGTCCATGAGCAAGACGCTGAACCCCTAATTGCTCCCGATGAGCAGGTTGGTGCCTTGCATGGTTTCCTCCACCATCGGTGTGTGAATAGGTGAATGGCACAATTAATGGAAAGCGCTTTGGATAAAAGCGCTATATAAATGCACCATTTACCATTTTACAATATCAATTCACACTTTCAGTTAAGGTTTTCTATTTGGACTCTATAATTATTATAATAATAATAACATGTAAATAGTGCCTAACTTTGATCAGAGGTGGGGGAGCCATTTTTTAGATATTAGACAGTTAGCAAACCCAACTACTCTGTAAGTTTATGTGATTGCCACAGCACATTCTTGGCTAATTATTGCTTGGAAAATATCATTTGAATCTAATTTCCCATCTCGTAAAATAAGATACAAATCTAAAATAGCAATATATTATCCCTGTAATTATTGCAGATTTAGGGAGGTAAGATACAACTCTTGTAGTAAAGGTGGACTGCCACCATATATTAACTACAATTAATAGCCTATTATTTGATATTAGCTACCACAAAATGACATGTCTTGTCATGTGATCATAATGTGCAAACAAGTCCTTTTTAACAGAATCTAATTTACATCACTTAACAATAAACAGTTAAGTTTCTCTTCATTTACACCGAATTTGGCCACTGATGTCTGCACTCAACTGTTATATAAATATAGTGAATAGAACACGCCTTTCATTGACTGTCATCATGCAAGTCTAACCTGCAGTGCACATGCACAACATTCAGATAGATGGCCTGTGTATGTAGTCAGACCCTCATACTTATTTCTTATCTTAGCTTTGATTGATCATTATACTTTGTTGTGATGTAGCCTTCACAACGTGATGTGCTGTTTGACATTCTAGATGAGCACGCTTGGGGCTGCTCTCTTCTGTTAGACTATCTCTCTCCTCCAGGGGCGCTGGCATGGAAAATGCCATAAGGGGACACCGCGTGAGTGCGTGCGTGCGTGCGCGGAGAACATTTTCTCAGTGAAATTTTTTTTTTTTTTTTCTAGTTTGTTACTTTTTCGGGTTTTTTGTAAATATATTTTTTTTTTTTTCAAGTTTGTTACTTTTTCGGGGGGTTTTGTTACTTTCTTTCTGTTAATTCGGTTAATTCGGTACAGGAAATGTACTCCATAGATGTCGGAGTTTTTTTCTTTTTCTTTTTTCTTCATCCCAAAAGTCTGCTGTAACCAAATGGACTGCCCCCACCCAGCATGGGTCCCCCCACGTTGGGGAGAACCAGCCTGGGTCCCCCAAACTCGCGGTGGTCACAAGGTGCGGGGGACTGGACTGAAACTTTTTTTTACTCGACTGGACTTAATCATAGGGGGACACAGTGTTTTTTTAATTAAACAGGCGCTGGCGCCACTGCTCTCCTCTCTGCGATCCACCTACACCCCAAAAGCACATGAACTTGAACCCTTAAGGCCAAGTGAAGGCTATTCTGTGCTGTAGTTGTTCTACTCATCCATATTAGTGCCATTTAGCAGACACATCGCTTGCTAAATAGTTTCACAAACATAGGGAAGTGCAGTGTGTGAGTTGATATTGTTTAATTCCCTTGTTGCACATTTTCTAGCTTTTGTATTACCTGGAAAAAGTCAACTTCACCACATCATCTGGGGATGATGTTTCGTTTGATGAGAAAGGAGATGCTTTACCCACCATAGATATCATGAACTGGGTGTGGCTCCCTGATGGAAGTCTAAAGGTTCAAAAAGTAGGTGTGTTCAAGAAGTCAGCCTCCGGAGATGAAGAACTCATCCTTGATGAAGACAGAATCTTCTGGAGCTTTGAATCCACAAAGGTCACTTATTTCTAAAATAACTAATGCTGATCTCATGATGTGAATGTCATTTGGTTTAGTCTGAGATTAATCATAGATAATATCCTCTGTAGCCTCCTCGCTCAGTGTGCAGTGAGAGCTGTTCTCCTGGAACCCGTGTGGCCATAAGGAAAGGAGAACCTGTCTGCTGCTTTGACTGCATTGCTTGTTCTGAGGGCGAGATCAGCAACAAGACAGGTTAGTTTACATTACTAGTCCATACCTAGGGATGCTCACACCCAAACTATGTGCGTACTTGAAACTAGGGATTACAGCTGCCACTACAGATCCATAGTCTGTGGCAAAGAAATACCAAGAAAAGTCAGAGCCCATGTGCAAGTTCCGATCATTTGGTCAACTCAATAAGGAGATAAGTGGTTACAGACAGAAAGACAGACAGACAGACAGACAGACAGACAGACAGACAGACAGACAGACAGACAGACAGTAGGATAGGATGTAACAATGTAGGTTACCATTAGGACAATATTTGACTTGTCTGACCCTTTAACCTTGCTGTCTTTGTTAAGACTCAGAACTCAGCTTCCAACTCTTGCTGTCACTCAAACTATGTTTCTTGTGTTCTCTTCTGTTCATTGGCCGTCCCAGACTCTGGACTTGTCAACTAAGGCATGCAGTATTTGGGATCAGCTTTGTGCTGTGTGTCTCGTGTATCCTGGTAAAGACTATGGTGGTGTTGGCTGTGTTCAAGGCCTCCAAGCCTGGGGGTGCAAACATTCTGAAGTGGTTTGGTGCTATGCAGCAGAGAGGAACAGTTCTGGCTCTTACTTCCATTCAGGCAATAATCTGCACAGCCTGGCTTGTTTCTTCCTCACCAACTCCTCATAAAAACACACAATACCACAGTGATAAGATAGTCTATGAGTGTGAAGTGGGATCAACAGTTGGTTTTGTAGTGTTACTAGGTTATATTGGTTTACTGGCACTCCTCAGCTTTGTCCTAGCATTCATGGCAAGGAATCTTCCAGACAACTTCAATGAAGCCAAGTTAATAACGTTCAGCATGTTAATCTTCTGTGCCGTGTGGATAGCCTTCATCCCAGCATATATCAGCTCTCCAGGCAAATATGCAGATGTAGTGGAGGTATTTGCTATTTTAGCATCTAGTTTCGGCATTTTGGTGGCATTGTTTGGGCCAAAGTGTTATATAATGATTTTGAAACCCGAGAGAAACACTAAGAAATCCATCATGGGTCGCAGAACGTAGAAGCAGAAATTCAATGATAATACAATGTGTTTGTATTTCGTAACAATAGCTGTGTATACATTTGGTGATGTTAGACCTATATATTAAAAACATCACATCCAGTTTGAAGTAAGCGGTGCTCCCTTATTATTAATAACTACTGCCTCACTTACTGCCTAAGTGTCGCTACTCTCCTGTTTGTGTTGTAATAAGTTGCCAATCAGTTGCAGGTGTTTGTGCATGCACCGATTAATATTTTGCACCTTTTCATTTTCTGTAGATGAAAGTACTGCATGTAAAAAATTCCATTGTGGTCCTGTGTATTTAATTAATTAAGACATTTAAAGACAATATACAATAATAAACAAGACATAATCAATACTTCTAACAATGAACGTATATATACAGTAAACATTTGGGGGGGGGGGGGGTAATTTCTAGTGTTAAACTGAGAGGGCTTTTGTAGGACCATTTACAAATTGCAGACAGGCGTTCTTTTATGGTGGCTTTGAAGGAGGGTAAGGAGTCACACTTTTTGATGTTTGTTTGGAAGGGCATTCCACATTTTGGTGGCCTAGCAGTAGAACAGATTCAACCCCATTTTTGTGCCGAATCTGGGTTGAGTGAGATCAGTGGAGCTCCCTCTGGTGTGGTGCTTGTGTGTGTCTTTCACATTATTGAAGTAGTCTGACGGGTACATTGGCGTCCCTGTTTCCTTTGCATATCTTGAAGACCAGGTCAATTGCAGGTTGCTTTATCCTTTGTCCTCTACCCTGAGCCATCCCACCCTAGCATAATGAGCAGGGGTTAGGTGAGTTCTGGGTGTGAGGCCAAGTAGTAACCTGATCAGTTTGTTTTTGCCTGAAGAAGGCCTGTTTGAGTGTGTGCCTGCTGTTTTCTCTCTTTCACACTGATTTCATTCAGCTCCAGCACCTCATAGTTAACGGCTGAGCGGTGGTTTATTTCCGTGGTCAAAAGGATTGAAAACAACATGATCTGTATGAGCACATTGTATCAACACCATGTTACAATATGCACAATAGATCAATGTACATAAACAATGTACATTCCACTGAATCTATGATAATAATAATAACTAATCAACCTGATGTTCTAAGTCAGGAGGTCACTGTCTTTGCATGTACTGATACAAACTGTTTGGTCCAACCATAAATTAATAATGAATTCATTCTAACTTCAAATAAAACTGATATCACAGGAATTGCTATGATGTGATTTATTCGATAATTTAATTTGGGAAACCATTTTAGTTAGCAACAATTAATTCTTAAACATTACAAAATAAATCACAATCAACTTTGTCACATCACAGGTTTGCAGGTGTTGACATTTGTTTTTGTGCAAGCTCCATCTTTTTTGTTGTTTTCAAGGAACAAGATACGAAAAGAAAGGGGCCGAGGAGAACAAGTAGGACAACAGTAGAGAAAAACATGCCAAGGAGAGGCAATCTAATGTATTATCTACATATAATATACAGTATAGTAGTAGCATAAACCTGCAGGTAGAGTGTGTTCATAAAAAGAAGGGGGCTATAGAAAGGCATCCTATGTAGGTAGGATAGGCATATGTAAGCATTTAGCTTCAACCTATTTTCCTTTCGATCACCTTAAACCATGGTACAGTTTGATTATGTGATGTTATACTGGTTATACTGGTGATGATGATCGAAATAAACTAAACTAAACGTATCGCACAAGTTTCAATCTTGTTGCTTCTAACCCTAACCCTGTGTGTGTGTGTGTGTGTTTGTGTGTGTGTGTGTGTGTGTGTGCGTGTGTGTGTGCGTGTGTACGTGCGTGCGTGCGTGCGTGCGTGGGTGGGTGGGTGGGTGGGTGTGTTTGTGGAGCTGTCTATGATGACATCACTCCAAGGGGCATTTGGGACACAACTGGCGAGTTGAAGATACGTCAGGTTCCACTCGTTTTCACCTTAAAGGGCAAGACCACTTTGGTAGAGGTTTGGGTTGTGTAGTTACCTTGCCATGATGTAACTCCTAAGGTGGGCAAGAAATAAAAAATAATTGCTCCATTGATTAGAAATTGATAATTCAAAATATGCTCCTCATTGACTTACATTGTACGGTAAAACTGCTCTCAAAGTCACTCTTTTAGCACAAAAACGAACGCAAACAAAGTTGATTCAGACAATATAGAACATCACCAAACCCAGTACTGTTTGTTTTTTTAATAAAAATGTCAACTTCCTGTTGATTTTGCCATTTTTAATAAGTAGAAAACCCGGACTGGATCGGCGGATCCGGATCCAGATCTTCAAATAGTAAAATCAACAGGAAGTTGACATTTTTATTAAAAAAACAAACAGTACTGGGTTTGGTGATGCTCTATATTGTCTGAATCAGCTTTGTTTGGGTTCATTTATGTGCTAAAAGAGTGACTTTGAGAGCTGTTTGACCGTACAATGTAAGTCAATGAGGAGCATATTTTGAATTATCAATTTCTAATCAATGGAGCAATTATTTTTGATTTCTTGTCCACCTTTGGAGTTGCATCATGGCAAGGTAACTACACAACCCAAACCTCTACCAAAGTGGTCTTACCCTTTAATGAACTAAAAACATCCCTGATCCTCCACTCTTCCATGTTTTACATTTCACACCTCAGTCAGTTTAATGAGCTAAAACA
Organism: Gymnoscopelus microlampas; assembly: GCF_963454915.1. NCBI lineage: Eukaryota > Metazoa > Chordata > Actinopteri > Myctophiformes > Myctophidae > Gymnoscopelus > Gymnoscopelus microlampas. The sequence continues at coordinate 3,658,331 of NC_139950.1, read as the reverse complement.
TACCTGATCCTCCACTCTTCCATGTTTTACATCTCACATCCCACTGCCTGTCTTTCAGGTCTGTTGCATCATGGGCCACTTGAGACATTAAAGGGATAGTTCCGATGTTTGTACATTCAGCTACATCAAATACGTGCCACTATATGTAATGTATGCAAATATATTAGTTTATTACCTGAGGCCCGTGGTCAGAGTTCTGCACCAGTTCTGAGGAATAATAATAGAAATAACTATCTGCAGTTGTAATGTTGACCCATCCTAGTTACTATGTTTATGTTTTATTGTGTCAAGTGAAGATAGATACGAAAGAGGGAGAGAGAGGACCGCTAGGCCAGCAGGCACCCCATCCTAGTTATTATTAACACATCGGGTGCCAGCATTTTTTCATAACAACTTACCGTGGGTGCCAGCATTCTCCCCATTGACTGCGCTTTGCTGTTTAACGTTTCCACGTGCGTTACAAGCAAATCCACGCAAAAAAAGCATCGATTCATGTTCTGCCATGAATTTCTGGCTACAGGCTGGAACCATAACATTCCCCTCGCGGGTTACAACGGGGGGGGGGATCGCGCATCGCGCATGACCGTTTTTCCCCACAGGAAACAGATTCGGAGATATAGGCGTTTCAAAGTAGGAAATAGACAGAAAACGGATGGGGGAAAAAAATGTGTTTCCGGTGAGCGATCTGGCACTTCCTTCGCAGGATTACAATGGGTGCTCCCAGAGCTGCTCTAGCCCCGCCCGCGCGGAGAAAAACGAAAAAAACAAAAAGACTGCAATCACGGTTCAGACCGTGAACGGCACCGAAGCTTCGGAACCGCCACTATGTAAACACACGGTTCAGACCGTGTTTGGCACCCGATGTGTTAGTTAATATGCGGTACAGGTAGAACTCAAAACACGCACTAAGTCTCAGAAAGTTAAGGAGAAGCAGGTAAAGGGACATTACAGGGACATGGCATAGCCAACAGTAGTGGTCCAAGTGTAATTGTAATAGTACTAGTGTATTGACATTTTTTACAAGCATAACAGAATAGGGAATATTTAGTGTCTTTCTTCACTGTTGATAGAGTTTCAGTTGAGTTTATGTTGGACTATCAGATTATGTTAAAGATAAATATGGCTGTGGATGTTCAGGTCTAGTTAGCAGGACAGAGCTTATAGGCTAGAGGAGGAAAAAGGCTGAAGTTTGACATAATGCAACTAAGGGCCTACCCCTTATGCCTAAACCTTTTAGGCATTTCTTACTATTTTGAAAAACATTTTAAAATACTTCAAATAGCGCAAGTGCTATTTTTTTTTACCATTGAGCTACAGTAATAGAGTTTGCCTGCTTGCTCAGGGATACATTGAATTTTGACCATCAGGTCATAATTCATGTCCGATCCTGTGTCTAGGTGAGACATGACCTTTGATGCAATCTAAATCTAGTCTCAATAGAAGAGCAGGGAGACAAAATTGTATAAGTTATATTGTATTAACATACTCTACCATACAGATTGTATAAATTATATTGTATTAACATAATCTACCATACAGATTGGACAGAATTACATTTAGTAATTAAAAAAGAAAGTTACATGGTGCCGCTTTAATGTTAGTTTTGTACTTATTTCTTTTGCCTTCGCCTGAGGAGGATTTTTGTACTTTTTACTTTACTCCAATTTTTTTGTTTTGTACTTTGTATTCTCAAGAAGTGCAAGGTGTGAGTGGTGATCCTGACACCGATATGTGACCAACTGGGCTTCCGGCAAGGGAGGTACTATGTGCGAGGCTGTCATCCAAATGAATCCTTTGATCAGATCAAATTAAAGTTCAAGAGAGATACGGAGTGAGTGTGAGATATAATGGACTTATAGTCGCTGAAATGGAAACTTAATTGATTGATTGCATTTTTTATTAGGCAAAAGAATATAAAACAACACAGTTACATTTATAATACTTTTGTCTAAAAGTGTTTCCGTTGGGGTCTTTGAATACATTTCATAGACATATATAGTAGCAACCAAACAGTTCAAATATCAACATAAAAATACAGAGAAAAAATACCACTATGTACAAAAAAAAAGCATGAAAAAAAAGGGATGGGGTTAGACTATTCCATACTTTGGTGGCCGTGCTGTAGAAGGAGAATTTGCCCATGTTTGTTTTATGGGTGGGTGGTACCAGATTGTTGTTTACGCTCCCTCTAGTTGCGTGACTGTGGGTGTCACTAGCTTTTTGGAGGTACTTAGACAGATATGCGGGTATAGGGGGCATTTCGGGCAAATCTGCATTTGCAATTTTGAAGACCAGTCCCATTTTTAGTTGTTTAACCCTGTCTTCCACCCTGAGCCAGCCTAGGCTGGCAAAGTGAGTGGTCATGGGCCCCAGTCCGAGAAGTAGTCAAATCAGTTTGTTTTGGGAGGTTTGAAGCTTAGTCTTCAGTGACACTGAGGTGTTGGAGTACCAAGAGGAGCAAGCATAGTCAAAAATGGGGCTGAATCAGGGCCCCTGAGAGGGTCCTGAGGGCCTGAGGGTTGACAAAAGAGGAAACTCTGCCCATAAATCTGGTTCTCTGTTTTACTCTTTTGACCACCTTTGTTGCCATGCTTTCACCTGTCAGGTATTTGTCAAGAATACATCCCAAATAGGTAATCTCTTTTTTGCTAGAGATGATTGTGTCATCGACTTTGACCTTGAAGTCATTTACCTTCATCTTACTGATGAAGAAACTGGCGAAGAAACTGTTAAAACAGTCCGCTACCAATTGCTTGTCGGTAATGAGCGAGCCACTTGAGATAATGCAAATGTTTGTAGATTTTGTCTGAATTTTTTCGTTGCTCATTTAAGAAATTCTTTTTGGCATTTCTGATCAATTTGATAACTACATTGCGTAGTTTTCTGCATTTTTCAAGTAGCTGCTCACTTTTGTTTTTCCTGCACTCGGAGTAGCTTTTGTTCCTGAGTTTGATGGCATTCAAAATGTCACCCTTCATCCAAGGTTCTGTGCTTGCTTTCACCCTCACCACCTTTGTGGGTGCAATGTTTTTTTTAAACGGGACCAGGACTCCTCCGCAGAGGTGCAATTTAGGACATGGGACCATTCCATTTTTTTCAAGAGCTGTTGTTAGAAGATCACTTGAGTAGTGTTTCATAGACCTGCAGCTGATCGTCCTGTGACAATAAGCTGTGAATCTTCCAAGTACAGAAAATGACATTGTGATCACTTAAGCTGCACTCAATCACCCCATTCTTTGAAATTCTGGATTGGTCCGTTGCCAACACTAGGTCTATGATTGATTGAGAAGCAATGCCCACCCTTGTAAAATGTTTTGGCTGAGTCTTCCTTAAGAACACAGGTGTTAAAGTCACCAATAAGTTTCCTAAACCTGCCACATGTTCCTCAATCAAGTCATAAAAAGCAGGTTATTATATATTTTTGTAAGCGTTTTTGGCCTTATTTGTTCGCTTCTTGAAGTAGCGTGTAATTGGTTGTTTGCATGCATGCTGTTTGCTTGTGGCCAAAGTGGCTTTTGTGTGAGAGCCTTGGGGGTCCCCTTAAATCAAGTCGACAGTACAGCGTAGTACCCGGATGAACGACACAGACACCCGGCCGAGGCACAGTCACGTATGCACACCTTTGCCAATTGTAATATAGGGATAAAAATTAAAAAAAACTTTGGGTCGGGTCGGGCCGGGTCGAGTTCGGGTAGAATTTGAGAACTCTAGATATCTTAGATTGTTGCCTCGCCTTGGCATGTTTTTCTCTACTGTTTTTCTCTACTGTTGTCCTCCTTGTTCTCCTCGGCCCTCTTCTTTTCGTTACTTCTTACTGAAGACAACAAAATCAGATGGAGCTTGCACAAAAACAAATGTCAACACCTGCAAACCTGTGATGTGACAAAGTTGATTGTGATTTATTTTGTATTTTTTAAGAATTAATTGTTGCTTCCGATGTCAACTAAAAGGGTTTCCCAAATTAAATTATCGAATAAATGACATCGTAGCAATTCCTGTGATGTCAGTTTTATTTGAAGTTAGAATTAATTCATTATTAATTTGTATCAGGAAAAACAGTTTGTATCAGGAAATGCAAAGACAGTGACCTCCTGACTTAGAACATCAGGTTGATTAGTTATTATTATTACAAGTAAGACGCGCGAACGCTGGAAGCGAACGCAGCTCGAACATATTGTGTATTTACAGACTCTGTGTGTGTGTGTGTGTGTGTGTGTGTGTGTGTGTGTGTGTGTGTGTGTGTGTTTGTGTTTTGACTGTAGCTGCACTCTGGCGCCCTCTGTCGGTCGCACCCAGGCAGTGCACTGCACACAGACAGAGAGAGAGACAGACAGACACACAAGCCGAGCAGACTTTCATAGTAAGCTCACGCGCCTCCTTCCGCGTTCGCAATCAGAGATTAAGAGGAATGTACATTGTCCATAGGCGATTTTTGCCTCTGTAAAAAAAAATGTCTGGCCTCCAGGGGGGGCAAGTGCCCCCCATGCCCCCCCCTAAAAATTGCCTATGTTGTCTATGTTCTATTGTGCATATTGTATCATAGTGTTGATACAATGTTCTCATACAGATCATGTTGTTTTCAAGCCTTTTGACCACGGAAATAAACCACCGCTCAGCTGTTAACTATGAGGTGCTGGAGCTGAATGAAATCAGTGTGAAAGAGAGAAAACAGCAGGCACACACTCAAGCAGGTCTTCCTTTCCTTCTGGCCACACGGGTTCCAGGAGAACAGCTCTCACTGCACACTGACCGAGGAGGCTACAGAGGATATTATCTATGATTAATCTCAGACTAAACTAAATGACATTCACACCATGAGATCAGCATTGGTTATTTTAGAAAGCTTTAAGTGACCTTTGTGGATTCAAAGCTCCAGAAAATTTTGTCTTCATCAAGGATGAGTTCTTCATCTCCGGAGGCTGACTTCTTGAACACACCTACATTTTGAACATTTAAACTTCCATCAGGGAGCCACACCCAGTTCACGATATCCAAGATGGGTAAAGCACCTCCATTTTCATCAAACGATACATCATCCCCAGATGATGTGGTGAAGTTGACTTTTTCCAGGTAATACAAAAGCTAGAAAGTGTGTATACGACAAGGGAATTAAACACTAGTCAACTCACACACTGCACTTCCCCATGTTTGTGAAACTATTTAGCAAGCGATGTGTCCGCTAAACGGCACTAATATGGATGAGTAGAACAACTACAGTACAGAATAGCCTTCCCTTGACCTTAAGGGTTTAAGTTCATGTTCTTTTGGGGTGTAGGTGGATCGCAGAGAGGAGAGAGATAGTCTAACTAGAAAAAGTGCTCCTCGGAGCACAAGTCTCCGCCAGGTCAGCTAGGTTATTATGGCCTCCTGGTGGCGCTATAATAGGCCAATGTGAAAAGGGTGCCATTTCTTCTTAGGCCTTGCACGTTAATCGGACACTGCATTCATGAGTTGAGGCATTTTGTTCCAAAAATGTGGTTTGCTAAATTAGACCAGCTGGTGGCGCTATAACAGGCCAATGTGAAAAGGGTGGCATTTCTTCCTCGGCCTAGTGGGAATGTGTGTGCAAAATTTCACAGAAATCGCACACTGCGTTCATGATTTGAGGAATTTTGTTCAAAACGGACCAATCCTGCAAACTTTAGAAGCCAATGTTAGCCAAGTAGGATAGAATATGAAGTATCGGACACATCCATCTAGATCACATGACTATAGAGAGACTGTGTACCGATTTGCGTGAATTTTGAACAGAATCTGAAGGAGTAAGAGCAAAAAATGTGTTTTTCAAAACTCAGCCTCCTGGTGGCGCTCTAAAAGGCATATGTGAAAAATGCACGGCAAAGGTTTTTCCTTGGCCTCTAAGGAGTGTACATGCAAAGTTCCACGCAGATCGGTGCAGTTATAGCTAAAAACGTGAATCGGCCTGTTATAGCGCCACCATGAGGCTGATTTGAAAGTTTTCAAGTGACATTTCTTCCTGGGCCAAGTGGGAATGTATGTGAAAAATTGCACGGAAAGTGCATGCTGCGTTCATGATTTGAGGCATTTTGTTCAAAATGAACCAATCCTGCTAACTTTGGAAGCCAATCTTAGCCAATCAGGATGGAATATGGAAAATTGGACAGATCCGTGTTGATCACATGGCTATAGAGATACTGTGTACTGATTTGTGTGTTATTTGTAGAAAATCTGTTGGAGTAACATTAAAAAATGTGTTTTGCAAAAGTCGGCCTCATGGTGGCGCTATGACAGGCTGATCTGAAAAATGTGGGGCAGAGGTTCTACTGTGGCATCCAGGGAGTGTGTGTGTGCAGTTTCACAGCGACCGGGCCAACGGTGGCGGACATTAGCTGGTCGCAGACAGAAGGACGGACACACACACACACACGGACGGACGGACGGACGGACGGAGGGTAAAACATACTCTTCTCGCCATGCCAATCGGCCTGGCGGAGACAACAAGAGAACAGCCCCAAGCGTGCTCATCTAGAATGACAAAAAACAAGTTGTGAAGGCTAGATCACAACAAAGTATAATGATCAATCAAAGCCAAGATAAGAAATAAGTATGAGCGGCTGACTACATACGCAGGCCATCTATCTGAATGTTGTGCATGTGCACTGCAGGTTAGACTTGCATGATGACAGTCAATGAAAGGTGTGTTCTATTCACTGTATTTTCTATAACAGCTGAGTGCAGACATCAGTGGCCAAATTCGGTGTAAATGAAGAGAAATTGAGTTGTCTGTTTATTGTTAAGTGATGTAAATTACAGTACATTTTGTTAAAAAGGACTTGGTTGCACATATGATCACATGACAAGACATGTCATTTTGTGGTAGCCAATATCAAATCATAGGCTATTAATTGTAGTTAATATATGGTGACAGTCTGCCTTTACTGCAAGAGTTTTATCTTAACTTCCTAAATCTGAAATAATTACAGGGATAGTATATTGCTATTTTAGATTTGTATCTTATTTTACAAGATGGGGAATGAGATTCAAATGATATTTTGCAAGCAATAATTAGCCAAGAATGTGCTGTGGCAATCACATAAACTTACAGAGTAGTTGGGTTCTGTCCAATATCTAACCACCTATATCCACCTCTGATCAAAGTTAGGCACTATTTACATGTTATTATTATTCTGAGTCCAAATAGAAAACCTTAACAGATAGTGTGAATTGGTATTGTATACCTGCCATGGCTGTATTGTCTGCACACTGGCACAGCTGTGCCCAATGAAAGGCCCTCTTCCTGGCTCACACTGCAGCATGTCATGGAGGGCATGGGCCAGAGCATACACAGCCTTGTACACATTATACTCTCGCCTCAGGTCAGACGTATCCAACAAGAATGTTTTTTCTAGGTCCTCTTGTCCATTACACTGGACCAGCACTACATCTTTAACATGGATGTCTTCAACATCCAACCACCATGGTGGAATATCATGGAGTGAAAATGTACACCCAAATGTCAACTCCCAAAACTCCCTCACCTGAAGACACACCATGAAACCATGGGAATTAGTAGCAGACATTTACAATTACATTAGCAGACATCAGTTTAAAATGGCAGCTTAAAGGTAGGGTAAGTGATCTATTGTGATAATAATCATTGCTATAGATTGGTTGTTCAGTAACAGTGTTAAATAGCTTTTTATTGTGGTAGTAATCATTGCTAGTGTCTGTTCAATAACAGTGTTAAACAGCTCTATATTGTGATAGTAATCATTTCAAGTGTTTGTTCAATAACAGTGTTAAATAGCTCTATATTGTGCTTGTAATCATTGCTATAGAGTGCTTGTTCAGTAACAGGGGTCTCCCTGTCTCTCCAGCTCTTTAATAAACAGAAAATACATTTTCAGGTAGGTGACAAAAAATCTGTCAATCAGGAGAGAGTACCCATTCATCAGCTTCAATTTCATAGTGTTCCAGTTCAACATTTTTTCTTCTCATTTATTTGTCACTTCCAATTCCACTTGTTTAATCTGAGTTCTCTATCCTGATTGGATAAAATTGGCATCCCTACCTGAAAATGCATTTTCTGTTTAATAAAGAGCAGGAGAGACATGGAGACCCCTGTTACTGGACAAACACTCTACAGAAATGAGTACTATCACAATATAGAGCTATTCAACACCTATTTTAACCAAAGAAAATCACTTAAACTACATTTAACTACTGAATGAAACAAAAGACTCACTACTGTGTTGTCAGGGTCATTGTCAGGATGTATTTTCATCATCCCTCAGACCTGGTATGTCTCCATGATGGACGGCGGGGCCCAGGTGTCCTGTCATGTAGGGCAGGTAGGAAGGATTCTGGAGTCCAGTCCATGTCGTATAGCCAGGCCTGGTCAGCCACTGCAGACCTGTTACATTCTGCTTTATCACCTTAGGGTTGAACAGAATCGTTGGTGACGCGCACACTGACTTTGAAGTGGGACGGTCAGACTGTTCTCGAGGTATGTGAACTACCGGCGGACGTACAGACACACAGACAGATTTTTGCACATTTCTTTGTAAGATGCTTACAATAAATGTGCCAAAAAAGAACAATAAATAAGCTTGCCTTGAATACTGCATATCCAAATTCTACCCCCACTTTCCCAACAACGGAATTAAACAATATCAACTCAAACACCAATACATGAAATCTTGCCTAGAATATTGTATTATCTAAATTCAGATCCCTTATAATCATGAATTCTAAAATCATAGGTCTACAGATGTGCCACTTCAAAACTTCACAGGGGCAAAACAGTGCATTTTCAGGGCAGAAAAGGGAGGAAATGCATGCATTTTCAGGGCACTTTCAGGGAAAGAACAGTAACGTGTGAAGTTTTGAAGTGGCACATCTGTATATCATAAAGCCCAACCTCCTCCATGACAGTGACCAGATATTCTGCATAATAAATGACCACACGAGCCGTGGATTCCTTCATCACAGTGACGATCCTCTGCACGACGGCCATGTACGGGGCCATAACCTCCACGTACGCCAGACATCCCAGACCAGTGCGGTCCAGCTCTGACCGGAGGGTCCTGGCGATATATTGGCCGTCATCGTCATCATCGACCACCAGTCCTACCCAGGTCCACCCAAACCGCCTAATCATCTGGACGATAGCTCGCACCTGATTGGAGGGATATTTAATTAGTCTAGATCAGGGTTATTATAGATAACTAAAAGTAATGGAATAACAATAAAACTTGAATAAAAAAATTATGATAATTTAAAAAAATACATTTTAGGATACTGAAATAAGAATAAAAACGAGGCCTTTACAACAATAACCAAGTGAAACTGTGTTGTGTGTAATTAAAGGTGATACACCATTAATTTCTTTTTTTTTTGGGTTTTTAGTATTTTTTGGGCTCCCCAGTGTCTCTTGTACCCCAAAAAATATATTTTTTTAATATTCAGTCATTCATTCTCATTTCAGAGATTTTCAGAATGGGCGTGTCTGAACAGGCCATTTCAGAATGGCAAGGCAAGTGACATCACTTGCCTTGACTTTGCATTGATGATGGCGAGACAGAATTGCTCAGTAGCCCCCCCCCCCTGCCCAAAAGGACGTTTTGGTATTGCAGCTGAAAAAGCTTGGAATGACAGACAGTCAGATTGTGAGAAAAAAAAATCTGGATGTTTTTTAGGCTTACAACCTGTTTAAAACGTATTAGGGGGCAATATTTATATATAATATATCTTTTTTAAATTCATGGTGTAGCCCATTTAATACAAAACTAACTAAGACAAACTAAAATCATAGAGGGAATGTCCTTAGATCTACTATTTTTGGTATTTTTCTGACCTTGTTGAATCTTGCCCTTGACTACCCCACATTACCAAAACAAACACATCTATCGTTCTCCGTGAAGGCTCCACTTGGCATTGTTCTAAAGAAGGATTGGAACCGGTGACGGTCACTCAGACAGGAGCAGTCGAAGTAACTGATCTGTAAAAAGACAGAAACACTGGAATATGCTTTTTTTTCATTCCCCAAACGTCTCCTGCAAGTAGAGAATATGAGCATTATGAGCACAGGAGAATATACAAATAAATCCAGTGGGATAATCACCCCCTAGGCCTCTCCCTCTCCCGAAAGCATTTGAAAGGACTCAGTAAAAGAGGTAAAAGCAGCAGGAAGCAGAACACTTCCATTTCAAATTGTCACCTTCAATTGACTGATAAAGAAAAACATAACTGACGTTGGAATTAACCATTTAAAACGAGAGAAGGAAGCGAGAAGGAAACACATCCAGGGCACTTCAGACCACAATGAAGACCTGAGAGGTTCGACACGTGTAGGTCATATATCGTTGTTGTCGGGCAGAAAACCTGTTATCTCCATATTTTTACTTTTTGTGTTTTTTTTGTATATAAAAGCCCAACTTGATCATACTACAGCGTCACACAAAAGCATCAAAGGTAGCAGATCTACAAGCTCGAAACGCGGCGTGAAGCGACACGTTTCGAGCTTGTAGATCTGCTACTTTTGATACTTTTGAATTTGAATCCTGAAAAGTAACGGTTTTGGACATGAGGTTTCCACCCGACAGAGACAATATATTATTTCCACTGGAAGACGGAGTACCTTGGATTTATTTTCCATGTTAGTCTGAGGTCTGCTGTTGATGAGGAATTAAGTCAGTCAGACTTTACAAACAGTAAAGCAGAAAACCTTTAGGAATGACCTACAGGATCTTACAAGACCAGGGACGTGCGTTGTGCACACATGTTGCATTTTGTAACCTTTTTATGCATTGACCAAAGTGATTGATACATAGGGTTTAAGGCTGGGGTGTTCAACAGGGGGTCCGGGACCTCTAGGGGGTCCTCAGAGTTACTACAAGTTACGCCAAATGTTTGAATGATGGAAGACTGCAATGTACATTTATTTGCTGATGATACCATTTTATACTGTTGGGCTGACTCAATGCAACTGGCTGTTAATAACCTGCAACTTGCTTTTAATGTTTTACAAGGAGCACTTTTTAAGCTTGTTCTAAACGCAGAGAAAACCAAATACATGCTTTTCACCAGAACAAAATTGATTGATTTTACAAACCTACAAATTTGCACTTTATCTGGTGTAACTCTTGAAAGAGTCCAACAGTACAAGTACAGTATCTGGGCATATGGATCGATGAAAAACTCAACTTCAAACTTCATATTGAGAACCTGATCAAATCATTGCGGGCAAAACTGTGTTTATTATACAGAAATAAATGTTGTTTTCCCTTATTTTGCAGAAAGAGAATTATACAGGCTGTCCTACTCTCAGTCCTAGATTATGGGGACATCATTTATAGATATGGTGCTACCACCACCCTTAAGCCCCTAGATGCAATCTACCTCTCTGCTCTCAGGTTCATCACAGGTGATCCATATACAGTAACACACATCATTGCACTTTACACACTACAGTCGGATGGCCCTCTCTCTCCATGAGACGAGACCATCATTGGTACATATATATTTATAAAGCACTTTTAAATAAATCACCAACATAATATATTTCATCACTGTTAAAACCAAATACTTCCACCCATCATACACGCTCTCAGGAATACATCCCATTATTGGTCCCCAAGGCCAACACCGAGCTAGGCAAAACAGCTTTCAGGTTTAGCGCTCCCTTCACGTGGAATGAATTGTATGTATCCCCGAGGAAATAAATAAAGTTTTTTTTTTTTTTTAAACTGCACTGTAACACTTTTCTGTAATTTCTACAGTAAAAATTTACAGTAACTTATTGTTCTGTCATTTTACAATGTTTAACTGCATTTTGCAATGCATCATGGGAAAAAATCATTACAGAAAGTTACTGCATTTTTCCACAGTAACATAATGTAGAAATTACAGTCAGGTTATATTCTACTGTAAAAATGTACAGTAATTTACTGTTCTGTCATTTTACAATGTTTAACTGTATTTTGCAATGCATCATGGGAAAAAAAATCATTACAGAAACTTACTGCATTTTTCCACAGTAACATATTGTAAGAATTACAGTCAGGTTATATTCTAACTGTAGAATGTAGTTTTACAGTAATATGTAAAGTATACATATTCATAATAATATCATTTATTTATACCACACTTTACATTTTTGGAAATCATAAAGTGCTTTACATGATGTGAACATCATCATCATTATCAGTCATCATCATCATAATTAATTTGATCCTACAACTTCTTGTTTATGCACTAAAAAATGCATTTAACTGTTTGAAAGGATTAAAAATGAAATTGAACACCAAATTCTGGGCCAGCGCGTCACCCCGAACGCGAACATATAACTCTCCTGACACACGGCCATACCGTTCTCCTTAATTGCCTAGGGTCCAATGTCAAGTTATTACGTGCAATAAAGTGATATATCTCAATAACTATACATCTTTAGAATCCGCCTTTTGGATATGTTGTACAGCTCGCTAAGGCGCACACGTGGATGTCTTGTTTGTCACGGTACGACACTCCTAAGTTGACCTTCTACACTTTCGGAAGGCTCATAGAGTCTTAAACCTTAAGACCATACCAAAGGACAAACTAAAAAAAAAAAAAGTGCCATACTGGGACAAACAAGACATCCATGCGTGCGTCTCAGCCAGCTCTACAACATATCCAAAAAGTGGACCCTAAGTCCTTATCGTATTCGAGATATTGAGCAAGATAGCGAAGCCGTAACCATAGCCAATTAAAGGATAATTAAATCATGATTTGATATCAGGATTTGATCATTTCGACTTTTGGCATTATTTTACGTGTAGATTTAGGAAAAAAATATATCGGGGAAATCACGGGCCTGGAACACCCTAAAACCAACTAGGAAGTGGCCTTTTGAGGCACTTCCTGTTTTCCGAGAAAAATAAAACGTAAATATTTGGAATCAGCGTCATCATATTTGTCTAAAACCAGAGTCTCGAAGAAAAATACAATTTCTAAAAATGTAACGAGGGTTGACCTTTGCAGTCTTTTCGCTGACCTTTGAGCTTTATCAGTGTCAAAAAAAATCAGGGCTGGTGCCAAAATATCCTGCTTACTCTCAATATGGATGGAGAGAAGTTTTAGATTTTAAAAAAATATCTGGAGCGATTAGTTCCAGATTTTGTGCTAAATTTTGTGACAAAAGTCAACGTCCAATCTTTTTGGTGAGCTTTTGTATTTCCCAAGGTCCTAGAAAATCGAGACCTATTCCATTCAATTCAGCGTCCTTTTTTGAGTCAGAAAAAGTGTTTTTAAATTTAAAAATAAAATATTTTTAAAAAATGTGAGAAAAGCTAAACTTTGAACTATTTCAAAAATCTATAACTTCCCTATTAAACAATTCTAGACAATTGTGTAACCTACCGTTCTACTCAAAATCATCTAAATAAGAGGGTGGAAGGGTCAAAATAAAATAATAATAATAATAATATGTTTGTGAAAAAAGCTTCCAAGTTTATGAAACTTTAACGCTTGTTTAAACCACTTTATAAGGGTCATACAAAATCGAGACCTAGCCTATTCGATTCAGCGTCCTCTTTTGAGTCTGAAAACATGTTTTTTAATTTAAAAAAAATATTTTTGAAAAATGTGAGAAAAGCTTAACTTTGAACTATTTCAAAAATCTATAACTTCTTATTGCAGATCAGCTATTTTTTTTTCTTCTTCTCTTTCTTATATTATTTGACAATTTGGCCAATGTTTGACCAGTTTTTATAGTATAGTTTGTTGATTATTGTAATGCAGCAATGGTATTTTTCTTTGATTTATTTTTATTTTTTAAGGTATTGAAATGGTTACTTAAAATGTCACTTTGATTGATTGATTGAATACTTTATTTAGAAAGACATGGTAAAAGTACATGGAAGTACAATTCACAACAATACAATACAATACAAGGTCCTCTAAACTGGATCGATGACTTCACTGTTATCTGGAGACCCCCACCAATATGTGGGGACCGCCCTGGGGGTCTCGACCCACAGGTTGAGAACCGCAGACATCCTTCATGCACAAGGCGGAGCTTGTTAGTTTTGAAGCACAGACCCCGGGAGGCAGAGTAACGGCTCTCGGCTGAGAGATTTGTTTGTCAAACCGTGGTGCTTTCTGTACTAAATAACAGGTAAGTTTAATTAGTTTATGGAATTAAAATGTTATACAAACACGGTCGTGCACTGTTACATGAACTAACACGTTCATGTAACCGTGCACGACCGTGTTTTAGCCATGGTTCACACGACGCTCGTCTTTTCACGAGCCTCATGGCCGGAACTTCAACCTGTTTTTTGCACTTTCAACGCGTACATCAACATAAATGTTCATACTTCAACTATAAAGTGCTTACCCCACGGCCACGAATGTTACAATTTTAATCGGGTGTGTCTAAGTACCCGCATCTTACGTATTGTTCAATAAAACGTATTTTAATCCGATCGGTGGCCATTTTCTTATAGTTTTAATGCATGTGTATAATGTAATACACCTCCCAACCGATGGTCGCGTAGTTGAAAGCATGCAGAAAACTCGGAGAAAATGGCCACCGATGGGATTAAAATGATTTTTATTGAACAATACAGAAGGTACGGATACTTACACCCCCCCCCCGATTCAAATTGTAACATCCGTGGCTTTGGGGTAAGCGCTTTATATTTTAAATCTGAACGTTGATGTAGATGTACGGGTTGTAAATGTAGAAAACGTCATGATATGACGGTCATGTTTCAGGACTAACGGTATATCAACCGCTTTTACATGGAAAGCATGTGTTTGTACGATTTAATATAAATGGATGATGTTACAATGCGACCAGGAATCCTAAAATGTGATTCAACGTGTTAGTTAGTAACATTAGCTCTTAAAGGAGAGCTAATGTTGGCCACATATCCCTTGGTGAGGCCACGTTTGTTTTGACTGTAATTAGTTTATCTATGAATCTTGTTTTGAGCCTACAGTACAAAGTAAAATAATTTAATTAATAGAGAAGTACAAATGGTACCAGTGGATCCTTAAAGAGAATTATATTATTGAGGATTTTAGTGTGCAGACAAATTTGGTAATCCGTTTTTTTAGTTTGTTTTGCTTTGCACACAGTAGCTAACAAAAGCAGGTAATGCATAACAGTGGTTCTCAAAGTGGAAACCAGAGACCCCCAGGGGTCATGGGGGGGTTCAGGTGGTCCCCAGCTACATTAGCAAATAGCATCAAAATCAGTTTAACAACTTAAACCCTATACATTTGCTTTTGAAAATAGCAGATCTACAAGCTCACAGTGCATTGCATGTGTTGTGTTGTGAGCATGTAGATCAGCTGTTAAACCAAGTGAACAAAATGTGTCTCGAGTCCTTGGCCAAGTACATACTAATTAGGGGTCCTTGACACGAAAATGTTTAAGAACCACTGATTTTGATTGATTGATTGATGTACTTTATTTAGTAAGAGATGAGAACAGTACATGACAGTACATAACAGTACATGGAAGTACAAATTCACAATACAAGGTCTACTAAACTGGAAAACTCATAAAGCACTAAGCTTGTTTAAAATGAGATCCCCATGCACACAAATCATGATGAGATATAAGAGACAGACAGACAGATATACACACATACATATATATATATATATATATATATATATATATATATATATATATATATATATACAGACAGATATAACATGAGTTCATTAGTCAGTTCTGCATTGAGTTCATCAGAAGAACTGAATGAATTATGAGCAATCTGATGAGTTAATATTACCTTTTTAATTTACTGTCGATGGCACAAATAATGTCTTATAATGTTTTTACTTTCTACTGTTACAGATGCTGAAAGTGCGCAGTGCAAAGACTGGTCAAGAAGAAGTGAAAAGGTGAAACCACTAGGAAAAAACAAATCTCTTCAGAGCCCAGAAATGTTTTTCTGCAAACAGTGTGCCCATGAGAGTAAAACCATAGTAGGTTTTACTCGTCATATGACTCTTCACAGTAATGCGCCAAACTTCCTTTTTACCTGTGGTGCACCTGATTGTACCCGTGCATTCAGAAAGTTTGCAGCCTTCAAGTCTCACCTATACAGAGATCATAAGCAGTCTCACAGGAGGAGTGTTACAGACCAACACATTGGCACAACACTGATTTGTCAGATTGAATTTTGTCAGATCACCTTTACAAATCTTAAGAATTTCCTTAATCATTTGAAAGGCCATATACAAGAGGGCAGGAAAATAACATGTCCTTTTAGGGGTTGTGAGAAAACATTTGGTGTGAAATCCACATTTTCATCTCATGTTTTGAGGACACACAAAAACAGTTTAGCTGAGCATCTACATGATGAGGCAATGTTTCAACACCCATCCCAACTAGCACAGTTTGAAAACCCATCGCAAACTGAGAGTCAGCCCTCCACTTCTCTCACTGAGAGTGATGAACAGCCTGAGACCGGTGAACTTTATGATAGTGTAGATAAAGACCTCTTTTTAAAGAACTTGTCTTTGTTTTATTTGAAGCTTCAGGCTAAGCTACTTTTACCAGCGTCAGTTATTCAGACTATAATTGAAGAGGTCCAAGACATTCATGATGTTGTTCAGTCACATCTCTTTTCAAAGCTTAAAGAGAAATTGTCCGTGCTTGGGGTGCCTGACATGACGATTACAGATGTAATTGAAGAGCTTGCAAAAGATGACATATTAAAAAAGGGCAACAACATTTTGCGTACAGATAAGCGTTGTAAGTCAGTGTTTAAAAACAGCTTCAATTATGTTCAACCTCTCCCCTTGTATCTATACAAATTTGTCAGGAAAAGAATGCTTTGCACAATATGTGCCAATAAAAGAAACTCTAACGTCCCTGTTTGAAAACGAGGGTTTCAAACAGCAGTATGAAAAGGCCCATTCTCGCCTCTCTACTCGTGATGTGTTCATGGATGTATGGGATGGACAGAATACTACTGACAATGTCTTATTTAAAAGTGAAACATCATCGTTTGCCTTGATCCTTTATCAAGATGCTTTTGAGGTCGCCAATCTGCTAGGATCAGGCCGAAAAAAACACAAGATACTGGCAGTGTATCTGACACTTAACATTTTGCCGGACAATAGATCAAATATTTATCACATGCATTCTCTGCAGGGAAAAAGGACATGTTATTTTCCTGCCCTCTAATATATGGCCTTTCAAATGATTAAGGAAATTCTTAAGATTGTAAATGTGATCTGACAAAATTCAATCTGACAAATCAGTGTTGTGCCAATGTGTTGGTCTGTAACACTCCTCCTGTGAGACTGCTTATGATCTCTGTATAGGTGAGACTTGAAAAGGAAGAGCTCAAATCCACTTGCAGACATGGCAAAAGGACCAGCTGACCAATATGGCTGTGTGAGATGGCAGCCTGACTGTCCACCTGATGAAACTGAAGAGAGTCTCAAAGAGAAGCAGAGGGAAATGAAAGACATGTACAGCACCAAGGAGCCAAATGGGGCAGAGAGAGGACATATGACTCAGTTAATGCAAGAAACCTACTACCTACAAAGAAAAAACATCAATGCCAGCCCATCTCCTTCGATTTCTGAGCTGAAGAATGAGTGGCCATATCTGTTCACACCAAAGTAGCTGTACAGCCATTTCCAATTACTCACAGACAGTGGCATCCTGGATAAAATGGAGCAGGCTATGCACGAAAAAGAGAAGCTGATCCTTCGGTTTTTCCAGCAGAAGTCTAATGCTGATGAGGTCAAGCGCATCCTGGTGAAGTACGACCATGAAGAAAACTGTGACCCATCACCATGTGTGATCCTACTGCTGATGGCACACTTCAAGGAAGACCTAGATGGACTCATTTTGCAGGCAGATGTGAGTATGAAATTATCATATTTTAAAGCTTTTGACATTCATATTGTGTATTTTACAATCAGCCCACTCTGCTACAGTCAGGCAGGCGATATCGCAGCATTAAATGCTGAATGAACTGACCCTCAGGGACAGTTTCCACAGCAAGGTTGTCAGGCTGCTGAACAGGTGCTGAGCCCCTGCTTACGTCTCAATTATACTTGCATGTCAGTATTGAACGCTGAAAATAGCTGATCTATAAGCTCAGAACGTGTGCATTGTGATGCATTCTGAGCGTGTAGATCTGCTATTTTTGGTGCATGACACTGATGTGCAACTAAGTATAAACCAGCCTTTAGATGCTGTGTCATTTTATACTGGCACAGCACTGTCATGTTTTGTTTTTACTTTAATTTTTATCCCACAATTTTGTAACCCTTATTTTCCACCCGGTGCCAATTTTCTAAGTGATCCTGGGCACTAGACTCTCCTCGCCAGCCTAGGGAGGCCAGGGCCGAGCTCATGCCTCCTTCAATGCATGAGAGCCAACTGACCTTGTTGTCACCTGATAGGGGGGAGTTTCCCTGGACGTAGCGTGTGGAAGGAACACGTTATTCCAACCAGTTCCTTTCCCCTCCATCAGGCGCCCCGGCTGTCATGGGGGAGGCGTTATAGCCACCAGCATTAGTGCATGTTTTTGTGAGGGTATTAACTACCCTGAGAGACACGGGGAGAACATGCAAACTCCACACAGAGTAGGCCCTTTCGCCAATCCCACCTAGGGTATGGGCGCTGATGACGCGGAGGAGAAGACACGCCCACAGCGTCCCCGGCGGGAATCGAGCCCAGGACCTTCTAGCTGTGAGGTGACAGCGCTACCGACTGCAGGCGCTACCGTGCCCTCGCAGCAGCACTGTCATTTTATGTGACTATACTGTAGATGCACTCCATTCTCACCCACTTTTATATCTGCTGCTACGTGTTGTCTTTACTTGCGCATGAGTCTGACGATGTCTTTATTTTGTATTTAATTTTGGTATATCTTTTAGTTTCATTTGATACTTGAATTCTGTTTTGTTTGGCATTTTTTTCTTATTAATACAATGAATGTGTGGGTAGCTTGTACAAAAGATAATTTCACTCTTGTACACCTGTAAACTTGTGTTATGCCCAAGTTGAAGCTGTTACCCTGACTACATATATGTTTTCTGTCTTTTAGGTGTTGGCAACAGCAGCAGATGTCGAAAGGACAATGAACCTTCCAGACTCTCCGCGTCTAATTGTCCTAGGTAGTGTATACAGTTTCTAATCTGTTTTAAAGCATTGCAGATACTAATACTAATGGAGGACATGTTTTAGTATGTGGAAAGCAACAGACAAACACTGTTAACATGCAAACCATATGTCTAATTATGTTTAGGTGATGTTATCACAGCCAATCAGTGGATGCTGAGCATTGAGGGGCAGGTCGTTGTGGCTCCACAAACCAACTTCCTGGCTGGAATGGCAGCTCTATGTACCAGAGGCACGCCTGCTACACTCTGGAGTTCATACAAAGGTACCTTTCTGCTTGAAGTAGAACCATCATGTGTAACTCGAAAGATGTGCTCTCTTGTAGAGCAGCTGTGAGTGCACCTTTTACATAAAGAGTATGTGATTTGTGATTGCAGATGTTTCATTGGGATCAACCCAACCACTGGCACCAAAACAACCAAGCTGCTCGGCCAAAAAAGTGGGAAGGTGAGAGAGAAGAGGAACAATTCGGTCTGTCCTCCCGTCGCCTCCCTCCTGAAGCGACTGATGGGACTTCAATTGGCTTTGAGTGTAAGTCATGTGCAAAGAATTTGGACCATTCTCTTGCCCACTATATGAATGAAATTCTTAATATGTACTTTGCCATCTTAGGTCATATTTTACACACAATAAAGCAGTACAGTTTTATAATTTAGTTTTTTAGATCTCTATCTCATGCTCTGATTTTAGGAGTTCAGAAGAAAAGTGGTCTAGAACACTGTCTTCAGTTACACTTTATTTGTATTTATTTCTTTAAGAAAGGTTTCGATTAGCTGACCTTCATAGTTAACCGAAACATGTTTCTTCAAATACATCTTTAGTAAGTGAATATGGTGTGCACTTATTGACTTCTTTGGCTGTCATCTCCTGTGTAAGTAGTTGTGCAAAAGCAATACCTACTAGGTGTTGTTCAGAAAAGGGAAAGTCAACTAATGTAAGAAGAAAGGATCACAGGGCAGTTTCTGGATGTCACTACTCCCAAGGCCAATTACCTCCCCAGACCTGCCATCTAACTGTCCACACCTTTCCTCATCACCTGCCCCACCCATTCCCACAACTGTCCCCAATTCTCAGCCCTGTAGATACCTGAGCTTCTCTGCTTGTTTCCCACCTGCACCTCATAATCAGCATTCAATACTTATAGTGTTCTTTTTTTGTGCCCTAACAGATGTTGCTGATTTCCAACCTTGTGTTCCATGGATACCTGCTGGTTAAGACCTCCTGCCTGAATGGATTTTGACATATGCCATCTCCTCAACAGAGGTTTTTGCCATTTGCCTTTGTTTTTGTTTGATGCCTCAAGACTACCTCCATGTTTTTGGTTCCACGTCCATTTCTCCTGTTGGATGTTTGCACAAAGTTTGCAAAAGTTTGCACTTTTATCTTTGCACAGTGTATCTGACATGTGACATTTTGCTGTTCATGTACGGTTCAGATTTTTCAGTGGTTCTCAACCTTTTCAGCTGGTCGGGCTAGCGGTGGGTGAGCTAGATTGTGGGTGCCAGTACACAGCATTGACAGTGGCTAACAGCACTGTCAATACTGTGTCTGGATCTGGCTTGCCTGCCGCTGACTCGATTGGCTGGGGAGGTTCATGTTTAAAATCTCAGTGGTTCTCAACCTTTTCTGGATCAGGGCCCCCATATGCGTGTGTGTCTGTGCGCGTGGTGGGGGGTGTTAGGCGTACCAGTATGGCCTCTGGATATGTGATTATTGTAATGCAGACAAAAATGTCACATGATGTGTGAGACAGTGTCATAATCCATGTTTGCATGTGTATGGTACGTGTATGTCTGTATGGTTACATGGGTATGACGTGTATGTCTGTATGGTTACATGGGTATGTCCTACGGGCCTTCTAAAGAAGCATGCAATTAAGAGAATCATTACTGACCCCTGACAGAGAAAAAAAATAAGTTTGCACTTGTAATATTGATGGTTTTACAGGTAAACAATCTTAATGTAAAAATGTTTAATAAATGTTTTATTGCAGATATGACTCTGGCTTTTATCTAACCGTTGAAGAGAATTTAATGCACTGATTAATTGGATTTAACACAAATTTGCATTTAACAATGAAATAACTGTAAAACAGATCTACAATAATAAATTGTATGAAGTATTTACAGCCATTACTGGCAGCAAAAGTTGCCAGTAAGTAGCTGTAAATGGATTTTACAATAACTTGTTGTAATTTAAATTACAGCAACGAACT
Source organism: Gymnoscopelus microlampas (assembly GCF_963454915.1). Taxonomy (NCBI): domain Eukaryota; kingdom Metazoa; phylum Chordata; class Actinopteri; order Myctophiformes; family Myctophidae; genus Gymnoscopelus; species Gymnoscopelus microlampas. Next base: position 3,637,008 of record NC_139950.1, on the reverse strand, counting down.
GTAAAAATGTATACTGTAATTTACTGTAATTCTTTTTTACAGTAACAAACTGCAAAACACTTATACTCTGATTTACTGTAGTTCTTTTTTACAGTAACTACAGTAGCTATTACAGTACTTTATTGGCAACTGTGCTGCCAGCTATTAACTGTAAATTCTACAGTCCAATTCGTTACAGTGTGTTTTTTTTTATTAACCACTTGAACCCTGGCATCCTTATTCTGGGGGAACATTGAAGAACCCTGGTATAAGGTTACAAAACATGGGGACTCATAGGATATCCTATTTTTAGGTCCGGTCAGAGAATCAAACCTCTTCAGGTCCATTGCGCTCTGACCCTCTGAAAACACACTCACATGTTCTGTCTGCAAATAAAATGTTGTCGCTGTCGGCAGAAAGACAGTTATTTTTCAATAAATGGAAGAAGAAAATAAAAAACTAATGCAGTTATTATTTAGTCAAAAGGTAATCATTTTCATTGGTAAATGTTTATGAAAACCGACACAGACTTAAACACTTTAACCTAAAAACAAGAATGACAAGTCATAATAAAGCCGCATGCGGCAGGCTTTTTTGTCCCCAATCTTGTCAACAACACAGCATTTAACTATAAAGAAATGAAGAATTGAAGAAATGAAGAAATGAAGAATTAAATAATTATTGCGCTCTTTTTCTCTCTAAGCACCTTAGCGTCTATAAGTATATCATGCACAGTATACATACATTGCTGCTATGCTCAGGCACCTTACGTTTGTCTCTTATCTCAGGTACTTTGTAAATATGTAGATAACTTGTTTTTGGCCCTCTATTGTTCTCTGTTGATCTCCTTCCCACTTAACCCCCTACCCCTCTTCTTCTTCTCTCTCCCCACTCTTCTTTCTACGGAATTTAACGTTGCGATGGGAGTGTTGTACAAAAACGAATTTCACCCACTTTTTTACCTTGTAAACCTGTGATGTGACAATAAACCTGATTCTGATTCTGATTCTGAAGATGACAAAAGACAGCTAATGGTTGTCAGGTGATGGACAATTAACACGTTGCAGAATGAATGAAAGATGCAATCAGAGTGATGCACAGCGAGCCACACAGTATAGGCAAAATAATAATAGTATTCAAATAGTAGCTTTAAGGCTACTAATCATTTATAGAGTTCTCAACGGGCCTGAAAATGAAGGCTCGGCCCTAACTGGGCCGGCCCGGGGCTCGGCCCGAACCCGACTATTGCCATCATGTTAGGCCCAAAACCCGAAAAAAAAGAAAAGAAGATTTTCGATTTTTTGTTTTATTAAATATTTTTAATATTATTATTCTGTTCTGAATATATATGTATCTATTATGAAGATGGCGCTGACGGCAGCGGACATTAACTTACACTGTGCTTACACTGTGCTGATTTAAATGAAGTTAAATCCTTATCTTGCTCACGCACCTCTGTGCAATGAGATGCATCGTCTGCATTTCTCTGCCTCTCTCGACCGAGTCTTTGTCTCCCCCCCCCCCCTGACTGTTTGAGACCGACTCGAGACTGTTGTTAACCTATTAGCTTAAGTTTACACGCGTTGGGTGACCACTTTTATAATACTGAACTAAACGCGGGTGGATTACATTGTATTGTGAAAATCAGAAAGCACCGTTTCTGCCACTTGTGTAACTTAACACAACACGACGGCATAGAGCACGCCGGTCAGTTATCGTAACTCACAAAAACACATTGAACAGCCTGTTATACCTTCAAATTAAAACCATCTGAAAACGTCAACAACGACACCAACACAGTCTCACCCCGAAGAAGGCACATGTTGCCTTTTTGCCAGAACCCCAGGAAGGCAGTATGTGTCGTCCAAGTCCGCCCCCGACGATAATATGCGCCTTCCAGGGTCACTCATAGACATTCATAGAATTCCTCAAAAGGCAGCATGCGCCTTCTTAGTCGTTCCATTGATAATACATTGGACTGACACACAACGTGAGCTAAGAGACTTGGTTGAAATGCACCAGAGCACACACCACCCACAAAAACCTGACAACAATATTCTGAGCATTTCCATATTATTTTGGTAATTTTTCGATGAGTATTTGTTGAGAACGGGACATTTCTTTGACTTTTCCAAGCCCCTGACGTCATTTCAGATTACTTCCGCATTCCGTCACGGGCGTCATGGCTGAACTTCAGCCTTTTTTTGCGTTATATCTATTACACTCGGTACATCTACATTAACGTTAAAATCTCAAATATAAAGTGCTCACTTAATGGCCACGGATGTTAAAATTCTGTACGGGTCCTTAAACATACATGTATCTTTTGTATTGTTCAATAAAAAAGCATGTAAATCCGATTGGTGGCCATTTTCTTCATGCTTTTACTACCTGACCCTATTGGTTGGAAGGTGTATTGCACTCTGATACTTTATAACTCTGTGAGAAAATGGCAGCCAATCGGATTAAAATGCTTTTTATTTAACAACACGGAATATACGGGTATTTTTGAGGGACCGTACATAATTTGAACGTCCGTGGCCATAGGTTAAGCACTTCATAGTTGAAATCAAAACGTTTGTGTAGATGTACGGGCCGTAAATGGAAAAAGTGCAAACATCAGGTTGAAGTTTCGTCATGACTGTCATGATATGATGTTTCAAGGCTACTTATCTATCTATCTATCTATCTATCTATCTATCTATCTATCTATCTATCTATCTATCTATCTATCTATCTATCTATCTATCTATCATTATCATTATTATTATTATTATAATAACTAGCAATAATGAATTGTGCTTTAGCATTTCAAATGTTTAACACTGGGGTTCACAATCACCTTTTTGAATGTTGTTGATGCTGTTAATATATCCCGAATATTAATAAGAGTAAGGGTAATAATAATAATAATAATAATAAGGGTAATAATAAGGGTAATAATAATAATAATAATAATAATAATAATAATGATAATAATGATAATGATCAATAAATAATTGTGCTTTAAGATAATTTAAAATGTTAAATGCAGTTATTTTTTTTTGATGATCAGGCCTGCACAACCTTGAAATAGCCTACTTGCCATACATATTAAACGTATTTCTAATTAAAATATATATTATCTAACTCTTAACCGCTAATTCCTGGTGCATACTAGACTACGCCCACTACATCCGGTCTAGTGGATACGTTTCCGTATCCGCTAGACTAGACCGGATATTTACCACTTCTGCACAGTGCAGTGCACACAGCTGTTGTTACTTCGTCTCAGGGTAAGTGTCCGTTCATTGCATTTATAAGATATACATCGTTAAATATACACCACAAAATGATAGGCCATGGCGTCATTGTTCACATGTTAGTATGTAGCAAGTTGTTTGATCTGGACAAGTAAAAGACTATAAGTTTAGGCTGCTTGTTTTGGTCGGACATTGCTAAGCTAGCCAACTAAAGCCAAAACAACGCGCCGCACTACGATGCACCAGTAAATCCCGTACTTCTCCTGTACAAATGCAACATATACGGTGCTTACCCGGTTGCCCCACATGTTAACTAGCAGTCCGGAGTCTTTGTGCAATGTATTAGTGCATATTTTTCAATAAAGAAGTGTTTTAATCCCGTCTGTGGCCGAACGCCATTCCCCCCCTCGTTTATTCCCTTTTGCATTGAGTGTAATTCCGACTTTGACCTGATGCGCCCCGTCACTACCGCCATTGGGAACTTCAACAGAATCGTCCACAGACGGGATTAAAACACTTCTTTATTGATACTTACGGTCTAATACATTGCACAGAGACTCCGGACGGCTTATTAACATTTAGGGCGACCGGGTAAGCGCCTTATATATGTATATATACATGTGTTTTGTACATAGATGTACGGGCTTTACTGGTGAATGTCAGCATTGAAAGTGAGCTATGTTCAGGGGTTAGGGCAGGGGTCTTCAACCTTTTCATGCCAAGGACCCCCTTAACTGAGAGAGAGATGAAGCAGGGACCCCCTAACTGAGAGAGCTATGAAGCAGGGACCCCCACTATATATTACATACAGTTGTGTTGCAGATGAAAGCTATTCATAGATGTTTGATTCATGTTAATGTGTATTTTCAGACATTTAACCACTTAAACCGCAAATACCTGTACTTGGTCTGCTCTTTTTTTCCCTCTTTGCCAAAAATAGCAGATCTACAAGCTCACAACTCCTCGCAGCGCGAGGCGTTGTGAGCTTGTAGATCTGCTATTTTCGGCTAAAGTTAGAATAGGGACGCTAGGGTTCAAGTGGTTAATGTAAAAACAATGATCCTATCACACAGAGATTTGGCGGACCCCCTGTATTAAATCTGAGGACCCCCTAGGGGTCCCGGACCCCCTGTTGAAGACCCCTGTTGTAGGGGGCTCATAAAGACCACTCATTGATCCTGCCTGGGTCCCATTGGTGGGGGGAGGTGGGGTGCTGATAAATGGTTACTCTCTCCTGATCTTCTGTTTCTCTCTTTGAAGATTTTAATATTCAGAGGTTTGAGGACCTTCTATGGCAGTGGTTCTCAACCTGTGGCTCCCCACATTATTTTGGGGGAGTCCCCAGATGACAGTGAAGTGACAATTAAGGACTTTTAAAAAGTCAACAATTATTAAAATAGTCGATCTACAAGTTCACAACGCATCGTAACGCGGGGCGTTGTGAGCTTGTAGATCTGCTATTTTCATAATATTTATCTGTGGAACCGAGTCAAACAAAATGTATTTAAGGTCTGTAAGTTCTCACTGATAAATATGTTATGTGTGTCCCATTAATCTTCCTTAACCTTAAATACTGTTTGTTTGTTATTCTATTTATAGTGGCTCATAGGAATAGACGGAGAGACGGGTGACAGCCGGAATGTAGACGGCATCCGGGAGCAGTATGGGTTGGCGCCCCAGCCTGTGTCTTCCGTGAGGAAGAAGCCCAACAAATCCACGGTGAGGCCTTTAAGGAGGGCCATTCAAGCAAGCCGCAGTACCACCACGGGCCAAGAAACCATCACACCAGAATGAAATGTTTGGAGTGGGGGAGTCTGGTGCAACGCTCAGGTCCTGGACCTGGTGAGACGCACCAGGAGGAGGAGCCCGGCCAGGATGCCATCCACAGAACCTAGCCCCTCCACGTGCAGAGCCTCTCTTCTCCCCCAGTCCCGGCAGAGTGGTTCCGGACAAGTGGATTGAGTGCCCTGCGATACTGTAACACTTTTTTTTTTACAGACAGTTTCCCATATATTGGATTACCTCCGTTTGTGTGGATTATTTATACCCCTATTCGTTGATATACATTGTGGATTAGACCTTTAGTCGGCCATATGCATGCACTGGACAATGGACTATACCTTCCCACATGTGGACTTGCACCTTATGTCTAACCTCATGTACATACCTGCTGTCATTTTATGCTATGTGAAGATAACATTGATTCATCTCATGTCTATAATGCGTTCAATAGTGGTTATAAATACCGTAGGACCACTATTGACAGTGGGTTGACCTTTAACGACAACACACAGGCCATCTTCGCAAAGTGCCAGTAGCGGACCTACATCCTACGGAGGCTGAGACGCATGGATATTGCCCCTCCCATCCTTCACAGCTTTTACACCTGCCACATACAAAGCCTCCTTACGTTCTCTTTCCTGGCTTGGTACGGGGGGCTCTCACAGACCAACAAGGCTAAGCTGCGGAGGGTGACCACCTTGGGGTCTAAGCTCTGTGGGGTTTTGTGATCTGCCCGTCAGCATCTCTGTGACCAGAGGACGGTGACGAAAGCAGGGAAGATCGCGAGAGAAGCAACTCATAACCTCAGCACCTCCTTTCAGGTCCTGCCCTCAAGTAGGAGATATGGTGCCTCTATTCACGAAGGCAAAGGGCAGTGCCAGTTTCATCCCCTCTACCATTGGGCTCCTTAATAAACACAAACCCCCTAACACCTGATCCACCTCACCTGGTCGAACTGGACTAGCTTGCTAGCCCCCCCCACACACACACACAGGGCACCTGGATGGACTCTGTGCTAATCATTCCATGGACTTGCATACATGCACGCACACACACGTGAAGTCATACACAAACACATTCTGCGTGCTCCACAAGTGTGGAGAGGACATTGCTTTCTTTTAAATTTAGAATTTTATCTTTTATAGAATTGAAGTACTTTGCTAGGTGTTTTAATTGTGGTGTATATTTGTCTTGTCTTGAATGTATGCATTGATCTGAGCAAAACAAATTTCCCTTGTGGATAATGAAGACATCTAATCTAATCTAATCATTATTAGCATACTTATAATGCCATATGATCTTCTTTATAATCCTGTATAATTATAGTCATAAGAACTCATAAATACTCATAATGCTTTATAACAATAAGCATGTCACATTATACAGCATTCTATAAGGACTAAATAAGTATAAGCACTCCTAATGTAATCAGGACACATTAGTCATATGGTCAAGTATCGTGATACTTTATAATTACTGGTCACTCACTGACTTTTTTTTCCTTTGGCCAGGATCATAGCCTTACTATAGTTCATTGTGTATTCTTAGATACAGATGCATTGTGTAGTCATAATACTATGGAGACTTCTTCTGCATGCACATCGGCTAATTTTGCAATGTTTTAGTTAAAAGAGAAATTTAAAAGAAAATCTATGTCCATCACAATATTTGGTCCAATGTGTTATGTATGCATGTATGTTTATCTATCTAAACTGTTTGTTCACAAATGACAAGTACTGTATGTTATTTAGATTGCATCTGGTTTGGCATGTTTACCTGTATCTTGCACTAAATTGTTTTCTTTGTACGATTAACTTTGTCCTGCAATTTGGTGAAATAAAAAAATCTGCTTTTTGAATTTGATTGGATTGATTGAATAACAATGCCCTTATTAAAACATTAGATTACAGTCATTTAGCAGACACTTTTATCCAAAGCGACTTACTGCAAAACCATACTGCATTTAAGTCTTAGACCTATATGTGAAGTTCTAAGATTTGCTCTAGAGACAGATACACCTCATTACAAATAGGGTTAATTCAACATAGTATATTGTAGTACTGTTTGTTTGGACAATACCCCAGTATTTAGACTACAGCATGCAAGAGAAATCCTAATGAGTGAGGTCTTTGATGACACTGTTATTCATCAACCGTGCTACAAGGCAGAGTGTTTCTCAGTGCTATATGTGATTGATTGATTGAATACTTTATTAACAGTTTGCAAAAAAAAAGGCACAGTGGCACAAATGTATACAACATAATGCCAAATGGACAACCCAAATAAGCCCTCAGGGCTTGTTTCCATTAAGATCGTGTACATTCAATTCATAGATACAGTACATACATATAAAGACAAACAATGATATACAGTAATATGCAAAAATATCATATATACGAGTAGTAATAAGACAGAAAGATATGTACTGTAAACAGTTTGGGGTTTCCGGTGATGAGCTTAGACTTTTTACAGGGGCCAGTTACAATTTGCAGTCTTTTGGAAGAGGGTAAGTCCTCCACTTTGCTCATCCCATCGGTAGGTATGTAGGTACATAAAGGGCATGACCTTTACACCATGTAATAATAATAATAATAGTACTAATAAAGACAATTAAGAGAACCGTATGTCGGTGTGTGAGGAAAGTTATATGGCCGCGTTCGGGCTGAGGAGCTGATCACGAATCCATTGTCCGATCGTGTTTTCGCCCCCTAGTGGCCGAGATAATAGTGAAAAACTGTTCAAAAAGAGTAAAAACAAAATCGGAAACCAGTTTACGCATCAGCGTGCCGCCCCGAACGCGCTCATATAACTCTCCTCCTACACGGCCTTACCGTTCTCCTTAATTGGCTGGGGTCTAATCTCAACTTATTTCGCGCTTTAACACGATATATCTCCATAACGATAGGTTCTTAGAATCCACCTTTTGGATATATTGTACAGCTCGCCGAGACGCACGCGTGGATCTCTTGTTTGTCCCGCTACGACACTTTTAACGTTTGCTTCTGACACTGTTGGAAGGTACATAGAGGCGTAAAACGTTGACCCATATTGACAGCCAAAGTCAGAAAAAAAAAAATGTCGTAGAGGGACAAACAACATATCCACACGTGCGTCTCGGTGAGCTGAACAACATATCCAAACATTGGACTCTAAGTCCTTATTGTATTCGAGATATTAAGAAAGAAAAGATAACCAATTAGCTATCAATTAAGAGAACCGTAAGGCCGTGTAGGAGGAGAGTTATACGAGCGCGTTCGGGGCGGAACGCTGATGCGTAAACTGGTTTCCGATTTTGTTTTTACTCTTTTTGAACAGTTTTTCACTATTATCTCGGCCACTAGGGGGCGAAAACACGATCGGACAATGGATTCGTGATCAGCTCCTCAGCCCGAACGCGGCCATATAACTTTCCTCACACACCGACATACGGTTCTCTTAATTGTCTTTATTAGTACTATTATTATTATTATTACATGGTGTAAAGGTCATGCCCTTTATGTACCTACATACCTACCGATGGGATGAGCAAAGTGGAGGACTTACCCTCTTCCAAAAGACTGCAAATTGTAACTGGCCCCTGTAAAAAGTCTAAGCTCATCACCGGAAACCCCAAACTGTTTACAGTACATATCTTTCTGTCTTATTACTACTCGTATATATGATATTTTTGCATATTACTGTATATCATTGTTTGTCTTTATATGTATGTACTGTATCTATGAATTGAATGTACACGATCTTAATGGAAACAAGCCCTGAGGGCTTATTTGGGTTGTCCATTTGGCATTATGTTGTATACATTTGTGCCACTGTGCCTTTTTTTTTGCAAACTGTTAATAAAGTATTCAATCAATCAATCACATATAGCACTGAGAAACACTCTGCCTTGTAGCACGGTTGATGAATAACAGTGTCATCAAAGACCTCACTCATTAGGATTTCTCTTGCATGCTGTAGTCTAAATACTGGGGTATTGTCCAAACAGACAGTACTACAATATACTATGTTGAATTAACCCTATTTGTAATGAGGTGTATCTGTCTCTAGAGCAAATCTTAGAACTTCACATATAGGTCTAAGACTTTACTGCAGTATGGTTTTGCAGTAAGTCGCTTTGGATAAAAGTGTCTGCTAAATGACTGTAATGTAATGTTTAATAAGGGCATTGTTATTCAAATCACTCCAATCAAATTCAAAAAGAAGTATTTTTATTTCACCAAATTGCAGGACAAAGTTAATCGTTCAAAAGATACAGGTAAACTGCCAAACCAGATGCAATCTAAATAACATACGTGTCATTTGTGAACAAACAGTTTAGATAAACATACATGCATACATAACACATTGGACTAAATATTGTGATGGACATTTTATTTCTCTTTTAACTAAAACATTGCAAAAATAGCCGATGTGCATGCCGAAGAAGTCTCCATAGTATTATGACTACACAATGCATCTGTATCTAAGAATACACAATGAACTATAGTAAGCCTATGATGACGATCGTGGTCAAAGGAAAAAAAGTCAGGGAGTGACCAGTAATTATAAAGTATCATGATACTTGACCATATGACTACTGTGTTCTGATTACACTAGGAGTGCTTATATTTATTTATAATGTAATTATAATTATAGTGCTACAAGCATATAACATTGCATTTATACTTGACCGTATAAGTCCTTATAGAATGCTGTATAATGTGACATGCTTATTGTTATAAAGCATTATGAGTATGTATTAGTTCTTATGACTATAATTATACAGGATTATAAAGAAAATCATATGGCATTATAAGTATGCTAATAATGATTAGATTAGATTAGATTAAATGTCTTCATTATCCACAAGGGAAAATTGTTTTGCTCAGATCAATGCATACATTCAAGACAAGACAATACATACATATACACCACAATTAAAAACACCTAGCAAAGTACTTCAATTCTATAAAAGATACAATTCTAAATTTAAAAGAAAGCAATGTCCTCTCCACACTTGTGGAGCACGCAGAATGTGTTTGTGTATGACTTCACGTGTGCGTGCATGTATGCAAGTCCATGGAATGGACTTGCATACATGCACGTGTGTGTGCGTGGGGGGGGCTAGCAAGCAAGTCCAGTTCGACCAGGTGAGGTGGATCAGGTGTTAGGGGGTTTGTGTTTATTAAGGAGCCCAACGGCAGAGGGGATGAAACTGGCACTGCCCTTGGGTCTCTCGCGATCTTCCCTGCTTTCGTCACTGTCCTCTGGTCACAGAGATGCTGACGGGCAGATCACAGCACCCCACAGAGCTTAGAGGTGGTCACCCTCCGCAGCTTAGCCTTGTTGGTCTGTGAGAGCCCCCCGTACCAAGCCAGGAAAGAGAAGGTAAAGAGGCCTTCTACATGGCAGATGTAAAAGCTGTGAAGGATGGGAGGGGCAATATACATGCGTCTCAGCCTCCGTAGCAGGTAGGTCCGCTGCTGGCACTTTGCGAAGATGGCCTGTGTGTTGTCGTTAAAGGTCAAGCCACTGTCAATAGTGGTCCCAAGGTATTACTAACCACTATTGAACGCATTATAGACATGAGATGAATCAATCTTATCTTCACATAGAATAAAATGGCAGCAGGTATGTACATGAGGTTAGACATAAGGTGCAGGTCCACATGTTGGAAGGTATAGTCCATTGACCAGTGCATGCATATGGCCGACTAAAGTTCAAATCCACAATGTATATCAACGAATAGGGGTATAAATAATCCACACGAACGGAGGTAATCCAATATATGGGAAACTGTCTGTAAAAAAAAAAGTGTTACAGTATCGCAGGGCACTCAATCCACTTGTCCGGAACCACTCTGCCGGGACTGGGGGAGAAGAGAGGCTCTGCACGTGGAGGGGCTAGGTTCTGTGGATGGCATCCTGGCCGGGCTCCTCCTCCTGGTGCGTCTCACCAGGTCCAGGACCTGAGCGTTGCACCAGACACCCCCACTCCAAACATTTCATTCTGGTGTGATGGTTTCTTGGCCCGTGGTGGTACTGCGGCTTGCTTGAATGGCCCTCCTTAAAGGCCTCACCGTGGATTTGTTGGGCTTCTTCCTCACGGAAGACACAGGCTGGGGCGCCAACCCATACTGCTCCCGGATGCCGTCTACTTTCCGGCTGTCACCCGTCTCTCCGTCTATTCCTATGAGCCACTATAAATAGAATAACAAACAAACAGTATTTAAGGTTAAGGAAGATTAATGGGACACACATAACATATTTATCAGTGAGAACTTACAGACCTTAAATACATTTTGTTTGACTCGGTTCCACAGATAAATATTATGAAAATAGCAGATCTACAAGCTCACAACGCCCCGCGTTACGATGCGTTGTGAACTTGTAGATCGACTATTTTAATAATTGTTGACTTTTTAAAAGTCCTTAATTGTCACTTCACTGTCATCTGGGGACTCCCCCAAAATAATGTGGGGAGCCACAGGTTGAGAACCACTGCCATAGAAGGTCCTCAAACCTCTGAATATTAAAATCTTCAAAGAGAGAAACAGAAGATCAGGAGAGAGTAACCATTTATCAGCACCCCACCTCCCCCCACCAATGGGACCCAGGCAGGATCAATGAGTGATCTTTATGAGCCCCCTAAAACAGGGGTCTTCAACAGGGGGTCCGGGACCCCTAGGGGGTCCTCAGATTTAATACAGGGGGTCCGCCAAATCTCTGTGTGATAGGATCATTGTTTTTACATTAACCACTTGAACCCTAGCGTCCCTATTATAACTTTAGCCGAAAATAGCAGATCTACAAGCTCACAACGCCTCGCGCTGCGAGGAGTTGTGAGCTTGTAGATCTGCTATTTTTGGCAAAGAGGGGAAAAAGAACAGACCAAGTACAGAGTGAAAGTATTGGCGGTTTAAGTGGTTAAATGTCTGAAAATACACATTAACATGAATCCAACATCTATGAAAAGCTTTCATCTGCAACACAACTGTATGTAATATATAGTGGGGGTCCCTGCTTCATAGCTCTCTCAGTTAAGGGGGTCCTTGGCATGAAAAGGAACCCCCCCCCCCCCATGGGACCCAGGCAGGATCAATGAGTGGTCTTTATGAGCCCCCTACAACAGGGGTCTTCAACAGGGGGTCCGGGACCCCTTGGGGGTCCTCAGATTTGCTACAGGGGGTCCGCCAAATCTCTGTGTGATAGGATCATTGTTTTTTACATTAACCACTTGAACCCCTTGCGTCCCTATTCTAACTTTAGCCGAAAATAGCAGATCTACAAGCTCACAACGCCTCGCGCTGCGCGGAGTTGTGAGCTTGTAGATCTGCTATTTTTGGCAAAGAGGGGAAAAAAAGAGCAGACCAAGTACAGGTATTGGCGGTTTAAGTGGTTAAATGTCTGAAAATACACATTAACATGAATCAAACATCTATGAATAGCTTTCATCTGCAACACAACTGTATGTAATATATAGTGGGGGTCCCTGCTTCATAGCTCTCTCAGTTAGGGGGTCCCTGCTTCATCTCTCTCTCAGTTAAGGGGGTCCTTGGCATGAAAAGGTTGAAGACCCCTGCCCTAACCCCTGAACATAGCTCACTTTCAATGCTGACATTCACCAGTAAAGCCCGTACATCTATGTACAAAACACATGTATATATACATATATAAGGCACTTACCCGGTCGCCCTAAATGTTAATAAGCCGTCCGGAGTCTCTGTGCAATGTATTAGACCGTAAGTATCAATAAAGAAGTGTTTTAATCCCGTCTGTGGACGATTCTGTTGAAGTTCCCAATGGCGGTAGTGACGGGGCGCATCAGGTCAAAGTCGGAATTACACTCAATGCAAAAGGGAATAAACGAGGGGGGGAATGGCGTTCGGCCACAGACGGGATTAAAACACTTCTTTATTGAAAAATATGCACTAATACATTGCTCAAAGACCCCGGACTGCTATGGAAGTATTTACTGGACTTTATTGTTTGCAAAGATATTTTCAAACGTCGCAAATATTTTCCATTGGTCACTCGTATTTTCTTTTAACCTCGCAAATATTCTGCATTCCTCACTTGTATTTTTTTTAACCTCGCAAATATTCTGCATTCCTCACTCGTATATTGTAGTGTGCTCACAAAAAAAAATCAGCATTGTAAATATAAAATCAAGCTCTGTAATTACGAGTTATTATTTACACATTTGTCGCCTGCATTTTACAACCTGCTTGCCTGCTTTTTACAACTGAAGCACAAACACACATTTGCGCAATAATGTCCAATTCCTCCCTTTGTAATTAACACCTGGCAAATAATTTTTATGGCTAATAACTCGCAAATAAATTCACAAATGTTTTGACTGCTTCACTTGTGTTTTCTGGTATCTGCAAGTAAAAAAAATCGAGCTCTGTAACTACGAGTTGTTGTTTACACATGTGTGGATTGCTTTTTACAAGTGACGCATGAATTACACTTGTGGATCTCATTTCTACACATGTGTGACTTCTCCTCCTTTCAGCTTGTGGATCGCCTTTTACAAGTGACGCACACATTACGCTTGTGGATCTCATTTCTACACTTGTGTGACTCCTCCTTTCAACTTGTGGCCGCGTGTCATTTGTGACGTATTTTTGTCCAGTCTGAGGCTAGCGTCACTTGCAAAAACAGTGCATCGCGTGTAAACAGTACGTCGTGTGTATCAGCCCCCCCCCCCCCTCCCCGTGGGCTGCAGTTATTACACAATCCAGCAGGTGGCACCATTATGTATACAATAGGGCTTAAATGTTTAACGTATGGTTTTTATAATATAATAATGTATATCTGCAAAGTAACTAGTAGTAGGCCTAACTAAAGTTTTCAAATAATTGTAGTGGAGTGAAAGTACAATATTTGCCTCTGAGATGTAGTGGAGTAGAAGTAAAAGTACTGCGAACTGGAAATACTCCAGTAAAGTAAAAAATACCTCAAAATTGTAATTGTAAATGCCCCCTGTATAAAAAAAATCTCATTCTTTGTGCTTGTGCTCTAATTTGTGCTGTTGAAATTGCGCTACTTAATTATTTTGAATATACATTTAAAATAAATAAAACTCCTCCCGGTCTCTGTGCAGTGCGCCGATTACCTCTAAGTATGTTCACATGCTGTGCCCTAATTTCCCTGGTAGTCAGTCAGTCAGTAAAATACAGTATAAGCGTATACAGGGTATCTTCACATTTCTAAAGTGATAGTTTAAGGACTTTTAAGACCTTTTTAAACCTCTAAATCGAAAAAAGAAAAAAACTATACTATAAAAAATATTATAATATTATAAAATAAAACTATACAAATTGTCAAATATGACCTAAGAAAGAGGCAAACATTGTGAAAATAGCCGATCTACAAGCTCACAAATGCGAGGGGTTTTGAGCTTGTAGATCTGCTATTTTTGCAATGTATATATCTGTGGATCTCAACTCCTTTTTTTGGGGATTATTTTGGGGGGTCACGGCCTGAAAAGTTTGGGAACCCTTGTTATAGGCTATAGCTATCACAATAATATATCAACAATTAAAACTAGACAAGCTTACAGGAAATGTATAAATTGGTTAGACTTTTTTTTAGCACAGTAACAAAATCTCTCCTCACCTTAATGTTGGTGTATCACACAATAAATGCCCAGTTAAAAATTAGCATGATGTCATGTCACATATCAACATGGTGAAACAGCAACCTGTGTGTATTAGCTGTAAGCACTGTGACACCATGATAGATATTCAGATTTGTTCAGATTTGTTATTGTAGGGATAGCCCTTTCGGGTGCAGCATCTAATTTTCGAGGGGGTCCCATAAAAACATTAGCAACAGACAGATACACACATGCAATACAAGTATACAGATACATTCAAACACAGATAGCTTGCTCACCCTCTTCCACCCACCCCACCAACCACCACATCATCAGCTGTTAAACAACAGAAGAGAAGGAAGGGCACAGTGCAACTACTATCAGTGTATATATCCCAACAGGTACAGTCAATTTAGAAGCATATATAGGCCTACACATTATATGTAGTATCAAGGGAAGTCCTGAGGGGTCAGAAGGAGGAAATGGAGCTATGTAGTAGAATGACCTTCGTCCAACCTCTTTAAAGATGTGTGGGACATTAAAGTAAGGATATTGCTAGTGTCTAAGTGAATATGATGATGTATATTGAGCTAATACTGTTTCAAAGAAGGAAGGGCAACTAAAGTAAATGCATTAACGTTTTTGTAATTGCCTTCTTGATTTAGGTTGCAACCAATTGAGTGAGGTGAACATGAGGCAGTGATGAGTTCCATATAGACCTCAAGACGAACCGGCACAAGGAGTCATATAAAACATTAAGAGGCTTAAGATGAGGTTCTGTGGTGGTGTTCTGCATACACAACATCAGCATAATCTATAATAGGAATAGGAATAGGAAGCAACACTTGAGAGATTGTTATTTTCCTAACTTCAAATGAAAAGCAATTAATTGAACGGTAGAGTGAACTCAGGCAACCTAGCTATAGCTACTGTATACATATTATTTTGTTAAAAGAATAGACAGACAGAACGACAGACAGACAGACATAGATTGTCTGCTGTATATCTATGTCTGTCTGTCTGTCTGTCTGTCTGCCTGGCTGCCTGCTGTACATCTATGTCTGTCTGCCAGCTGTACATCTATGTCTGTCCGTCTGTCTGTTTGTTTTGCGGAATGTTGTGGCATATTGTGGAATACACCAACATTAAGGTGAGGAGAGATAAAAAATAAAAATAAAACTAACTCTCCTGCAGTGTTCACTGCCCCGAGAGGGGATGGGGCGTATGGGAGGGCAATTCTCCTGGACACTATTGGTTGAACGTCTAGGTTGGAGTCTTGTTGTTATGCCAATTACCAAATCCCCCATGTAGCCCCTCCCTGACCAGTGCTGATTGGTCTTGGGTATTAGATGAGTCATCTTGCTTGGTATCTCCCCCAATGACCCCATGTGACCTAGGCAAACATTCAGCAGAATAGAATATCTACAAGTTCATAGATGGAAAAAGAAATGGACCACGTATAGACTTGTTTTTCAGACCAAGGACCCCTTAGCTGAGAGAGAGATGAAGCAAGGACCCCCAATACATATTGTAGGAAAAATTTAATTGAGTTGCAGATTAAACTCATTCATAGATTTAATAGATTCATAGACTTGTTTTACAGCACTCATCGGTGGTGTGGAAATTAATATTCTTTATTTGTTTACATATCTTTTCTATTCATATGTTGGAGTCATGATAATGTGTATTTTCAGACATTAACCCTCAATACTTTGTCTGCTCTTGTGTCCCCTCTACACCAAACCTATAACCGAAAATAGCTGATCTACAAGCCCACGTGTCGCAGCACTGTGTTGTTGGCTTGAAGATTGGCTATTTTCAACAAAGCAGATCTACATGCCCATGAGAGCTTGCAGCACGCGTTGTTGGCTTGTAGATCTGCTATTTTCTGCAAATGTTCCCCCCAGAATAGGGGGGGTTTCCTTTTACACAAAGATTTGTGTACACTGTAACTCTGAGGAACCCCTAGGGGTCCCGGACCCCCTGTTGAAGATATCGGCATAGTTAGGTCGTTAATCACTAAAACCGTATATACTTAGCCCAGGACTGTATACTAGGCCCCCTCCTGATTTCGCTGTACACTAAATATATTAAAATAGCCGATCTACAAGATCACAACACGCTGGCTACTTCCACCAAATGTTCACCCCATAATAGGGATGCTTGGGTACAAGTCTGGACCGCATTCTCACTGAGGACCAGCTGATGGCACTTCTCTGACCTAGAGTGCAAGGGTTCTATTCAGGCCGAGATCCCCCAAAATAATAATAATTGAAATGGGGACCCCCACCCTGACAAGCACTTGGAATTGTAGACATTATATTTAGTTTGACTTGAAAATTGCTGATCTACATGCTCACAAAGCCGCTTGTATATTAAAAAGGTATTAAAAGTCATTATTGTAACTTTAGAAATGTGCAGATACCCTGTATACACTTATACAATACTGTATTGTATAAGTTTCCAAGTGCTTGTCAGGGTGGGGGTCCCCATTTCAATTATTATTATTTTGGGGGATCTCGGCCTGAGAAGAACCCTTGCACTCTAGGTGCAAGGGGAAAAACAAGTCTATACGTGGTCCATTTCTTTTTCCATCTATGAACTTGTAGATATTCTATTCTGCTGAATGTTTGCCTAGGTCACATGGGGTCATTGGGGGAGATACCAAGCAAGATGACTCATCTAATACCCAAGACCAATCAGCACTGGTCAGGGAGGGGCTACATGGGGGATTTGGTAATTGGCATAACAACAAGACTCCAACCTAGACGTTCAACCAATAGTGTCCAGGAGAATTGCCCTCCCATACGCCCCATCCCCTCTCGGGGCAGTGAACACTGCAGGAGAGTTAGTTTTATTTTTATTTTTTATCTCTCCTCACCTTAATGTTGGTGTATTCCACAATATGCCACAACATTCCGCAAAACAAACAGACAGACGGACAGACATAGATGTACAGCTGGCAGACAGACATAGATGTACAGCAGGCAGCCAGGCAGACAGACAGACAGACAGACAGACATAGATATACAGCAGACAATCTATGTCTGTCTGTCTGTCGTTCTGTCTGTCTATTCTTTTAACAAAATAATATGTATACAGTAGCTATAGCTAGGTTGCCTGAGTTCACTCTACCGTTCAATTAATTGCTTTTCATTTGAAGTTAGGAAAATAACAATCTCTCAAGTGTTGCTTCCTATTCCTATTCCTATTATAGATTATGCTGATGTTGTGTATGCAGAACACCACCACAGAACCTCATCTTAAGCCTCTTAATGTTTTATATGACTCCTTGTGCCGGTTCGTCTTGAGGTCTATATGGAACTCATCACTGCCTCATGTTCACCTCACTCAATTGGTTGCAACCTAAATCAAGAAGGCAATTACAAAAACGTTAATGCATTTACTTTAGTTGCCCTTCCTTCTTTGAAACAGTATTAGCTCAATATACATCATCATATTCACTTAGACACTAGCAATATCCTTACTTTAATGTCCCACACATCTTTAAAGAGGTTGGACGAAGGTCATTCTACTACATAGCTCCATTTCCTCCTTCTGACCCCTCAGGACTTCCCTTGATACTACATATAATGTGTAGGCCTATATATGCTTCTAAATTGACTGTACCTGTTGGGATATATACACTGATAGTAGTTGCACTGTGCCCTTCCTTCTCTTCTGTTGTTTAACAGCTGATGATGTGGTGGTTGGTGGGGTGGGTGGAAGAGGGTGAGCAAGCTATCTGTGTTTGAATGTATCTGTATACTTGTATTGCATGTGTGTATCTGTCTGTTGCTAATGTTTTTATGGGACCCCCTCGAAAATTAGATGCTGCACCCGAAAGGGCTATCCCTACAATAACAAATCTGAACAAATCTGAATATCTATCATGGTGTCACAGTGCTTACAGCTAATACACACAGGTTGCTGTTTCACCATGTTGATATGTGACATGACATCATGCTAATTTTTAACTGGGCATTTATTGTGTGATACACCAACATTAAGGTGAGGAGAGATTTTGTTACTGTGCTAAAAAAAGTCTAACCAATTTATACATTTCCTGTAAGCTTGTCTAGTTTTAATTGTTGATATATTATTGTGATAGCTATAGCCTATAACAAGGGTTCCCAAACTTTTCAGGCCGTGACCCCCCAAAATAATCCCCAAAAAAAGGAGTTGAGATCCACAGATATATACATTGCAAAAATAGCAGATCTACAAGCTCAAAACCCCTCGCATTTGTGAGCTTGTAGATCGGCTATTTTCACAATGTTTGCCTCTTTCTTAGGTCATATTTGACAATTTGTATAGTTTTATTTTATAATATTATAATATTTTTTATAGTATAGTTTTTTTCTTTTTTCGATTTAGAGGTTTAAAAAGGTCTTAAAAGTCCTTAAACTATCACTTTAGAAATGTGAAGATACCCTGTATACGCTTATACTGTATTTTACTGACTGACTGACTACCAGGGAAATTAGGGCACAGCATGTGAACATACTTAGAGGTAATCGGCGCACTGCACAGAGACCGGGAGGAGTTTTATTTATTTTAAATGTATATTCAAAATAATTAAGTAGCGCAATTTCAACAGCACAAATTAGAGCACAAGCACAAAGAATGAGATTTTTTTTATACAGGGGGCATTTACAATTACAATTTTGAGGTATTTTTTACTTTACTGGAGTATTTCCAGTTCGCAGTACTTTTACTTCTACTCCACTACATCTCAGAGGCAAATATTGTACTTTCACTCCACTACAATTATTTGAAAACTTTAGTTAGGCCTACTACTAGTTACTTTGCAGATATACATTATTATATTATAAAAACCATACGTTAAACATTTAAGCCCTATTGTATACATAATGGTGCCACCTGCTGGATTGTGTAATAACTGCAGCCCACGGGGAGGGGGGGGGGGGGCTGATACACACGACGTACTGTTTACACGCGATGCACTGTTTTTGCAAGTGACGCTAGCCTCAGACTGGACAAAAATACGTCACAAATGACAGGCGGCCACAAGTTGAAAGGAGGAGTCACACAAGTGTAGAAATGAGATCCACAAGCGTAATGTGTGCGTCACTTGTAAAAGGCGATCCACAAGCTGAAAGGAGGAGAAGTCACACATGTGTAGAAATGAGATCCACAAGTGTAATTCATGCGTCACTTGTAAAAAGCAATCCACACATGTGTAAACAACAACTCGTAGTTACAGAGCTCGATTTTTTTTACTTGCAGATACCAGAAAACACAAGTGAAGCAGTCAAAACATTTGTGAATTTATTTGCGAGTTATTAGCCATAAAAATTATTTGCCAGGTGTTAATTACAAAGGGAGGAATTGGACATTATTGCGCAAATGTGTGTTTGTGCTTCAGTTGTAAAAAGCAGGCAAGCAGGTTGTAAAATGCAGGCGACAAATGTGTAAATAATAACTCGTAATTACAGAGCTTGATTTTATATTTACAATGCTGATTTTTTTTTGTGAGCACACTACAATATACGAGTGAGGAATGCAGAATATTTGCGAGGTTAAAAAAAATACAAGTGAGGAATGCAGAATATTTGCGAGGTTAAAAGAAAATACGAGTGACCAATGGAAAATATTTGCGACGTTTGAAAATATCTTTGCAAACAATAAAGTCCAGTAAA
The DNA here is from genome assembly GCF_963454915.1 of Gymnoscopelus microlampas. NCBI lineage: Eukaryota > Metazoa > Chordata > Actinopteri > Myctophiformes > Myctophidae > Gymnoscopelus > Gymnoscopelus microlampas. The sequence continues at coordinate 3,616,760 of NC_139950.1, read as the reverse complement.
TACTTCCATAGACTGCTAGTTAACATGTGGGGCAACCGGGTAAGCACCGTATATGTTGCATTTGTACAGGAGAAGTACGGGATTTACTGGTGCATCGTAGTGCGGCGCGTTGTTTTGGCTTTAGTTGGCTAGCTTAGCAATGTCCGACCAAAACAAGCAGCCTAAACTTATAGTCTTTTACTTGTCCAGATCAGACAACTTGCTACATACTAACATGTGAACAATGACGCCATGGCCTATCATTTTGTGGTGTATATTTAACGATGTATATCTTATAAATGCAATGAACGGACACTTACCCTGAGACGAAGTAACAACAGCTGTGTGCACTGCACTGTGCAGAAGTGGTAACTATCCGGTCTAGTCTAGCGGATACGGAAACGTATCCACTAGACCGGATGTAGTGGGCGTATTCTAGTATGCATTAGCGGGAATTAGTGGTTAAGAGTTAGATAATATATATTTTAATTAGAAATACGTTTAATATGTATGGCAAGTAGGCTATTTCAAGGTTGTGCAGGCCTGATCATCAAAAAAACAACAACTGCATTTAACATTTTAAATTATCTTAAAGCACAATTATTTATTGATCATTATCATTATTATTATTATTATTATTATTATTATTACCCTTATTATTATTATTATTATTAGTATTATTATTATTATTATTATTACTCTTATTAATATTCGGGATATATTAACAGCATCAACAACATTCAAAAAGGTGATTGTGAACCCCAGTGTTAAACATTTGAAATGCTAAAGCACAATTCATTATTGCTAGTTATTATAATAATAATAATAATAATAATAATAATAATAATAATGATAATGATAGATAGATAGATAGATAGATAGATAGATAGATAGATAGATAGATAGATAGATAAGTAGCCCTGAAACATCATATCATGACAGTCATGACGAAACTTCAACCTGATGTTTGCACTTTTTCCATTTACGGCCCGTACATCTACACAAACGTTTCGATTTCAACTATAAAGTGCTTAACCTATGGCCACGGACGTTCAAATTATGTACGGTCCCTCAAAAATACCCGTATATTCCGTGTTGTGAAATAAAAAGCATTTTAATCCAATTGGCTGCCATTTTCTCACAGAGTTATAAAGTATCAGCGTGCAATACACCTTCCAACCGATAGGGTCAGGTAGTAAAAGCATGAAGAAAATGGCCACCAATCGGATTTAAATGCTTTTTTATTGAACAATACAAAAGATACATGTATGTTTAAGGACCCGTACAGAATTTTAACATCCGTGGCCATTAAGTGAGCACTTTATATTTGAGATTTGAACGTTAATGTAGATGTACCGAGTGTAATGGAAATAACGCAAAAAAAGGCTGAAGTTCAGCCATGACGCCCGTGACGGAATGCGGAAGTAATCTGAAATGACGTCAGGGGCTTGGAAAAGTCAAAGAAATGTCCCGTTCTCAACAAATACTCATCGAAAAATTACCAAAATAATATGGAAATGCTCAAAATATTGTTGTCAGGTTTTTGTGGGTGGTGTGTGCTCTGGTGCATTTCAACCAAGTCTCTTAGCTCACGTTGTGTGTCAGTCCAATGTATTATCAATGGAACGACTAAGAAGGCGCATGCTGCCTTTTGAGGAATTCTATGAATGTCTATGAGTGACCCTGGAAGGCGCATATTATCGTCGGGGGCGGACTTGGACGACACATACTGCCTTCCTGGGGTTCTGGCAAAAAGGCAACATGTGCCTTCTTCGGGGTGAGACTGTGTTGACGACACATGTGTAGTGTACTGCGTGTATGCACGTTCTCGCGCGTGGCTTGCTATATATGGAAAACTCACTCCTGCGTTCTTCAATTGATTTCTGAACGAACCTGACCACTGAATGTTCACTATTGTTGAAGGCTGGTGTACTGTAGACCGAAATTGCCGTGGGTTTTTGTATTAAAAGGGCCCTTGATATGGATGCATCATGCGGTAGGCAGTAGCCCTGAAACATGAATGTGAACCATGGCTACATATGCGGAAATGGATTACAAGAACGCGCGTCCCCAAACACACTCGTCCGGGTCTAATCCGGCGGCCTCTGGCCGCGAAATGAATGGGGGTGAGTGTGTTTTGGGGCGAGTGTTCTGTTTACCTCGCCCAGATTTTTTTTACTCTCTCTCACATGGTTAATACATTTGATTTTGGGATGTACAATACATGAAAATTACGGGATTAATAACGCAACTTGCGTCGAGAACTAATGGAGAGTGGAAATTACCGCGTTTGGCTAAAAACAGTTAGTAACATCATACAAGCATACAAGCTAACTATTAGCCAAATTCGGCTAGCGCTCAGACGAATCCACTGAGAGAGGCGTGTCTAGTCCCATAGCTTGGGAGGACGAGGGCGCAAGAGTATGGGAAAGTATCCCATTGGCTTAAACAACAGCCAATCACGCAAAAAAAGTGTCGCAAACATGAATACATGTCGGAAATCTGTCGGGTCAGAGTCAGACTGAATATAGAGCCGCTATGCTTTTCAGCATGCGGCTAAAAAAACCCACACAAATAGCTGATCTACAACGTGTCACATGGTACGTTGTGAGCTTGTAGATCAGATTCTTTTTGTACTTTTGTGTAACAAAGTAGGGCATTAATTTACGAGAGAGAGAGAGAGAGAGAGAGAGAGAGAGAGAGAGAGAGAGAGAGAGAGAGAGAGAGAGAGAAGAGAGAAAAAGAAAACATTCAAAGTTGAATTATGGAAATAAAGGGTTTCTGCCTGTAACAAATATCAAGTATTTCAAGCTGTAAAAAAGACAAAATGTTCATCACATTTGCAAATAAAGAACCAAATTTCAACCAAATTGGAGCTGCCAACTTACCATGGGCACTCTGTACAGACCTACCACACTAGAGATGAAGTAATACACTTACCATGGGCACTCTGTACAAACCTACCACACTAGAGATGAAGTAGTAAACTTACCATGGGCACTCTGTACAAACCTACCACACTAGAGATGAAGTAGTAAACTTACCATGGGTACTCTGTACAGACCTACCACACTAGAGACGGGAATAGAGAGTGTTGTGGAAGCGGGGCCCACAATCCCCAGCACCGGAGGGGACCCGACACAGCTCTTGTCCAATTCAAACCACTCCTCTCTCCCGTTGACTAATGACATCGCTGCAAGGAGAGCACCTCTCAGCATGAAACAGTCGTCATAGATCCCATAGCCCAGAGTCACATTGGGCAGCAGGCTGGGGTTTCTGTTGATCTCTGTGATGGCAAACGCCATGGCCAGGGCAGCCCTGAATGACTGAACGTAAAAACTAACACAAAACATTATATTTGTTGAAATAAACAACATACTATAAAAACTGTCAAAACAAGTTGCCCTGTTCTCTTGCTTTATTTATAATTTAATTGACATGGACAATACAAAAAACAATGTATCAAGATATACAAACATGAATTGTATGTGGGGTTTCTAGCCAAGGCTAATTTGCGACCCCTGTCCCTGGTTAGGCCTTTCTATATCTACCTACTTGCTATTTGCATGTGTGATACTCACCTTTTGCAATTTTGGTCCAGTTGCCTGGAGGTGAAGTTCACCTCAGGAAAGATGACTCTGGAGTGCATCGGAAACAAACCACCCAGAACAAAGTCTCCAGCCTGGTAAAATCTGCTGAGATTAAACGGTGCCTGTGACTCACAAGAAGAGGGAGATGAGGAAGACAAAGCAGAGAATGAAGAGAACAATATCAAGGTCATGTTCAGGTATGAAAGCAGGTGTGTGTCTTGAGAAGCCCTCATGACTCTCCTCGTCTGTCTGACCCCCACCTTTCTAAATCCATTGTCTAGTTGTTTTACGTTTTATACACGGTGCTGTGCCATCCCCTGTGCCAACTTATGCCACTACGTAATATTTCACAACACCCATGTGGGCAGAGGCAGAAGTAGGGGCATGATGTAACAATAGAGTTCTCAACGGGCCTGAAAATTAAGGCCCGGCCTAACTGGGCCCTACTGGCCCGGCCTGAGGCTCTGCCCTAACGATTACCATACTTTTAGGCCAGAAAACCCGAGAACCCCCAAAAAGTGTCATTGAATGCTTAATGTCCTCAAAGTCACGCATCCAACAAGCTTCTAACTGAGCAGATTATTTTCTTCTTCACGGAACCCGAGGCCCGACTAATTAGCATGGATTTTGGGCCCGGTCCGAAAACGTCGGGTCGGGTTCGGGCAGAATGTCATGTGTTCATCCACTTGCCATTAATTGATATTAATTATGCCTGATCATGTTTAATTGAAATTAAACATAGCGTTTGTAGACCAATAGTTTTCAGACTTCAATGTGAGGGCCACTATGAGACACTATAGTACTGTGTGTGTGTGTGTGTGTGTGTGTGTGTGTGTGTGTGTGTGTGTGTGTGTGTGTGTGTGTGTGTGTGTGTGTGTCTGTCTGTCTGTCTGTCTGTCTGTCTGTCTGTCTGTCTGTCTGTCTGTCTGTCTGTCTGTCTGTCTGTCTGTCTGTCTGTCTGTCTGTCTGTCTGTCTGTCTGTCTGTCTGTGTGTGTGTGTGTGTGTGTGTGTGTGTGTGTGTGCGCGCGCGCGCGCGTGCGTGCGTGCGTGCGTGTGTTTACTTTAACACACTCACTCTGAATTAACAATACATGATTTTGGCACATTTTGATATAAAGTTACATTATTATACTCTATTGTTGGGGAATTATAAATCTATATAAAGTTATTAAACTTATACTTTGGACAATCTCATCAAATAAACACATTTAATTAGAGCGGCAGATTTAGCAAGGCATTGACCCATGTGAGATTTAATTAGTGTTATTGTAATGTTTGAATCTTATCCTCTTAGGTCTGGATTAATTCAATTAACACCACTGTGTGTGTGCGTGCGTGCGTGCGTGCGTGCGTGCGTGCGTGCGTGCGTGTGTGGGGGGGGGGGGGGGGGCTGCCTACAGATGACATCACTCTGCTGAGGGTCATTTGGGACACGACTGGTGAGTCTGGTTTTCCCCTCACACCTCTGAAAACATCCCTGATCCTCCACTCTTCCATGTTCTCATCTCACTTGCCCCTGGAACCTGTCTTTCAGGTCTGTTGCATCATCCATGGGCCACTTGAGACATGAATAGTTCTGATTTTCTGACATGATTCAGCTGTATAACATACACTGTAAAATCCTCAGTGCTAATTTCACTTTGAGAGTGGTGTTTCCACCTGTAAAATCCAACACAAACATTTTTCCAAAAAAAAGAAACATACAGTTGTTCAATATTGATTCATATTTCACATTTCGCTGTTGTCGGGCAGAAACCTCCTATCTCTTGTTTTCTCCGTAAATCAATGCCTTGATCACACTACAGTGTCACACAAAAGTATCAAAAGTGGCAGATCTGCAAGCTCTAAACGAGGCGCGAAGCGACATGTTTTGAGCTTGTAGATCTGCTACTCTTGATATTTTTTAATTTGAATCCTAAAAAAAAAAACAAGTTGAAGAAACACAATTTTGAGGTTTTCTCTATCAGTCTCCCAATCCAAAGATAAGTTGTTTCATAAGCTCTACCATCTTGTCTGTAGGCATATATTCTATAGCCCGAAAATTGTGGATATCTTGTCAACTATACAGAATGTGTGCTTCACAAATAATGTTCCCACGTGGATCAATACAAAACACATGCAGTCTAATTGTCCCTGATGGAAGCTTGATGTCGACTAAGACATATGTACGTAGCCGTAACTCTTCCCTGATTTTGGTGAAGACCTCTGGTGACATGGGGTCTGTAGGCTTCTTCAGAATTTGGATTGGTTCCTTTAAAAACCCTTCTAAAACTCCTGCCTATGCTACACAGGAATCTGAACGCAACACAATCAGCGTAAGGGCGTATTCACTGTATCGAAGACACTCGACAAACATTGGAACCTTTTCTCCTCCAGTTCCAACTCTTCGATCCTGAAAAAGACAATGAGACTTCTAGAGTAACACTTGCTATGCATCCCATGTATATGATACATTATAGACAAAGACCTACCATAAAGCATTATAATAATTATATATTGCTTATAACAGTATAATTATATAGACTCATAAGGTTAAACTGTAAATATTTATTTTATGTTTGCATTGTTGTTTAGTGCACTGTTGTTTATCCACCTGTTTGAGTGATTGAATGGAAACAAGCCTTTGGCTTTTTTTGTGTCTCATCCATTTGGCGTTTTTTCCCCCTATGTGTTTTTACCCCTATATAGGCCACGGGGCCACGGGTGTGGCCTATATAGGGAGTTGCGTCTTGACCCAAGGAATCTAGGGAAAAAAATATTTTTATTTTACGACCTGCGGTTCAAGAGTCATAGGCCAAAACGTAAAGAGGGCTTTTATAGCGCCACCACGAGGCCGACCGGTGTAATTATTTTTTTGATAATTTCAGACTAAATTATGAACCTCCCAAGTCTTGTAACTCTAGCCCTTACAGTTTCTGAGAAAAAAATACTTGGATTTTAGTTTTTTCATTTGCCCATTAAAGTGGATGGGGAAATTGAATACACTAATAAATCAATATCAATTAAACTATACAACCTATCTCTTAGCAAAGTACAAGCCCTGAAGTCCCGATGAAGCCAATCATTTTGACATATGCCACACAATTGGGAAAAAAAACTGTGGGAGGAGTAGCACGACAAATTAAAGTTTATCTAGAATAAAGAATAAACTTTATAGAGTACTATAGTCTGTTAGGGCAACCACACTAATAATCATGGGGAAACAGTCAGAACATCATACAAACATCAAGGCCACATGTGATTTCTATGTTGTCATGACCTACAGTGGGTGACTGTGGTCGAGGATGTTGACACATTATAGAACACAAACATTATTTTGATACGAAAGCATGTGCTAGTGTATGTTAAATAGAATTCTCAAATTCTGCCCGAACCCGACCCGCCCCAACGTTTTCGGGCCGGGCCAGGCCCCAAATCCTTGCCAATTAGTCGGGCCAAGCTGAAGAAGAAAAAAAAAAATTCAACTGCACTTAGTGGCCTAACGGTAAGGCCAGCGGAAATGGCAGTGGATGTATTGGATGCAGCTCAAAGTGAACTTTACTCATGTATCTACTTTGTCTCCGTCCGTCCGACCTTCCTAGCCTGTGTTATTAAAAAAAGAACGGGCGACAATGACCAAAACTCAATCAAAAATCGACAAAAGTGCCCGTTTTCAAGATGTTTTGGCCATTATCTCTGGAACGGAAGGTCTAATCTGCTCAGTTAATCAGTTGGTAATTATTCGGGCCGGACCGAGGCTCGGGCCGGCCCAGTAGGGCCCAGTTAGGGCCGGGCCTTAATTTTCAGGCCCGTTGAGAACTCTAATGTTAAGTCATGCCCCTACTTTTGCCTCTGCCCACATGGGTGTTGTGAAAGATTACGTAGTGGCATAAGCTGGCACAGGGGATGCCACAGCACCGTGTATAAAATGTAACAACTGGACAATGTATTTAGAAAGGTGGGGGTCAGACAGACGAGGAGAGTCATGAGGGCTTCTCAAGACACACACCTGCTTTCATACCTGAACATGACCGTGATATTGTTCTCTTCATTCGCTGCTTTGTCTTCCTCATCTCCCTCTTCTTGTGATTCACAGGCACCGTTTAATCACAGCAGATATTACCAGGCTGGAGACTTTGTTCTGGGTGGTTTGTTTCCGATCCGCAACATCCTCATCTATCCTGAGGTGCACTTCACCTCCAGGCAACTGGACCAAATTTGCGAAGGGTCAGTATCACACATGCAAATAGCAAGTAGGTAGATATAGAAAGGCCTAACCAGGGACAGGGGTCGCAAATTAGCCTTGGCTATAAACCCCACATACATTTCATGTTTTTATAACTTGATACATTTTTTTTGTTTTTGTCCCTGTCAAATAAACATATAAATAAAGAAAGAGAACAGGGCAAATTGTTATGACAGTTTTGACAGTATGTTGTTTATTTCTACAAATATAATGTGTTGTGTTAGTCTTTACATTGAGGCGTTCAGGTGTGCCAAGACAATGGAGTTTGCCATCACAGAGATCAACAGAAACCCCAGCCTGCTGCCCAATGTGACTCTGGGCTATGAGATCTATGACACCTGTTTCAGGCTGAGAGGTGCTTTCCTTGCAGCGATGTCATTGGTCACCGGGAGAGAGGAGCGGTTTGAATTGGACGAGAGCTGTGTCGGGTCCCCTCCGGTGCTGGGAATTGTGGGCCCCTGTTGCACTGCACACTCTATCGCTGTCTCTAATGTGTTGGGTCTGTACAGAGTGCCCATGGTAAGTTTACTACTTCATCTCTAGTGTGATAAGTTTGTACAGAGTGCCCATGGTACGTTTATTACTTCAACTCTAGCGTGGTAGGTCTGTACAGAGTGCCCATGGTAAGTTTGGTAAAGCCTTTTGCCAGCTCCAATTTGATATATGCTCAATTCTGGTTATTATTGCCTTTTATACAGCTTGAAATACTTGATATTTATTACAGGCATAAACCCTATCTCCATATTTCAACTTTGAATGTTTTCTTTTTTTTCCTCTCTCTCTCGTAAATGAATGCCCAACTTTGTTACACAAAAGTACCAAAAATATCCGATCTACAAGCTCACAACGTGCCATGATATGACACGTTGTAGATCAGCTATTTGTGTTTTTTAAGTTAAAGTGTTTTAAGTCTGTGTGGGTTTTCATAAGCATTTCACAGATGAAAATGATTAGCTTTTGACTAAATAATGACTACATTAGATCCACTGGAGCAGAGTTTGTTTTTTCTTCTTCCATTTATTGAAAAATAAATGGAAGAAAATAAATAAAATTGCCGTTACCTGTAATAACTCTGAGGACCCCCTAGAGGTCCCGGACCCCCTGTTGAACACCCCTGCGTTAAACCCTATGTATTAATCACTTTGGTCAATGCATAATGGTCATTCCTAAAGGTTTTCTGCTTTACTCTCTGTAAAGTCTGACTGTTTAATTCCCCATCAACAGCAGACCTCAGATTAACATGGAAAATAAATCCAAGGCACTCCGTGCTTCCAGTGGAAATAATATATTGTCTCTGTAGGGTGGAAACCTCATACGTTAAAAAAGTTACTTTTCAGGATTCAAATTCAAAACCATCAAAAGTAGCAGATCAACAAGCTCGAAACGTGTCGCTTCACGCCACGTTTCGAGGCGAGGTAGATGGAGAGGCCGAGGGGGTGATTATCCCACTGGACTTATATTTATATTCTCCTGTGCTCATAATGCTCATATTCTCTGCTTGCAGGGGACGTTTGGGGAATAAAAAAAACATATTCCAGATGTTTCTGTCTTTTTACAGATCAGTTATTTTTCCACCTGCACCTGTCTGAGTGACCGTCACCAGTTCCCCTCCTTCTTTAGAACAATCCCAAGTAGAGCCTTCACGGTAAACGTCTACAGACTATAGATGTGTTTCTATTTTGTAATGTGGGGTAGTCAGGGGCAAGATTCAACAAGGTCAGAAAAATAGCAAAAATAGTAGATCTAAGAACATTCTCTCTATGCTTTTAGTTCGTTTTAGTTACTTTTAGTTTTGTAATTACACACAACACAGTTTCACTCGGTTATCATTGTTGTAAAGGCCTAATTTTTATTCATATTTCAGTTACCTAAAATGTATTTCAAAAATATTATTATTATTGTTTATTTCTAGTTTATTTGTTATTGCATTAGTTTTAGTTAACTATAATAACCCTGATCTAGACTAAAGAAATATCCCTCCAATCAGGTGCGAGCTATCCTCCAGATGATGAGGTGGTTTGGGTGGACCTGGGTAGGACTGGTGGTCGATGATGACGATGACGGCGAGAGGGTCGCCAGGACCATCCGGTCAGAGCTGGACCGCTCTGGCCTGGGATGTCTGGCGTACGTGGAGTTTCTGAAACTGACACGGGCCAACTGGCAGAGGATCGTCACTGTGATGAAGGAATCCACAGCTCGTGTGATCATTTATTATGCAAACTATCTGTTTTATGTCATGGACGAGGTTAATTGGGCTTTATGATACTCATGATGATGTTCATTTTAGAATTCATAATTATAAGGGATCTGAATTTAGATAATACAGATTTCAAGTATTCAAAGTTTTCATGTATTGGTGTTTGAGTTGATATTGTTGAATTCCCTTTTTGGTAGAGTAGGAATGGAATTTAGATATACAGTATTCAAGACAAGCTTATTTATTGTTCTTTTTTAGACACATTTATTACAAGCATCTTGCAAAGAAATGTACAAAATCTATGTCTGTCTGTGTGTCTGTACATCCGCCGGTAGTACACATACCTCGAGAACCGTCCGACTTCAAAGTCAGTGTGAGCGTCACCAACGATTCTGTTCAACCCATTAGGTGATAAAGCAGAATGTGACAGGTCTACAGTGGCTGACCCAGGTGGGCATGCATTACGACAAGGACTAGACTCCAGAAGCCTTCCAACAGGCCCTACATGACAGGACACCTGGGCCCCGCCGTCCATCATGGAGACATACCAGGTCTGAGGGAATACCTGATGAAAATACATCCTGACAATGACCCTAACAACATTGTAGTGAGTCTTTTGTTTCATTCAGTATTTAAAGGTAGTTTAAGTGATCTTCTTTGGTTAGAATAAGTGCTGCATAGCTCTATATTCTGATAGTACAAATCACAATAGTGTTTGTTCAGTAACAGTGTTAAATCGCTTTATATTGTGATAGTGATCATTGCTATAGAGTGTTATTGCTATTCAATAACAGGGGTCTCCATGTATCTCCTGCTTTTTATTAAACAGAAAATGCATTTTCAGGTCGGGATGCCAATTTTATCAAATCAGGATAGAGAACTCAGACAGGATACAGATTAAACAAGAGGAATTGGAAGTGATGACATAAATAAATGAGAAGATTTTTGTTTTAACTGAAACACTTTAAAATTGAAGCTGATGAATGGGTGCTCTCCCCTGATTGGCTGAATTTTTGTCACCTACCTGACAATATAAAGCTATTTAACACTGTTACTGAACCAACACTAGCAATGACTACTATCACAATATAAAGCTATTTAACACTGTTACTGAACAAACACTCTATTGCAATGTTTATTATCACAATAGATCACTTAGCCTACTGTTAAGCTGCAATTTTAAACTAATGTCTGTTTTAAAGTTATTCACATTGTTTCTTGGTGTCTTCAGGTGAGGGAGTTTTGGGAGAAGACATTTGGGTGTACATTTTCATATGATCCCGATGTTGATGTAGTGCAGTGTACTGGACAAGAGGACCTAGAAAAAACATACTTTTTGGATATGTCTGACCTGAGGGCAGAGTATAATACGTACAAGGCTGTGTATGCTCTGGCCCATGCCCTCCATGACATGCTGCAGTGTGAGCCAGGAAGAGGGCCTTTCACTGGGCACAGCTGTGCCAGTGTGCAGACAATACAACCATGGCAGGTATAAAATATAGGGCGGCAGTGGCTCAGGGGTAGAGTGGCCGGGTAGAGTGAACTGGAAACCGCAAGCTTCCCAGTTCGATCACGGGCTGGGGCACTCCCCCAGAGTTAGTGTCGAAGTGTCCTTGAGCAAGACGCTGAACCCCTAATTGCTCCCGATGAGCAGGTTGGTGCCTTGCATGGTTTCCTCCACCATCGGTGTGTGTGAATGGGTGAATGGCACAATCAATGGAAAGCGCTTTGGATAAAAGCGCTATATAAATGCACCATTTACCATTTTACAATATCAATTCACACTTTCAGTTAAGGTTTTCTATTTGGACTCTATAATTATAATAATAATAATATCATGTAAATAGTGCCTAACTTTGATCAGAGGTGGGGGAGCCATCTTTTAGATATTAGACAGTTAGCAAACCCAACTACTCTGTAAGTTTATGTGATTGCCACAGCATATTCTTGGCTAATTATTGCTTGGAAAATATCATTTGAATCTAATTTCCCATCTCGTAAAATAAGATACAAATCTAAAATAGCAATATATTATCCCTGTAACTATTGCAGATTTAGGGAGGTAAGATACAACTCTTGTAGTAAAGGCGGACTGCCACCATATATTAACTACAATTAATAGCCTATTATTTGATATTAGCTACCACAAAATGACATGTCTTGTCATGTGATCATAATATGCAAACAAGTCCTTTTTAACAGAATGTAATTTACATCACTTAACAATAAACAGTTAAGTTTCTCTTCATTTACACCGAATTTGGCCACTGATGTCTGCGCTCAACTGTTATATAGATATATTGAATAGAACACACCTTTCATTGACTGTCATCATGCAAGTCTAACCTGTTGTGCACATGCACAACATTCAGATAGATGGCCTGTGTATGTAGTCAGCCGCTCATACTTTTTTCTTATCTTGGCTTTGATCATTATACTTTGTTGTGATGTAGTCTAAACAACGTGATGTGCTGTTTGACATTCTAGATGAGCACGCTTGGGGCTGCTCTCTTCTGTTAGACTATCTCTCTCCTCCAGGGGTGCTGGCATGGAAAATTACATAGGGGGACACCGCGTGAGTGCGTGCGCGGAGAACATTTTCTCAGTGAAAATATTTTGGTTTTTTTCCGAGTTTGTTACTTTTTCGGGGGGTTTTGTTACTTTCTTTCGGTTAATTTGGTTAATTCGGTACAGGAAATGTACTCCATGAAGTATGGATGTCGGAGTTTTTTTCTTTTTCTTTTTTCTTCATCCCAAAAGTCTGCTGTAACCAAATGGACTGCCCCCACCTCGCGGAGAGCACCCAGCACGGGTCCCCCCACGTTGGGGAGAACCAGCCTGGGTCCCCCAAACTCGCGGTGGTCACAAGGTGCGGGGCACTGGACTGAACTTTTTTTTTCTCAACTGGACTTAATCATAGGGGGACACAGTGTTTTTTTTAATTAAACAGGCGCTGGCGCCACTGCTCTCCTCTCTGCGATCCACCTACACCCCAAAAGCACATGAACTTGAATCCTTAAGGCCAAGTGAAGGCTATTCTGTGCTGTAGTTGTTCTACTCATCCATATTAGTGCCATTTAGCGGACACATTGCTTGCTAAATAGTTTCACAAACATAGGGAAGTGCAGTGTGTGAGTTGATATTGTTTAATTCCCTTGTCGTATACACATTTTCTAGCTTTTGTATTACCTGGAAAAAGTCAACTTCACCACATCATCTGGGGATGATGTTTCGTTTGATGAGAATGGAGATGCTTTACCCATCATAGATATCATGAACTGGGTGTGGCTCCCTGATGGAAGTCTAAAGGTTCAAAAAGTAGGTGTGTTCAAGAAGTCAGCCTCCGGAGATGAAGAACTCATCCTTGATGAAGACAGAATCTTCTGGAGCTTTGAATCCACAAAGGTCACTTCAGCTTTCTAAAATAACCAATGCTGATCTCATGGTGTGAATGTCATTTAGTTTAGTCTGAGATTAATCATAGATAATATCCTCTGTAGCCTCCTCGGTCAGTGTGCAGTGAGAGCTGTTCTCCTGGAACCCGTGTGGCCATAAGGAAAGGAGAACCTGTCTGCTGCTTTGACTGCATTGCATGTTCTGAGGGCGAGATCAGCAACAAGACAGGTTAGTTTACATTACTAGTCCATACCCAGGGATTCTCACACCCAAACTATGTGCGTACTTGAAACTAGGGATTACAACTGCCAGTACAGATCCATAGTCTGTAGCAAAGAAATACCAAGAAAAGTCAGAGTCCATGTGCAAGTTCCGATCATTTTGTCAACTCAATAAGTGGTTACAGACAGACAGACAGACAGACAGACAGACAGACAGACAGACAGACAGACAGACAGTAGGATAGGATGTAACAATGTAGGTTACCATTAGGACAATATTTGACTTGTCTTACCCTTTAACCTTGCTGTCTTTGTTAGACTCTACAGAGTGCACCAGTTGTCCAGAGAACTTCTGGTCCAGTCCCCAGCGTGAACACTGTGTCCCTAAGAGCATGGAGTTCCTCTCCTACCTTGAGCCCCTGGGTATCTCCTTGACAACCATCTCATTGTCAGGCACACTTATCTGTGCCATTGTCCTGGGATTTTTTGTCTATCATCGAGACACGCCCATGGTGCGCGCCAACAACTCAGAACTCAGCTTCCAACTCTTGCTGTCACTCAAACTATGTTTCTTGTGCTCTCTTCTTTTCATTGGCCGTCCCAGACTCTGGACTTGTCAACTAAGGCATGCAGTATTTGGGATCAGCTTTGTGCTGTGTGTCTCGTGTATCCTGGTAAAGACTATGGTGGTGTTGGCTGTGTTCAAGGCCTCCAAGCCTGGGGGTGCAAACGTTCTGAAGTGGTTTGGTGCCATGCAGCAGAGAGGAACAGTTCTGACTCTTACTTCCATTCAGGCAATAATCTGCACAGCCTGGCTTGTGTCTGCCTCACCAACTCCTCATAAAAACACAAAATACCACAGTGATAAGATAGTCTATGAGTGTGAAGTGGGATCAACAGTTGGTTTTGCAGTGTTACTAGGTTATATTGGTTTACTGGCACTCCTCAGCTTCGTCCTAGCATTCATGGCAAGGAATCTTCCAGACAACTTCAATGAAGCCAAGTTAATTACGTTCAGCATGTTAATCTTCTGTGCCGTGTGGATAGCCTTCATCCCAGCATATATCAGCTCTCCAGGCAAATATGCAGATGTAGTGGAGGTATTTGCTATTTTAGCATCTAGTTTCGGCATTTTGGTGGCATTGTTTGGGCCAAAGTGTTATATAATGATTTTGAAACCCGAGAGAAACACTAAGAAATCCATCATGGGTCGCAGAACGTAGAAGCAGAAATTCAATGATAATACAATGTGTTTGTATTTTGTAACAATAGGTGTGTATACATTTGGTGATGATTAGACCTATATATAGATTAAAAACATCACATCCAGTTTGAAGTAAGCAGTGCTCCCTTATTATTAATAACTACTTACTGCCTCACTTACTGCCTAAGTGTCGCTACTGTCCTGTTTGTGTTGTAATAAGTTGCCAATCAGTTGCAGGTGTTTGTGCATGCACCGCTTAACATGTTGCACCTTTTCATTTTCTGTGGATGAAAGTACTGCACGTCAAAAAAATCCATTGTGGTCCTGTGTATTCAATTAATTAAGACATTTAAAGACAATATACAATAATAAACAAGACATAATCAATACTTCTAGCAATGAACGTATATATATACAGTAGAGATGTCCCGATACCATTTTTTCCTTCCCTATCCGATTCCGATACCACAACTTGCGTGTGGACCGATACCGATACCAGAGTGCTTTAAACAATTATAATAAAATATGATTATTATAATTTTAACAGCTGTATACTAGTACTAACGACTAACCTTACATGACGTGATTGCTGTCATTAGGTTAAACCCTAAAACAATAAATAATAAGAACATACAGAGAATGAATGCCACAGAACCGGTTTCTTTTATTATCCAACTTTTGAAAGGCATTTAAAATGTAAACATTAAGTTTTAAAGCTGTTTGTTTTGTTGTAACAGTTACAACAAACAGTAGTGCAATGGCATTTGTAACATTAAAAGTGAGCATCTACTCAGTAAACAAAATAAATCTGTATCTGTTTGCTTCAAACAGGTAACTGTAAGTTCACTTTGAACAAGTAGTGCAGCAGCTTAACTCATTTTTTCAAGACGATACTTCACTTTGGTATAGAAGCATGACATTTGGCACAGATACTCTCCAAGGTCTACTCTTTAGGGAACAGGCGCGTGCCACTCAAAATTCCAAGATGGCGGCCCCAAAATCTAAGATGTCCGCCCAAAAACGTGCTTTTTCCTTTATAACTCGAAATGCCTTGATTTTAAGCCCCATAGATATATTAAAGTTGAATATAAAGTTGGGTATTGTGGACATTTTGGTACCAAGTACATGTCTGTATCCATTACGGTTCTTGAGATACATCATATAGAAACTTGTATATACCCGGAAAAGTGAGAAAGATTGATTGTTGTTACGAGAACATGGATTTATGAAAATGTTACTCTCATAACCTGATATTTTCAGTAGGGTTACTTACTATTAAGACAACCTGAGGGTTGTCTTATTAGTTAAAGATGTCGGCCCTTTTTTCAAGATGGCCGTCAAATTCTCATTATATCAATCGTTCAAACAGTGATGCAAGTATATAAGTACACTCTAAAGGTTTTTTTTAGTGAAAGGGTGCTTGTCCCTCATATTCAAGATGACAACACTTTTCAAGATGTCTGCCACTTATACCGAATGCTCATTATGTCATTTTTTCAAAGTGTAACATACATTTAAGAAAAAATATTCAGCAAGGGTTTTGTTATGCTGCTGATTCATGTATCAGTATGAGAGAACATTTTAATGAGTTTAATAATTATGTATAGTAGAGTGAATGTCACTACACAACCAGGGAACACTGGTGACATCACTGCTGTGGAACTCAGCATGGGGTTCAGTGCCAGCTGATCTAGTTGTACTAATACTGTAGTTGTTGTCTAGTAGTGATAGTATAGCTTTGTTTAGTGTCCCAAATACTGTCTAACAGCCCCATGTCAATTAGCTAGTATAGTTAGATGTAGTTAGATAGCCGCACCTGAATTGACAGGTTGTGCCAGCGCGGGAGAGCCGAGCCAAGGGTAAGTGGGGCATTACAAGACTTGTTCATGTATTCTTAACTGGAAGGTGTACAGATCACACAGGACTTAAATGGCACTGGATGAATGGTGTAGGTGACCCGAACCTAGTTGAATCCCATACCCGAATGTGTAGCATTATGATTAAGGTGGTATATAAGGATAACCCCTCGGCCTTAATCAGACATGGCAAATGCAAACCCAATGTTAGCCAAGAGGCAAACTGATTGGAAGAAATGCTGTCTTTGTCAGACAGACAAGAAAGAAGATCTCCAATCACCACCTACCCATCATGTTCTTCAACATGATGGCTATACAATGCTCGCCACCAACGTTCCACTCTTCCATGAGATCAAGCAAATGCCAATGATCCTGGACCTGGGAAGGCTGGATGAAGGTGGTGGGATAGAAGCTACTTTGAGAAGGAACCAAGCAAAGTACCATTTAAACTGTCGAGCTTTGTTCAACAACACAAAGTTACTTCGTGCAAGGAAGAGACACTCCAATACTCAGTGCAGTGAAACAGATGACAGCCAAGTAAAGCATCGCAGATCCATGATGCAAAAAAGTAAGGATGATCAGGTTTGCTTTCTTTGTGATAAGATATCTCCTGCATCTGAGCTCACCTGGGACATTTGCCCTGAGGCCTATCCCATCTTCAGCAAACTAGGTCAATACCCTCCTGTATTGACTGATGGTGAGCTGGAGATCTTGGAGAAGTTTGTTGTCCTCATGTACGATAGATTGAGTACGGCCGTTAGTGTAGATGAGGCTAGGCTTGATATGTTTGCCCGAAAGCAGAGGCCATATGAAGCCATTCCTCCAACAAGAGCAGCTCTGCTTCAACACACTAAACGCGCTGCCTATCAGGCAGGCTGCATATGGGGTCAGGCAACCCAGCGTAAGCCACAAGAAGAGAGCCCTGCTGACTGGGGATGGACAAAGGTCGGTGCACAGTGGCAGGTCTACTGGACAGCAAATGCGTCTGTTGCTCAAAGTTGTCAACAGCTGGCCAAGTGTAACTGCAAATCAGAGTGTTGTGGAAGGTGCAAATGTTTCAAGTTGGGTTTCAATTGCACAGCACTGTGCGGTTGCAAATGTGAATAGAGCAAGTACACTGAAAACCTTGTGGTGGGCCTGGAGCCTATCGAGTACCGTGATGACAAGTGCACCTTCCTTGATATGATGCCCCTGATGCAACCCATAATACTGAGTGCCAAGCAGTAGGGGTGTGCCGATATATCGTCCCGCGATATATCGCGATACGTTTTCGCGACGATATGTATCGTTTTGGGGAAAAAAAATATCGTTTTTGAATTTTTTTTTTTTTTTTTTTTTTTTTTTTTACAATCATTATAATCAGGCATGCAAACGTCCCCGAAGTGAAAAGAGTGACAACATGTTTTTTTTTCGGGTCAGGTGTCATACTATTTGGATTCAAAACGGCTATTGTAGCTGAAAAGCTACAAGTTTGCATGTCTGAATAATGCAAAAACAGAATTATTTGTTTGCATTTTCTTTTTTTCTCCTCCATATATTTTCATAATAAAAAAAGTGCGTATCGTATCGTATCGAAATCGTATCGAAGTTGTGAGCCAAATATCGTATCGTATCGTTTGGTGAAATTAGTGTATCGGCACACCCCTACCAAGCAGGGAGAACTGTAGTATTTCAGATGGTCTTTCGTTTGACTCGGCGGGGGATCGAATGCACAACCTTTCAAATTCAGTGTGGACATTAACATCTTTAATTTTTGCTGGTCATTGAATTTTGCGATAACAGTGGCCCTTTGTATGCCTGCAATCTTGCAAAAGGCAGCATCTTGATTTTTTTACTGGCTATACACTTTTTCAAAAAGAGTGGCCAACACAATATTTGTAGCACATATGCTTGCATCACTATTTAAGCATTGTGACAATGAATATAGGACAGGAGTGGAAGACATGTTAAAAAACGGTCGCCATCTTGAATTTTTACTGGCCATTTTCCAAACGAGTGGCCCTTCCTCTCTGTAAGCTGCACCTTGCCGTGGTGGAGAGGCTTGAGTACTCCAGTGATCCTGAGGGCTCACTGGAACAAATTCAAAGTGAAGTATCGTTTCACTAATCTGCTGTACGATTGATATAATGAGAATTTGACGGCCATCTTGAAAAAAAGTCTGGTTTAAAGGCATTGTAGGGAACATTAAGCCTAAATTTAAAAAATATTTATATATATATTTTTTGCATTTTTTCCCCTCTATCAGCCACTATATAATGATGCTGGGGTGTTTTCCTGCATTGAAACACAGTACTCTTTCTGAAAACCCTATTTTCCCTGCATTGTTATTGTTTGTGCAGTTCGTTTCCCGGCCACCAGGGGGTGATGCCTCCATAGACTTCCATAGACTTCCTTACGTACCGGACAAATATAACAACAACAACAACAACAATAGGGAAAATAGGGTTTTCAGAAAGAGGCCTGTGTTTCAATGCAGGAAAACACCCCAGCATCATTATATAGTGGCTGATAGAGGGGAAAAAATGCAAAAAAATATATATATAAATATTTTTTAAATTTAGGCTTAATGTTCCCTACAATGCCTTTAAGAGTTCTATGTTATAAACCTAAGGAAAGTAAAAGATTATGAAAATAACTTTTTCATATGACCATATTCACTTAACAACCATCAATGTTACAAATGTATCACTCTCCCGAGTCTCTACAAGTTTCTACATGCTGTATCTCAAGAACCGTAATGGATACAGACATGTACTTGGTAACAAAATGTCCACGATACCCAACTTTATATTCAACTTCAATATATTTATGGGGCTTAAAATCAAGGCATTTTGAGTTATAAAGGAAAAATCACATTTTTGGGCGGACATCTTGGATTTTGGGGCCGCCATCTTGGAATTTTGAGTGGCACGTGCCTTTTTCCTAAAGAGTAGACCTTGGAGAGTATCTGTGCCAAATGTCATGCTTCTATACCAAAGTGAAGTATCGTTTCACTAATCTGCTGTACTAAAGTAGGCTACAGACAGTACACTATACAATTGAAGTAGCTGTACAGGAATAAGTGCAACTAAAAGTAGTTTCTTTTTTTTAGAAACACTAACATTCAAAATAAATAAAAATCACAAAAATTACAGGGTAAAAAGAAATAGCAGCATCTATGCTTGTTCACTGTAAAAAACAAAAACTTCACTTCAAGTAGGCTTACACATTGGCCCTCATTTATCAACGCAGCGTATAAACCGGCGTATATTTTTCCATATATTCGGCCGTACACCAACGTCGAAGTCACATTTATCAACATTTAAATAACACGCCCTTAATTATTCTCAAAACGCCCCGATTTTACGACATGAAGACGAACCAGAATACGACCAAAGACATGAAAAGCCAATAAGAATCGCCTCGCCACACACGCACACGCACACGCACTCGCCCTCTCTCTCTCTCTCTCTCTCTCTCCACACACACACACACACACACACACACACACACATACACACTCCGTACCGTAGCGGTACAATCTAATTGTCACGTAGGCTTGTAGCCTACATGAATGACATATTATGATACCAATTACATCGCCATGAATGGAATACGTTTGTATATTTATTTACCCCATACCGAGCAGTGCCCGTTCAAGTTACACTAAAGCATTCATGTAGTAGGCTATATTCCCCATGAGACTCGGGCGGTCTGCAGACTGCAGTGATCCCGTGCCGCCCACGTTAATAAGAGATTGGAGCGTCGGGTTTGTATCCTTAACCCAGCCAAGTTGTAGTCTTCATAACTCTCTATGACATAACGCCATAACATAGGACAAGCTGTAAGTTTGTAGTCCATGAAATGATCGTCGGGAGTCCCGAAAATGCGCTCGCATGAAGCGCTGTATATTTTGAAAATAGCCAATGCAACCGAATGCAGGAGGGGCGAGATCCAAACGTGGCGGTGGCGTGCGCCATTGGCGACCGCTAGATCCGCCAGATCCTCCGCCCAAAGCGCCATGACCGCCAGTCGCGGTGGCGGCTGCCCCGGTGCCCGCGGCGCACGCCGCGGGCACCAGGGCAGCCGCCACAACCGCCGTGGCATCGCCAGCTCCCGCCATAACCGCCCCCGCCACAACCACCGTGACAACCGCCCAAATCGCCGCGAGCGCCACAACCGCCGTGTTAACCGCCCAATGCGCCGCGAGTGCCACGGCGAGTGGCGGCCGCCGCCAAAAGTGCCGCGAGCGCCACGTCCGCCACAACCGCCATGACAACCGCCGCGAGCGCCACAACCGCCGTGTTAACCGGCCAATGCGCCGCGAGTGCCACGGCGAGTGGCGGCCGCCGCCAAAAGTGCCGCGAGCGCCACGTCCGCCACAACCGCCATGACAACCGCCCAAGGCGCCGCGAGCGCGGGTGGCGGCCGCCACGAGCTGGCACGAGTGCCAAGCAAGCCTCTGCCAGCCTCCGCAGCCTCTGGTCCCGACCAGACAGAGCAAGCAGTTTTTTCCGTCCGTAATTACGCACGTGTTCTGCTCCCCCCCCCCCCCTCTACACCGATAACTCTTTGCCCAAAATAGCCGATCTACAAGCTCACAACGCCTCACGCTGCAAGGCGGTCTGTCTGTCTGTCTGTAAGTCTATCTATCTATCTATCTATCTATCTATCTATCTAGTTCATGTCGGAATTAAATGATCATATTATTATCTACAGAGCAAGCAGTTTTTTCCGTGCGTTAATTACGCACGTATTCTGCCCCCCCCCCCCTCTACACCGATAACTCTTTGCCCAAAATAGCCAATCTCCAAGTTCACACTCCGCGCATATAGTCAATAAGATGGTTATTATTATTCATATTATTATTAGAATGACAAACAGTGAATGTCTGACGGACAGAAAGCCTTCTCGAATGATGCCCCGTGAAAATAGTCGATCTCCAAGCTCACAACGCCTCACGCTGCAAGGCGGTCTGTCTGTCTGTCTGTCTGTCTGTCTGTAAGTCTATCTATCTATCTATCTATCTATCTATCTATCTATCTATCTATCTATCTATCTATCTGTGATAACTCTTTTCCCAAAATAGCCGATCTCCAAGCTCACACTCCGCGCATATAGTCAATAAGATGGTTATTATTATTACATATTATTATTAGAATGACAAACTGATGCCCCGTTGAAATTATATCAAAACAAATTCATAGTGAGTGTGCTCCGCCTGTGCTCCTGGAGCCCGGAGGGAATTTCTTTAAGGCCTTAAATGGCCAGGTTTTATGGGCTGTGCACATGCGTGCGTGTGTGTGTGTGTGTGTGTGTGTGTGTGTGTGTGTGTGTGTGTGTGTGTGTGTGTGTGTGTGTGTGTGTCACACACACACCCGTAATAAACAGAGAGTGTTGAGATTTCTTTCGGACAGATCTCTGGCAATTGTACTTTAATTCTTACAATTTTAATGTTTATATGATCTGTAAAGTTTATATTTTCATTTGGTATCAGGCACTATCTGTCATGAATTCATTTTGTCTCTAATCGAGCGAAATAAAAGTCTTCGGATTTGGAATCTTTTCTGCGCAGAGAGCTGCTTGAGTGTCTGTCTGTCTGTCTATACATCTATTTAAATATCTATCTATATATCTATCTAACTATCTATCAGCAATAAGGCTTCTCCCCCCCCCATAAACAATATCAGTAATTATGACAGCCCCGAATTTAATCTCACAACGCGGTGATCAGCAATCAGCAGTAGATCTGACACCTTTGTTTGATTAATGATGCTTGCATGCATGTAGGAGGTGGGTTAATTGATAATGAATAGAATAAAATCGGGTTCATTCATAGCGCATGAAGCAGCGCCCTATCCAAAATAACAGATCTGCAGGCAGACACACCATGTCGCAGTGCGACAGACAGACAGACAGACAGACAGACAGACAGACAGACAGACAGACAGACAGACAGACAGACAGACAGACAGTAGTGATGAGCGGGCCGATCCGTAACCCGCGGGTCAGCCGCTCTCACACGCAAAAAAAACAAAACTATTTTGAACAACATGCTTGTTTATTTAGCCCATGACAATGTTGTGCTAGACCAGGGGTCTTCAACGTTTTCAGCCCAAGGACCCCCTAGCTGAGAGAGAGATGAAGCAGGGACCCCCTCTATATTGAATAAAATTGTGTTTCAGATTCAACTTGTGTTTACGTGGTCTGCTATTATTTCCCTCTACACCTAAACGCCAAAAATAGCCGATCTACAAGCTCACAAGGTTGTGAGCTTGTAGATCTGCTATACTTTTGGCTAAAGTTCTCATCAGAAAAGGGATGCTAGGGTTCAAGTGGTTAAGGTAAAAAAAAAACATATCGCACAAAGATTTGGCGGACCCCCTGTAGTAACCCTGAGGACCCCCTAGGGGTCCCGGACCCCCTGTTGAAGACCCCAGACATTTTAAGCAACTTTGGGTACTTAAAAGAGTGCTATATAATATATTCCCACCGCGGGTCGCGGGGCGGGTTGAGTCATAGATTTATATATTGGTTCGCGGGACGGGTTGAGGCGGGTTGGGTTCCGTGGTGGGGCAGGGCGGGGCGGGTCATGAAAAAACCCGACCCGCACATCAGACCGACAAGTGTGTGTGTGTGTGTGTGTGTGTGTGTGTGTGTGTGTGTGTGTGTGTGTGTGTGTGTGTGTGTGTGTGTGTGTGTGTGCGCGCGTGCGCGCGCGATGCGACGCGTGGCGTTGTAAGCTTGTATATCTGCCATTTTCACATAGCCTATAAAATAGGGCTAAAGTGGTTGTTACGGATAAGAGCGTCAGTGTAGACTGTAGAGGATCTGTTGTCTGTGTTATGTGTGCGTGCGCCCGTCTTCGTCCTCGTCCGTTCTGTCCGTCCCTTTAAAGCCGACTTGAACTATTCATTCACGGCCGCTGTCAGTTGTGATCTGTCTGGGTCTAGAGTAAGCTAGTGGCAGCGCGCCCACCGGAGCAGTCAGAGTTTCTTATCATTCCATTCTCTTTGTACAGGTTGCTACTTTCATTAACGTGCTAAATGTGGTATTCAGGGCAAGTATTGTAACTACTATTACATTTCCTCTTTAATGTGTTAACACCTCAGAGGACAGGTTCCAGTACCTTGTATTTTTGTGTTGGCCAGTTCAGACTAGAGTAGTCAGCTATAGGTTAAGTTCTTTATTCTTTTCTGTGGATTGTTCAGGTAGCCAGCGTTGGGGGTTCCCTAGTGGTTATAGGAAGTATTGTTTATTTTATTTCGTTCTTTGATTTGGTTCCTGCATATTATGCACGAGTAGCACCTCACTATATATATTTGCACTGATTGTATGCCACAATTTAATACCTGAAAATAAAAGCTTAAGTTTGGCTTGAACCATCTTGCCTTGTTGCGTTCCTACTCCCCTAGACCCGCGTAACAGTGTGACGGAGCCGATTCTCAGTTTTATATAATGTTGTGTTCATATAATTAATGCATAAATGTTCATTTCTTTTGTGCTTGTACTGAGAGGAGGAGAGGGCCGATATTGAATGGTTTGTTATTGTTACCAGGTCTATGTATGCAGAAGATGTTTGCATTCCTCTGTTATCAGTTCACTCCCTGCAGCCTTGGAGTTCTCTCTCCCAGTTTGCTCTGCCTGTACGCTGTTATAAATTACATTCAGTATAGATTACTCAGAGTAATCTGATACTTTTAAGTACTTTTGGTCACGCCTCCCTGCTAGCTTCTCTGTCTCTCCTGTTTCCTTGTATAAATGACAATGTAAAGTGAGTTGTACTCCAGAAATGATTCAGGTAAAGCTGTACGTTGTCTCCTTGGTACCAAGTAAAATATGACGGAGATCTCCGACTGTGTCTGTGTCTATCTTATTCCAATGTGTGCTGAAGCCCTGAGGTGATGTGCCAAATGATAGTTTTATGATTACACTCTATCATTTCACTGGTCCTATCGAGCTCGGATGCCAGAGCTGTTCCAAGAAGAGTAAAGAGTAAAGTAAAAGTCTGCAGCCAGGACCCGGATCCTGCAAAAATCCTGGAGCGTTGAATTCGCCTCCAGGCCGGTGGTCATCTCGTCTTATCATCTGCTCTTCAAGGAACGGCCGACGGCATTTGAACGCTGATCACACAACTATAAGATAGCACGTAAGTGAGACACAAAAGTTGTCTATCTATGTGCATATAGACATTGTTTATCTGCGTGCATAAACATGAACCTAAGCACTGTAGGCAGTGAAAGCTTAGGGTATGTTGCTATGTTTTAGAAGCAACAAGAGTGATTTATTTCCTGCAAATTGTATACTGTAGTGTGTATGAAATCACAGATATTGACGGACGCGCGTCATCACTATGTGTATCCAAAACGCGATCTGAGTGAATTATCCGGGTCTAACAATTTTCTCTCCGCGGTCATCACTATGTGAGTGAGCCGTGAGCACTTTTCCGGATCTGATTATCTAGAATAACCCACAAAATACCCTTGGGTGTTCGATGAGAAATCCGTTGGGACGTGGTGAAACTGAATGTGTTTATATTGTATGTTTGTGCTTAATATTACTAAAAGTGTGATATTAAGATGTGTTATTAAGGAATGTGTGAAGTGGGATTCAAACAGTATACAGCAGTGTAAATAACGCTCGAAATAAGTGTGAGTGGGTCACGGTGGTTGAGAGACGAGTAGAGTCTCACCCCCCCTTGGACTGGTGACTATTGTGTGAATCTATGAATGAAAATACAGTGTGATGGATGGGATCCCAGCGAATGTGTGTGCCTGGTAAATGACATGAGTATGTGAATGAAATTGAAGTACATGGATACAGTAATTCTGTCAAGATCTGTGTCATTTGTAAGACTTTGTGTGTGTTTGTATTACTCTACATGTCGTGGTGTACCAGGACACGTGATGCATTGAGGCTTGAATGAGCAGACAAAGTGTTGTGACTTTGAATGAATAAGATTTTCAGTGTCTGTGTATGTCCTCACGAGTATAGGAATACAAGTGAATGTGTGTGTGTGTGTGTGTGAGGGCTGCATGTGTGTGCCGAGCAGAGAGAGATAGCGACTGCTTGAGAGTGTGAGTGTGAAAGTAACTGAGTACATTTACTCAGATACTGTACTCAAGCGTGCGTGTATGCAAGATGGGAGAGAAAGCCCCTTACCTGTTTACAGTAGCCAGTCTAAAGCAAAGTTTTATGCATGAATAAAAGCCCCAAATCGTATTACATTCATAATTAGACTTCCCAGGGAGCAGTGTTGTTGGAAAATAGATATAAATATACAAGCCACACATATATCTATTTCCTTTTTAATCTGTGCAAATGGCATGCTGGTCTCCTCGCAGTACCCCTAATCGTAGGCAAATATTAGCGCGCTCTCAGGCGTGGACAATGCCCAGCACCGGGATGCGATATGCAGGTCCTCCTGTGCGTGATTATTCGGTCCCTTTCAAGCATGCAGGATATGACAAGAGATCATGGGCATTTAATCGACATCTACCCATCCTATTAATGGGAGACAGCAATTTGGCTAGAATACCGAGTATTCCTTATTTTAACATGCAAGTCGAAAGTTTCGCGGGAGGGAATTTTCATAATGTATGTGAAATGATCAAGAGGTCCCATAGAGATGTACATGCAGAGATACTGGTCTTATCTTTAGGCATTAATAGTAAGGACCAACCAGATTTGCTACTTAATAATGCACTGTTGGACGCTTTACATCTCAGTGCCAGGGAAACTTTTCCAAATGCAATCATCTATATGCCCTTGCTAAATTATTCCACATCACTGAGTTGGCTACAGCAAGAAAGTCTCTTATCCCTTAATTTGTTCATCGAAACAAACTACCGGCACCTGACACCAATCCAAGCGCGTGATTTTCAGACAGTGGGAGATCATGTACATTGGACTCCAAATACCGCTATGAGTATACTTAATCACTGGGCGTTACAGCTTCAGATGTAGATTACTGTATAAATCAGTCTCAAGAGTGTGAGTGTGAAAGTGACTGAGTACATTTACTCAAGTACTGTACTTAAGTATCACATTCATGTGGGGAAGAAAGTGACAGAATGGTGATTGAGTAAATGAGTAATTCCCAGAGAGTAAAAGTATTTTTGTGGTCAGTATGAATGAGTTACAGCGAACAGTTGAAATGAGTGTATGTTGGAAAGTAATTGAGTACATTTACTCAAGTACTGTACTTAAATGCCAACCAATAGGGTTGCTGTGTGGTACTGTGTGTGTGGGTGTTTAGAGGAGTCTGTGTGCACGTGTGTATGTGCACGTGTGTGTGCGGGCTGTGTGCTAACAGAGCGAGACAGAAAGACATGATGAAGTGAAAAAAAAAACATCACAAAAGGCCATAAGTTCTAGTGATATTTAGGAGCCCTTATCAGTGAAGTTTGTGCAGTTAAAGCTATTAACCAGCTCCCATATAAGGCCCACTTTTCTGTTACAAGCCCTTTGTCTAAACTCAAGTGTTAAAGATGTGTTATGACTTCTGTTCTGTTGCAAACAAAATTGCATTAGGTTAGGGCCTGTAGGATCAGAGGAATACAGGCCTTCACTTGATGGGATTGAGCTCATTGTTGCAGTAAATATGAAGTTTTTAGTAAATTAGCGAAGCGAAGTGCAAGTACCCCAAGCTAGGAATGTTTACTGCAGGGTCAAGGGTCATTCCTGTCCAGATAAGAAGCGTAGAGGTTTGTGTGTGTGCGTCCTGGATTGTGGGTTGGATCTGTAAGCGCTGCGGATCTAAATCCGCTGTGCCATGGACGTGGCTCACAAACTTTAAGTTTATTAAAACTGTATGCAATCAATATTTTTGTTTTGATTAAAATAAGAGTCAAATGACAGGGAGGTCTACTTTTGAAAGTGACATTTGTGGCTTAACTAGCAAAGGAAATCTTTGTCCAAAAAATGGCAGATCTACAAGCTGTACAGCAAGTGTTGATTTTAAGAAATACTCAATAATGAAAAGTATCTTAAGTATTAGTTGAAGACTTATTTGAAGTCAAGGCTGTGTCCAAGCCCTTTAGTCACAGAACACTTAAAGGGCAAAGGTTGTTTTCCCCATGTAGATAGGAACGAAGTCTGTAAGAAACTGCCATGTGTTTCTAAAAGCATTTAGTCACTTTGACTGAAAAGTATTTCTACTCAAGTGAGGAGTATATCATGTGGAGGCAAGCTCAGCCTGCAAGCTGTTATGACGAGAGCAGTGACTCCCACGTTCCAAGCCCATGGGAATGCTTATAAAAAAAAAAAAATAGTAAAGGAAGCGAGTTCAGTTCTCATGGAACTTATCTTTCATTTGTTGTGTCTTGATACTAGTGTGCCACAAGCCCCAATTTCTCACTTTGAAAAATCGTGTCTTCTCCTCTATATTTGAAGTTTACAAGCAGTGTTCTAAGTAAAGTTGTGAATCATTATAAGTAGCGCTGTTTTTAAGTAATTAATTGTATATTGAATCATGACCATAAGGTATGGCCATGGGTCAAACAGGAGGGAGAGTGACACTGAGTTAAGAAGTATTAATAGTAATTAAAGACACATATTCACAACATATTCAAACTTATATTTTAAAAATTCTGGTAAAAGCCATACACTGTAAAAATGAATTTGAAGACGTTACAAAGGTCAAAAGGACTAGTAAGCTGCCGAGATTTCTTTTCTCCCCACAGGGCCACGGACTGAAGCCTGGTGATCTGGTGCTGATAAGATAGCTGATAAGGTCGCCAAGCCAAACGGGAGCCCTCCATGACTGGAGGATCTATGTCCTGCTGAGAAGCCGTTTCTGAGTCCTGGTCTGAGTCAACTGCCATAAAGATCAAGGAGTGAGATAAAACAGCGTGTACGTGGACTCACAAAAGTCACACAACCTGGTGCGGACACTGTCGAACATTAAGCGATGAGGTAGCACCCAACGGAAAGATGGGGCCTAGCTTTTAAAGCTGGGTCAGATCTAAGGTTGGAAGAAGATTCTTACCCCCACTCACAAATCCTTGTTGCACTTAGAAAGAACAATGAAACACCAGTGGACTACGGTTGTGGTTTTTAATTTTATAGTTTCCATGTTTCTTATAGTTTCTATGTTATTGTATATTTTTCTATGTATCTTTTGTCTCTATTATTAAAGTTAAGCAGGGGAAGGCTAAAGCTAAGATAATTATGATTGTTATGTTGCAGCGATATATGTCTACATCATACATTTTCTGTTCCTGTTAAATGGTAGTAAGTAAGTGCCTCGAATCCAAAACAGTGAGTGCGCCTTGGGGTCAATGCTATTTGCCGTGCAAAACGTATGATCAGTTTAAGCACATAAATAAGAGCTTTTATGTCGCTCTGAAGATGACTAAGCAATATCATGGGTCAAGTTGGAAATGCCAACTGGTGTAAATGTGTTAGTGTGGAATGAGGGCGCATTTAAGACAACCTCCGAAGGGAGGGGCCAGTGCCCCCATCAGATAACCGACCAAACGGTCATCATCTCGGCTAAGCCACATACTAATGATGCCATCAAAACACCGTGACCCCACTGGGGATCCAGTGGTCCTGGTGAGAAGTACTTTTCGAACAAGTACCTGTTGTGTCACATTTCAGATGCCAGTGATGTGATGTTAACACCTTAGTGCCCTCCAGAGAGCTTTAAACCACCCTGTTTGTAACCAGGGGTGGGTCACAGGTCAAGGGAGGGGGAGGTGGAACAGACAGCTGGGTACAAGTGGGACAATGCTTAAAATGAGTTGTCAATTCATGATGGTCAAATTAATGATACAACCGGTTGAAGGTTATTAAGTGATATAACCACTGCTCACAAGAAAGCCACACATTTTGAGAGTGATAATGTCCTTTTTCCTATCCTTAGGTTTTTTCAGCATTATCTACAATCGTTTATATCATTATTGATCAGGATCAATTGACATTCTAATAGTCTCATCATGTGCCCTGATAACAGCTTTGTGCTATGCTCTGTATGACAAAGTGCGACAAGCGGATAGCTTAAGTACCAAGGCCACTGAAAGCGAAAGAGGCAAGTGATTAATGAAATCCTGATATGATGTCCATTTTGAAAATGTGAAAACAAGAAGAATATGTATATTAATTATTTGATCAAGAGGAGGAAATGACGGAGCCGATTCTCAGTTTTATATAATGTTGTGTTCATATAATTAATGCATAAATGTTCATTTCTTTTGTGCTTGTACTGAGAGGAGGAGAGGGCCGATATTGAATGGTTTGTTATTGTTACCAGGTCTATGTATGCAGAAGATGTTTGCATTCCTCTGTTATCAGTTCACTCCCTGCAGCCTTGGAGTTCTCTCTCCCAGTTTGCTCTGCCTGTACGCTGTTATAAATTACATTCAGTATAGATTACTCAGAGTAATCTGATACTTTTAAGTACTTTTGGTCACGCCTCCCTGCTAGCTTCTCTGTCTCTCCTGTTTCCTTGTATAAATGACAATGTAAAGTGAGTTGTACTCCAGAAATGATTCAGGTAAAGCTGTACGTTGTCTCCTTGGTACCAAGTAAAATATGACGGAGATCTCCGACTGTGTCTGTGTCTATCTTATTCCAATGTGTGCTGAAGCCCTGAGGTGATGTGCCAAATGATAGTTTTATGATTACACTCTATCACAGTGGTTAATACATGTTTCATAATATCATAATATATATCTGACAAGTAACTAGTAACTAAAGTTTTCAAATAATTGTAGTGGAGTAAAAGTACAATATTTGCCTCTGAGATGTAGTGGAGTAGAAGTAAAAGTATTGGAAATACTCAAGTAAAGTACAAATACCTCAAAAGCGTACTTAAGTACATTAAAGTAAATGAGTATTATTATTATTGTTATTATTAATAATAATACATTACTATTATTGTTATTATTATTGTTATCATTAAATAGCATAATATTATTATCAATAATAATAATGGCATAATAATAACAATGATAACTGTAATAATAATAATAATAATAATAATAATAATAATAATAATTGTCATAAGGGTACTAATAATAATATATATTAATAATAAAATAGCATAATAACAATGAATAAATAACAATGATAACGATAATAATAATTATAATTATAATTATAATTATAATAATTATTAATAATAATGTATATCAATAATAAAATAGCATGATGGGGGGGTCCGTGTTTCTAAGTGGGGACCTGTCCCCATCCAGAGGTATAGGAAATAAATGCATAAATTAGGAATTCATTCATTTCATTGGTCAAATGCAACAGACAGACAGACGGACGGACGGAAGGACGGAAGGACGGACCGTCAGACAGACAGACAGACAGACAGACAGACAGACAGACAGACAGACAGACAGACAGACAGACAGACAGACAGACAGAGGCCGTGGGAGGCACTCAATCACACTAACCGATGCGCTTTCTTAATTATAATATAAGAATAATAATTATATTAATCCTACACTTCGCAGATATAAATTATTATATTATGAACCATACACTAACCACTTCAGACCTATTTTATACATATGCTATTTGAAAATAACATATGTATGAAATAGGTCTGAAGTGGTCTACAAGCTACAATAACCGAGCTTGTAGATCTGCTATTTGTTGAACAACGTGTTGCGTTGGGAGCTTTAGGGTAAGTTTATTTCATTTTTCATTTCTGAAACCACTCCATTGGCAGCGCAAAAGTGGAGCTTGGGGGTCCATAATAAAACCTCCCAAAAGGTTAGACTACAATGGGCTATATATGTACAGTAGACCGGACGTTGTGTATTATTATGTTACGTGCGTAATTACTCGTGTGGCCAAAATCTGATTGATATCGTTAGATAAAGACAGAAAATAATTTATAATAAAATATAATATATTCATGACTAATACCAAATGAAAATATAAACTTGAAAGATCATAGAAACATTAAAATTATAAGAATTCAAGTAAAATTGCCAGAGATATGGCCTAATGCAGGGGTCTTCAATAGGGGGTCCGGGACCCCTAGGGGGTCCTCATAGTTACTACAGGGGGTCCGCCAAATATTTGTGTGATATGATTATTTATTTTTTAACTTAACCACTTGAACCCTAGCATCCCTTTTCTGAGGAAAACTTTAGCCAAAAAATAGCAGATCTACAAGCTCACAACGCCTCGCAGCGCGAGGCGTTGTGAGCTTGTAGATCGGCTATTTTTGGCAAAGAGGTGTAGGTGTAGAGGGAAAAAAGAACAGTAAACGTAAACAAAAAAAACACAATGTTATACAATATAGAGGGGGTCCCTGCTTCATCTCTCTCTCAGCTAGGGGGTCCTTGGGCAGAAAAGGTTGAAGACCCCTGGCCTAATGAAATCTCAACTGCTCTCTGTCTCATCCGCAAAATATGCTGATCTACAATAGTTATGACTGACCCCCTGGGCTTGGGGGGGGGGGGGTCCCGGTGGGGGGGGGGGGGGGGGGGGTGTTGAACAGCCGCGCCAGAAGACTGCAGATATGCTCGGCCTGGGGGTCGTTCTCTCACCGACCCCGCCGGGACCCCTAGGGGGTCCTCAGGGTTACTACAGGGGAGGTCCGCCAAATCTTTGTGCGATATGTTTTTTTTTTTTACCTTAATCACTTGAACCCTAGCATCCCTTTTCTGATGAGAACTTTAGCCAAAAGTAGCAGATCTACAAGCTGTGAGCTTGTAGATCGGCTATTTTTGGAAAAGAGGAGGTGTAGAGGGAAAGAATAGCAGACCACGTAAACACAAGTTGAATCTGAAACACAATTTTATTCAATATAGAGGGGGTCCCTGCTTCATCTCTCTCTCAGCTAGGGGGTCATTGGGCTGAAAACGTTGAAGACCCCTGGTCTAGCACAACATTGTCATGGGCTAAATAAACAAGCATGTTTTTGCGTGTGAGAGCAGCTGACCCGCGGGTTACGGATCGGCCCGCTCATATACTGTCTGTCTGTCTGTCTGTCTGTCTGTCTGTCTGTCGCACTGCGACATGGTGTGTCTGCCTGCAGATCTGTTATTTTGGATAGGGCGCTGCTTCATGCGCTATGAATGAACCCGATTTTATTCTATTCATTATCAATTAACCCACCTCCTACATGCATGCAAGCATCATTAATCAAACAAAGGTGTCAGATCTACTGCTGATTGCTGATCACCGCGTTGTGAGATTAAATTCGGGGCTGTCATAATTACTGATATTGTTTATGGGGGGGGGAGAAGCCTTATTGCTGATAGATAGTTAGATAGATATATAGATAGATATTTAAATAGATGTATAGACAGACAGACAGACACTCAAGCAGCTCTCTGCGCAGAAAAGATTCCAAATCCGAAGACTTTTATTTCGCTCGATTAGAGACAAAATGAATTCATGACAGATAGTGCCTGATACCAAATGAAAATATAAACTTTACAGATCATATAAACATTAAAATTGTAAGAATTAAAGTACAATTGCCAGAGATCTGTCCGAAAGAAATCTCAACACTCTCTGTTTATTACACACACACACACACACACACACACACACACACACACACACACACACACACACACACACACACACACACACACACACACACGGGGGGGGCATCAGTTTGTCATTCTAATAATAATATGAATAATAATAAGCATCTTATTGATTATATGCGCGGAGTGTGAGCTTGGAGATCGGCTATTTTGGGAAAAGAGTTATCACAGATAGATAGATAGATAGATAGATAGATAGATAGATAGATAGATAGATAGATAGACTTACAGACAGACAGACAGACAGACCGCCTTGCAGCGTGAGGCGTTGTGAGCTTGGAGATCGACTATTTTCACGGGGCATCATTCGAGAAGGCTTTCTGTCCGTCAGACATTCACTGTTTGAGATCGCGCGGAGTGTGAGCTTGGAGATCGGCTATTTTGGGCAAAGAGTTATCGGTGTAGAGGGGGGGGGGCAGAATACGTGCGTAATTAACGCGCGGAAAAAACTGCTTGCTCTGTAGATAATAATATGATCATTTAATTCCGACATGAACTAGATAGATAGATAGATAGATAGATAGATAGATAGATAGATAGATAGATAGATAGACTTACAGACAGACAGACAGACCGCCTTCAGCGTGAGGCGTTGTGAGCTATTTTGGGCAAAGAGTTATCGGTGTAGAGGGGGGGGGGGAGAGCAGAACACGTGCGTAATTACGGACGGAAAAAACTGCTTGCTCTGTCTGGTCGGGACCAGAGGCTGCGGAAGCTGGCAGAGGCTTGCTTGGCACTCGTGCCAGCTCGCGGCGGCCTCCACCCGCGCTCGCGGCGCCTTGGGCGGTTGTCATGGCGGTTGTGGCGGGCGTGGCGCTCGTGGCACTTTTGGCGGCGGCCGCCACTCGCCGTGGCACTCGCGGCGCATTGGGCGGTTAACACGGCGGTTGTGGCGCTCGCGGCGGTTGTCATGGCGGTTGTGGCGGACGTGGCGAGCGCCACAACCGCCGCGGCGCACGCCACCGCCAGATTTGGATCTCGCCCCTCCTGCATTTTGTTCCAAAAATGTGTTTTGCTAAATTAGACCTGCTGGTGACGCTATAACAGGCCAATGTGAAAAGGGTGGCATTTCTTGCTTGGCCTAGTGGGAATGTGCATGCAAAACTATATGGCAATCGCATGCTGCGTTGATGATTTGAGGCATTTTGTGTAAAACGAACCAATCCTGCAAACTTTGGAAGCCAATTTGAGCCAATCAGGATGGATTAGATACTGTATACCGATCTGGAGTGATATCCAAAAATGTGTTTTACAAAAATCGGCCTCCTGGTGGCGCTATAACAGGCTAATCTGAAAGATTCAGGGCAGAGGTTGATTTCTGGAGTGAGTCTGGCCTGATCGCCCATTCTGCAATATTGGCTGTGGGCTGGAGTTGGAGTAATACCGTTGACTGACAACCCCTTCAGCCAATGATCGTTTTTCCCCTTCAGCCAATCAGCAGTTCATTTTTACCACCTCCAGACTACAGTATGTGACGCAACAGGACTTTTGAGACGGCCATGCCCAAAATAGGTTGCCTTATTGGGATACATGCGTGTCACTCCCCGCCCCTGCCGGTTCTCTAAATGTATATTTTTAAATAGGCTCTGTCATGATTAATTGACCACATATATGAAGTTAAACAACTAAATTCTATCCAAACGATATCTTAATAGTAAATTCCGTGCCTCAAAAAAGAAGTTTGAGACCGTTTTAAAAACGAAAGTAAGAAGTGAAGGCACTCGGACAACAACAATGGCTGCCGTTTGTCTTTTGTCGGCTGCACTCAGGCTGCACTCGGCTTCATTCGGGCTCACTCGAACTCGCCACCTGATTGGCCAACTGTCGCTGTCAATCACAGAACGATGTGCGATGACGCTGATAGGCTCGTCAGTTTGGCGTACACAGCCAATATTGCAGAATGGGCGTTCATGCCAGACTCCAGAAATCAAATGGAAATGAGATTTCTGGAGGGAGGGTTTACCAGGCTAGACCAACTGTGCCGGAGATTAGCTGTTCACAGACAGACACACACACACACACACACACAAGCACACACGGACACACAGACAGACAGGGTGCAAAACATACTCTCTCGCCATGCCTTTCGGCCTGGCGGAGACAATAAAAACGAGGCCTTTACAACAATGATAACGATAAAGTGTAACTGTGTTGTGTGTAATTACAAAACGAACTGAAACAAACTAAAAGCATAGCGGGAATGTCCTTAGAGCTACTGTTTTAGCTATTTTGCTGTCCTTGTTGAATCTTGCCCCTGACTGCCCCACATTACAAAAGAGAAACATAGGCTAGTCTGTAAACGTTCACCTCGAAGGTTCCACTTGGGATTGTTCTAAAGAAGGAGGGGAACTGGTGACGGACACTCAGACAGGAGCAGGTGGCAAAGTAACTGACCTGTAAAAAGTACAAAACATCAGGAATATGCTTTTTTTTATTCCCCAAACATCCCCTGCAAGCAGAGAATATGAGCATTATGAGCAAAGGAGAATATACAAATAAATCTAGTGGGATAATCACCCCATCGGCCTCTCCCTCTCCCAAAAATAGACCTCTGCTCCACTGGATCTAATGTAGTTATTATTTAGTCAAAATTGAATAATTAACTTTAAAAAAGCACACATAGCTGATCTACAACGTGTCACATCATGGTGCGTTTTGAGCTTGTAGAACAGATATTTTTTGGTACTTTTGTGTAACAAAGTAGTAGGGCATTAGTTTACGAGAGAGAGAGAGAGAGGAAAAAAAGAAAACATTCAAAGTTGAATTATGGAGATAAAGGGTTTCTGCCTGTAACAAATATCAAGTAGTTCAAGCTGTCAAAGAGACAATATAGAATGTTTATCACATTTGTAAATAAAGAACCAAAATTGAGTATATATCAAATTGGAGCTGGCAAAAGGCTTTACCAGACTTAGGCTACCATGGGCACTCTGTACAGACCTACCACACTAGAGATGAAGTAGTAAACTTGTCATGGGCACTCTGTACAAACCTACCACACTACAGATGAAGTAATACACTTACCATGGGCACTCTGTACAGACCTACCACACTAGAGATGAAGTAGTAAACTTACCATGGGCACTCTGTACAGACCCAACACACTAGAGACGGCAATAGAGAGTGTTGTGGAAGCGGGGCCCACAATCCCCAGCACCGGAGGGGACCCGACACAGCTCTCGTCCAAATCAAACCACTCCTCTCTCCCGGTGATTAATGACATCGCTGCATGGAGAGCAGCTCTCAGCATGAAACAGGTATCATAGATCCCATAGCCCAGAGTCACATTGGGCAGCAGGCTGGGGTTTCTGTTGATCTCTGTGATGGCAAACGCCATGGTCTGGACATCCCTGAATGCGTCAAAGTAAAGACTAACACAAAACATTCCACTTATATTTGTAGAAATAAACAACATACTATAAAAACTGTCCAAACAAGTTGCCCTGTTCTCTTGCTTTATACAAGAAGTTAATTTGACAGGGACAATACAAAAAACATCAAGTCATAAAAACATAAATTGTCTGTTAATTTGCGACCCCTGTCCCTGGTTAGGCCTTTCTATATCTACCTACTTGCTATTTGCATGTGTGATACTCACTCTTTGCAATTGTGGTCCAGTTGCCTGGAGGTGAAGTTCACCTCAGGATAGATGACTCTGTTGTGGATCGGAAACAAACCCCCCAGAACAAAGTCTCCAGCCTGGTAAAATCTGCTGAGATTAAACGGTGCCTGTGACTCACAAGAAGAGGGAGATGAGGAAGACAAAGCAGAGAATGAAGAGAACAATATCAAGGTCAAGTTCAGGTATGCAAGCAGGTGTGTGTCCTGAGAAGCCCTCATGACTCTCCTCGTCTGTCTGACCCCCACCTTTCTAAATACATTGTCCAGTTGTTACGTTTTATACACGGTGCTGTGCCGTCCCCTGTGCCAACGTATGCCACTATGTAATTTTTCACAACACCCATCAGTGCTGTGTCATCCCCTGTGCCAGCTTATACCACTACGTAATCTTTCACAACACCCATGTGGGCAGAGGCAGAAGTAGGGGCATGACTTAACATACACTAGCAAATGCTTTCATATCAAAATATTGTTTTGTGTTCTGTAATGTGTCAACAACCTCGAATGTATAGTTACCCACTGTAGGTCACGGCATACATAGAAATAACAATCACATTTGGCCTTGATGTTTGTATGATGTTCTGACTGTTAGTGTTTCCCCATGATTCTTTTAGGTGAACACATGTTTCACTTGGAGTTCACTCTTTTACCCACTGGGGGGTACAGTCAGTTATATTTTCATGCAACTAGATTCTGACGCACTGTGATTGGCCAGTAGTCACTTTGAGTGGCATTTGGGGCAAACACTCACCCCAAAACATTGATTCTGTCCCTATCAGGACATAACTCGGACCAGGGGCGTCACGGCCATTCACTGTGCATACGACGCGACACCCTCACTCTCACAGATCCGTGATTTCATACCCCCCACTTTAAAAATAAATAAATATATATACATATTTTTGTTATGATAAATCGGTAAATTCAAGCAAACATAAGAATTAAATAACCTAACCCTAACCCTAAACCCAAAATAAAGTAACCAAAACACGAAGAAAAACTAACAAAATCCACCCAAAAAACACACAATTTTTAAAATACAGAATTTGTTTACATTTGACAGTTACATATGTTTTTCACGCTTTTTAAAAAATAGCCAAAGTGTAAAATAAGGGGTATAGTCCACCGAAAGTCCATCCCCCCACCTTCTGAGAGCCTGTGACGTCCCTAACTCGGACGGCGCAACGTTCGGCACGGTGACTCGCTTGCCTGAGCTCGCTCTGCAGTGCCTCTCGTGGCTCAAGTCTGCTTGTAGACGGCACGCCTCCGTCGCAGTCAAAAACTATACTTTATCAGCAACCGTGGTTGTTGGAAAAATACTGCGGCAGAAGGATTTTATCCTAGGAGGTTGAGGTTGGCAGTCTAGTGATTAGCGGGGCACGTACTGGAATGGGGTTTTGGTCTGTATTAGAATGTGACCGTCCCCCTCTGGGGGCGGTGTCCTTGTCATTATTACATCATACTTGAGTATTTGTATTTGTGTGAAACAAAAAAATACAAAATCTCCATGAACGCAAGGCTTCATGGGGTGTGTAATTGATAGAACATAATAAAAGTTTTGGGTGAACTACTCCTTTCACACTAAAAACATTCTAACTACTACATAATGCTAACCAACATAGCAAGGCCACATTGTTTCTTCAGGAACAGTATTTTCTAGTTATAACATAATGATATATAATACATAAATATATACATCTGGTAAAAGTTAAACTGTGCAATCAATGCAGTTATACATGTATTTATTGCTTTTGACAAATACAAAGGAATCCAATAGCCATAGGATGTCAAAAGTACATTTCTTTTGTGCCCTTACATCTACCCCCCCACATCTACCCCCCACCACCCCACAATCATAATAAATAAAACAATATTCAATTAATAATAGTAACTATGATTTCCCTCGCTATCCTTAGCATGTATTCATATTATTACAATGTAGTAAAACATTTATGGTACAATTATTTTTTGCAGAGTTTTGCAGTGTTGCCAAGTCTGCCGGGTTTGCTTGTTTCTCTCGCATACCTGGCAAAGCTGGTTTGGCAGTGTTGCCAAGTCTGTTTGTTAAGCGATGCATTTGGACATGTA
Source organism: Gymnoscopelus microlampas (assembly GCF_963454915.1). Classification (NCBI taxonomy): domain Eukaryota; kingdom Metazoa; phylum Chordata; class Actinopteri; order Myctophiformes; family Myctophidae; genus Gymnoscopelus; species Gymnoscopelus microlampas. Next base: position 3,577,880 of record NC_139950.1, on the reverse strand, counting down.
TTCATAGACCTGGTTGCTTGTTTCTCTCTCGCATGTAACTGGCAGCACTGGTTTCACGTTAAAAACATGGAAATAGATGGTGGACTTATGAAAAGGTTTAACTGTAATTTAGATAGCATATTATCAACTGGAAATGATGATAATAAATGGAGATGTTTGGCTGTTGGAGGGACATCTACTGACATTGGTGAGTACAGAATTTACAGAATTAACTGGCCGCCGTGCCGGCTCTAAGTGTACCTGAGTAAAAGTATGAAAGTATAAAATGTACTTAAAGACGGGGTGCCGTGATCCCCCCCCCCCCCCCCTAAAACATAATCATCAGGTATTATGGTTATACTAGAAGGAAGATTTTTTTCAAAAAAGTGTACAGAAATTATGTTTTTATGTGGACATGCCTCTAGTTCATTAAGTATACCTGGTTCTCATCTTAACACCTCCTCCACCACCTTAGCACCACCCACCTGTCCTAGTCCCACCTCCTCCTCATGCCCACACCTGTTGTGTTATGATAATGAGGGGGAGGGTACAATTTTACTATGTCACTAAAGGGCTGTTTTTCTATTGGCACGTTTGACCCTCAAGGTTTCAGCCTCCAGGTAGAAACTCAAAATAGTCAGAGAAGACATAAAACAGCATAAAAACACCACCAGGGAGCTTAATGAAGTTCTATCAACCTCATAGACACATGGAAAACAGAAAAAGTGCAAAACCATGGCACCACCTCTTTAAAGTATCAAAACTAAAAGTACTCATTATGCAGAATGTACCATTTCCAGTTTTCAAATGTATAGAAATCTTTTGAAAATAGCAGATCTACAAGCTCTGTGAGCTTGGTTACCACTTCAGCCCCATATACATTTCGACCATTTGAAAATAGCAGATCTGCAATGCATCACGATGTAGATTGTGAGTAAAAGTACTACCAAAAAAATATACCACTGCACCACCCGAGCATTCTGACTAGTTGCTGTGTAAGTAAAAGAACACATACGTGTCTCTCTCTCTCTCTCTCTCTCTCTCTCTCTCTGTGTGTGTCAGGGGCGTAGCCACGGGTGGGCATAGGTAGGCCTGGGCCCACCCACCTGGCTGTTGTGCCCACCCAAAAAAAAAAAGAAGAAAAAGAAAAAAAAAAATATTTTTTATTTTTTTTTTAATTTATTTTTTAAAAATATATTCAGTCATTTTTATAAGTGCATATATATACTGAACAACCAATACAATTCATTGTGCTGCTAAATCATGTGTGCGTGACTGTGACGAGTGACGTGTGTTCTGATTGGGTTTCAATCTGGAACGCGCCAGATCCGTCTTTTTTCAAACCGGAAGGTTGTGGGTTTGTTGATAAGATCGTGAAGAAGCCTCTCTGTGAAGAAGCCAAAATAACATCACACAATGGCAAAAAAACAAACCTCTATTGATTTGTTTCTTAAAAAACCCAGATTGGACGTGGAAGAGCAGCAGCAGGTGCCTGATAGGCCTTGCTCAAATTCAGATTCAGAATGTATTATTGTTGACATCACCGGGGACTCCTCGGATGAGGAAGAGCCGCCTGAGGCGATCACCTTGCCGGCGAGAAACTTCACAACAGACCGCTCTTCAAGTTCCCAGCTACTTACATTTCCACCAGCACCAATTGATAGGTAAATGTATTGTATTATGTCTGATAGATGTACTGTGCATGATAAAAACATGTATATAATTTCAATTATATCCATTTTCTAAATCATGAATGTATTCTTGTTTGTTTACATTAAGCGGTGGTGCTGCTGTTGCCCAGTGGTGGTCGGAGGACGAGTTGGAGCCGCCTGAGGCGTTCACCTCGCCGGGGGAAAACTCATCAACAAACCGCCCCTCAAGTTCCCATCAGCGACTTCCATGTCCTTCACCAATTGATAGGTAGGCCAACATTTATTTTATTATGTCTGATAGATGTACCGTGCATGATAAAAACATATACTTTCAAAGTTTCAATTATATTCAACCATTTTCCAAAGCATACATTTATTCTTTTTCTTTTTTTTTGTGTTTACATTTTGGATTAAGCTGTGGTGGTGCCGACTCTGCCGAGGAAGACCCGTATTCCCCGCAGTCGACTGACCCAAGCAGGCCAGCAGCCCCACCTGGACAATGTGAAGCAGCAGCAGCTTCAACGGTGGAGGTGGAGGCTCCATCAGACCTGTCTTCACTCGATGAACCAGAGACTCGACCAACAATACGTTTTCCTGGCACTGTCATTGCGGGTAAAACACGCTGCTTCGCTGCCAATTGGTACAGTGAGTTTAAATGGATTGAATATAGCAAATCTAGGGATGCTATCTTTTGCAAATACTGTAGACATTTTCCTGGGATTCGTAGGCCTAATGAATATCCATTTGTGAGAGATGGATTCAAAAATTGGAAGCACATCAGAGAGGCATGTACTAAACATGACACTAGCAGGCCACATGATATTGCACAAAGAAAGCTGCTGGCATACAGAGAAAGCCATGCCCCAAATAGCCGCGGGACTGTGTTAAACCAAATGCATGCAGATGCTGCTAATATGGCGTTTATTGAGAGAAACCGTAAACATGTGAAAGTGGTAATAGATATTGTGATGATGTGTGCCAAACATGACATTCCTCTCAGGGGTCACAGAGAGACAGCAGAGTCTTTAAATAGAGGAAACTTTTTGGAATTCTTTAAGTTTGCTTCAAAGTATGACCCAGAGGTTCAAAAAAGGCTTGACGAGTGTAATCGCAATGCGACACTGATGAGCCCCGAAATTCAGAATGAGCTACTTGAATGTGCAGCCTCATTATTACTTCGAAAAATCAAGAAAGAAGTGCATGAGTCTAGCCATTATGCCATTCTAGGAGATGAGTATAAGGACCAATCCAAACGTGAGCTAGTGGCTGTCTGTCTCCGTTACATTCATGATGGGGTAATTAAGGAAAGGGCGATTGGATTTGCTGCCACCGGTGATATGAGTGCAGAGGGCATATCAAACAAAATCCTAGAAGTACTGGAACCACTGGGGCTAGATCCATCTCGTTGTGTGGGCTTTTGTTTTGATGGCGCATCAGTGATGTCGGGAAACAAAGGGGGGGTTCATGTTCTTCTAAAGAAAACCTTCCCAAACGCCATATATGTACACTGCAACTCCCATCGATTGAACTTAGTGTTATGCACTGTTGTCAAAGTGTCAGGAAATATCAGCATGTTTTTTGACACTCTCAATCAGCTGTATAGCTTCATGACTGGAGTTAAAAGACACGCACGTTTTATTGAATTGCAAAAAGAAATGCACCCTTCTCGTAGGGCAATAGAGCTGGAGAGAGCGTCAGATGTGCGCTGGAGTTCAAGGTCAGGGTCTGTGCGTAAAACAATGGAGCTACTTGACGTTATACTAGAGCTTCTGGCTGAGTTTGCTGAAGAAAGTGGACAGACAAAGCTGGAAGCAGAGTCCCTTCTACAGCAAATTCAGACCAAGAAGTTTATCTTTTTGCTTGTGGCATTTGGCAAATTATTTAATACCAGTAATTATGCAACAAAGGGACTACAGAGTTCTACGTTGTGTGTCTCAGAATGCATTGCTCTAATAGAATCTGTAAAAAAAAGATTTTCTACGTTCAGAGAGAATACCAATGGGGATTTTGAAACGGTGATTAAATCAACAGAAGATTTAATGAGAAAAAATGATATCACTGAGTGGGATGTCAAATGTTCACGACAGAGAAAAATGCCAGTTAGACTCACTGACTCTGTGGTGACTACTTCATTGGGTAAAGCCTCACGTATAAAGAGCGACGCAGATCTAAGACAAATGTGGAACGCTCTTTTGGATAGACAGCTGACAGAGCTGAACTGCAGGTTTCAGGAAGACTCGTATGGAATAATGCGAGCTGCTGGCTCCTTACTGCCTGGATCCGAAACATTTGGTAAATTTGAGCTGCTGGGGGGGGCGAGCAACTTATTTGGCATATCTATCAAAGAAAACGAACACTCTTTTTTCATGGAAAAGATTGAACGCAAAATTAATTCGGGACACGACTTTCCATCTTTAATGCATGTGCTTGACATCTGTGAAGCTGATGTTTACTTCAATATCAACGCACTGCTAAGGGCTATTATAACACTACCAATGACCTCATGTACAGTGGAGAGACTTTTCTCTACAACAAATCGGATAAAAACGAGATTGAGGGCTGCAATGTCCACACTTCGCCTGAACAACTGCGCCCTACTGTCTTTTGAACAGGAACTGTCAGAAACATTGGATTATGATGAGATAATTTCTATCTTCAATAGCAAGCCCAGACGCCTACGCCTGGTCATGTAGGCTATAGGATTATTTTATTTGTTGACAGTTGTCTTTTGAGTTCATTTAGATTTGGGAATGTGTTGGGGTTGGGGGGGGGGGATTATGTGCAATAGTTTTTATTTCTTTTATTATGTCAATTATCAAATGCATTGACTTAATTACTTTGAATTTCAAAGTATTCATTGATTTTCGTTTGGTTGATATTTTGACTAACATTTCTTAGAATGTCCATAAAACACAAATGCGCCATTGTATTTACTTTGAATTTCAAAGTAGGCTATTCTCTTTTTTTTTTGTTTCGGTTGATACTTGACTGTTACATTGCAAGATGTAAGGTGCAATGAAGTCAAACGCCACTATTTGGACACTATCTATGTGTAATGTACAGTATGTATGTACTATGTTTGGCTTTGCAGCCATAAGTATTACATGTTTTTGTTTACACCATGGCGTGTTAATTTGCACTTGGTGCGGTGATATAGGCTCCTGTAGTCTAATAAAAAAATAATTCCTGTCAAGTCATTGTCAATGCTCTTTATTAGGTTCAGAAAACAGCTGAAGTGTCTTGTAACCTACTAGCTATTATTAACTGAAGGAGTGGTTTGATTTAATATTTTACGATGTGAGGCGGTCAGGTCTCTCTTAGGCTACTACCAAAATATTTTTATGAAATTGAAGGCAAAAATAAGTGATTGATTGAAGTATTAATTAATGTAAAAAATGTCATTGCTCCCTTAGATTCATATGATATGAACAAAGTGTCTTGTAGCCTACTAGTCATATGATTAACTGAACGAGTAGTTTGATTTTATTTTTCTGCTTGTGAACTGTGCCTGTGCTCTGTGAGTGGAGGCGGACTGCGGACGCGCGGAGGAGGCGGACAACGGGGCATTATTTGCGACCTGTCAATATTATCATGAAAATGAAGATAAAAATAAGAATTAAATAACATAATAAACCCGCAAAAGACCCGCAAATTGCGCAAAAAAGTAAGATTTTAACCGATAATAACCGAAAAAAAATCGCGCGCGCGCGCTTCGCGCGCGCGCGCATGGCACTCATGCACGCGCGCTGCGCGCGCGTGCATGAGTGCCCACCCACAAATCCCCATGCCCAGCTGCTGCCAGCTTTCTGGCTACGCCACTGGTGTGTGTGTGTGTGTGTGTGTGTGTGTGTGTGTGTGTGTGTGTGTGTGTGTGTGTGTGTGTGTGTGTGTGTGTGTGTGTGTGTGTGTGTGTGTGTGTGTGTGTGTGTGTGTGCGTGTGTGTGTTTACTTTAAAGGTTTCATGACGTTCAGTTTTACCACACATTAAAAGTCTTTGTCATGGTCCTTCAAACGTGTATAGAAAGTTGTAATAAAAAAAATCCACTCCATTGATCCATGGCAGGTGTTTTTCTCTCACGTTTCTAAAGCCTTTTCAACTGCAATGAAAAAAGAAAGGAGGGGTGAGGAGGAGAGTGGGCGGGATTAATCGGCTGTGACCTCACTGCCGAAGGGCCAAGCTCAGATTACTTTTCAGCCTAATTATTAACCCCAGACCACAGAAAATCCACTGAATGTTTAAAGTTCTGATTTTTTGGGTATAATTGAGGCCATAAAACCCCCCAAAAAACATAAAAAATAAAAAAAAGTGAAAATGAATGTCATAGAACCTAGAATAGTTGATAATCTCACTTCAAGTCTCGGTGCCCTCTCCAAAACTGTGAAAAAGAAGGCCCGTAAACTGGGTGTCATGTTTGACCCATCCAGGTAACAAAAGTAGTTCAACTAGCAAAGGTCACGCCTTTCCTTACACAGCTGCAGACCTAGAAAAGGTCATCCACGCTTTTATCTCCTCTAGACTTGACTATTGCAATGCACTTTATTCAGGGATCAGTAAGCGAAATATTCAAAGACTGCAACTGATACAAAACGCAGCTGCTAGGCTCCTGACCCACAACAAAGAGAGGTGAGCACATTAAATCAGTCCTTGCGGCCCTTCATTGGTTACCTGTACGTTTTAGAATTGATTTTAAGATTTTACTGCTTGTTTTTAAAGCCCTAAATGGTCAGGCTCCTGCGTATATCTGTGATCTTTAACTCCTTATAAGCCAGGCCGCTGCCTGAGATCATCCAGCAGGCGGGCCTTATTGACGGTACCAATAAGGCGGGCCTTATTGACGGTACCAAAGTCTCGCCTTGTCACAAAGGGCGACCGGGCTTTTGCCGTTCGGGGCCCTCGGCTGCGGAACTCACTGCCTGGTGGACCTCAGGCAGGCAAACTCAGTGTCCTCTTTCAAATCTCTTCTAAAAACTCACCTCTATCACACAGCATTTTCTTAGATTATGAACTATCCTGTCGCGCGTCCCGTCATGAATGGTAAGTCCCATGCACATGGTAATGGTCAATGGCTGTGTGAAATTTGAGATCAATAGCTCCAGGCACCGAGGAGAACCGGGCAGAACATTTTTTGGGCTCAGAGGTTTGGGCTCAGAGGTTTGTGGAATTATAGGAGGATAAACACACTCACTGTGAATTAACAACAAATTATTTTGGCACATTTTGATTTAAAGTTACATTATTCTACTCTACATCATTGTAGGGGAATTATAAATCTGTACAAAGGTATGAAACTTATACTTTGGACAATCTCATAAGATAAACAAATTTAATCAGAGCGGCTGATTTAGCAAGGCATTGACCCATGTGAGATTTAATTAGTGTTATTGTAACGTTTGAATCTTATCCTCTAAGGTCTGGATTAATTAAAAACAACACTATGTGTGTGTGTGTGTGTGTGTGTGTGTGTGTGTGTGTGTGTGTGTGTGTGTGTGTGTGTGTGTGTGTGTGTGTGTGGAGAGAGCTGCCTACAGATGACATCACTCTGCTGAGGGTCATTTGGGACACGACTGGTGAGTTGAAGATGCCTCAGGCTTCTCTCTGGTTTTCCCCTCACACCTCTCAAAAACATCTCTGATCCTCCACTTTTACATGTTTTACATCTCACTTCCCCCTGGGTGTCCGCGAGTGTATGCTGGTGTGTTTACTGTTGAGAAACAATGCTGCACATTAAACGTATTCACCTGTTTCCTAGGCCTGTGTGTTTTCCACTTACTGTCGATTTGATCCAATGAAATCCAATGAAACTGGTCAGATGACTAATGATATCCAATGAAAGGAAGTTGAAAACACACAGCCTAGGAAACAGGTGAATAGGGTAAGTGATATTTTTTGTTTAAAACAAAAAAAAACACATATTTTTGGTAAAAGGTTAAAGCTCTATATTGTGACCGTTGCTATGAAGTGTTTGTTCTGTAACAGGGGTCTCCATGTCTCTCCAGATCTTTAATAAACAGAAAATACATTTTCGGGTAGGTCAATCAGGAGAGAGTACCCATTTATCAGCTTCATTTTATAGTGTTTCAGTTCAAAAATGTTCTGCTCATTTCTTTGTGTCATCACTTCCAAAGTCATTTAGTTATTTAGTTATTTAGTCTGTATCCAGTCAGAGTTCTCTATCCTGATTGGATAAAATTGGTATCCCAACCTGAAAATGCATTTTATGTTTAATAAAGAGCTGGAGAGACTGGGAGACTCCTGTACTGAAAAAAAGACTCTATAGCAATGAGTACTATCAGAATATAGAAATATTTAACACTTATTTTAACCAAAATCACTTACCATACCTTTAAGTTAATCATCTGGGGACCCCCAACATAATTTGGCCCCTAGTTTGGAACCACTGCATTAGAGGCCATTTCATATCCCTGGACCCCAACCTATACACTCTCAGAGTTAACAGACCCGTGAGGGTCCATTTGGACCTCTTGTGGTCCCTGGGCCAGATTTTGATAAACGGGTGTATTAAATCACTGCATACTGTACATCATGTCAGTATTAGACAATATTGCCCCCGGTTATGTTGAATGATCAGGCAGGATTGGTCTCAACTGGTGTCATTTATTAGAATGCTGAACACCGTGAAAACTGGAAACATACAAAAAATAAATATTACAATTCATATCTTTTCAGTCTCACACCAATAAAATCCATGCATTTCAATAACTTTCAGTGTTTCAATTCAATAATAAGATTCATGATTCATTTAAATAGTGATTCTTCATTGTTCATTTTGTTTACTTTTCCCCAAAATAACAAGACCAGGACAACAAAAAACAAAAGAACCATACTCAAATGAAATAAACAAATACAATAATTGGATACCAAATAAACAAACAAACAAATCATCCTAACCTTGCTCCGCAAACCGGGGTAGAGCTGAAAGGAACGTCATCAACTTAGGGCATTTAAACCCCAAACCCCAGCGGCTGCATTACGTTTGCAACTGTAAATGATATAAGCTTTACTGAAATGTTCTTTGAATAAGAGTGTGTCAACGTTACGCCAGCCAACACCAAACATTTACGTAAGTGCCTGCGACACTTGTTTTAACTTCATGTATTTTATTTTGAAGTTATCCTGTCGTTCACGTTGCTTAATTTTGGTTCACTTTACTGTTCCTCTTATTTTGAAATGACTCGCTGCCGCACCGGAACTCATATAGCTATGCACGCCCCCTTTGACACTCATTCACACACACACACACACACACACACACTCGGAGTGAGACGGCTGCACTCAGACGCTCTGTGCAGCGACAGCGTGCCTCTCCAGGCACAGCCCTTTGTTTGTCACACCAGCGGCAGCCAGGTAAATGTTTGGTGTTGGCTGGCGTAACGTTGACACACTCTTATTCAAAGAACATTTTAGTAAAGCTCTTATATCATTTACAGTTGCAAACGTAATGCAGCCGCTGGGGTTTGGGGTTTAAATGCCCTAAGTTGATGACGTTCCTTTCAGCTCTACCCCGGTTTGCGGAGCAAGGTTAGGATGATTTGTTTGTTTGTTTATTTGGTATCCAATTATTGTATTTGTTTATTTCATTTGAGTATGGTTCTTTTGTCTTTTGTTGTCCTGGTCTTGTTATTTTGAGGAAAAGTAAACAAAATGAACAATGAAGAATCACTATTTAAATGAATCATGAATCTTATTATTGAATTGAAACACTGAAAGTTATTGAAATGCATGGATTTTATTGGTGTGAGACTGAAAAGATATGAATTGTAATATTAATTTTTTGTATGTTTCCAGTTTACACGGTGTTCAGCATTGTAATAAATGACACCAGTTGAGACCAATCCTGCCTGATCATTCAACATAACCGGGGGCAGCAGCTACAACCGTGTGTGTGTGTGTGTGTGTGTGTGTGTGTGTGTGTGTGTGTGCGCATGCATGTGTGTGTGTGTGTGTGTGTGTGTGTGTGTGTGTGTGTGTGTGTGTGCGCGTGCATGTGTGTGAGATTGTGAACTGCAGCACAGGGAAACCAGATTGGGAAAAAAAATCCTATCAGTACAGGGTTGCACAGCGTGGGATAATCTCCCATTGGCTATAAGAGATTGTTCTTTCCCATCATTCAAGTACAATCTAAAGAAATGGTTGCTTGATAACCAGGCTTGCAACCATTATTAAACAACACTGCATTTAAGTTACGTTTTGCACTTCATGGTAGGCATGCTCGTAGATTATTTTTTTCGCTTGAAACTATGTTTTTGTCATTTATTGATGACACACACACGCATACACTGTACGCGTTGTCTTGTAAATGTATTTTATTTTTCACTGTTCTATGTTTTTTTGTGGGGACTGCGGATGAAAATACTGTTCATAAATATGCTCTGTCCGGTCGAAACAAGCAAATAAAGTAAAGAGGAGAGAAAACAGGCCGTTCAACAGACCGGGAACACTGAAGTAAGGGGGGGGTGGGGAGGCGGGGCTGCAGAGATGGGGCACACAGAGAGGCAGGTGTTGTTTACAAAGCACATAGGCTTGTGGTCAGGTTGAAGGTTTCACATTTAAACATGATTGTACAGCTAGCTCTGTGACCATATCCTCTGTTCTAGTGCTGTTCAAACACGCACGCACGCACGCACGCACGCACGCACGCACGCACGCACGCACGCACACACACACACACACACACACACACACACACACACACACACACACACACACACACACACACACACACACACACACACACACACACACACACACACACACACACACACACACACACACACAATTTAATATCCACCACCAACATGTTCTCTACCTCCACCCCCCACTTTTGTTTGATTGTTGTTTATGCTCCCTCTAGTTTCGTGACTGTGGGTGTCACTAACTTTTTCGAGGTATTTATACAGATATGCGGGTATAGGAGGCATTTCGGGCAAATCTGCATTTACAATTTTGAAGACCAGTCCCATTTTTTGTTGTTTAACCCTGTCTTCCACCCTGAGCCAGCCTAGGCTGGCAAAGTGAGTGGGAGAGAGGTGGGTCATGGGCCCCAGTCCAAGAAGTAGTCGAATCAGGGAGGTTTGAAGCTTAGTCTTCAGTGACACTGAAGTGTTGGAGTACCAAGAGGATCAAGCATAGTCAAAAAGGGGCTGAATCAGGGCCCCTGAGAGGGTCCTGGGGGCCTGAGGGTTGACAAAAGAGGAAACTCTGCCCATAAATCTGGTTCTCTGGTTTACTCTTTTGACCACCTCTGTTGCCATGCTTTCACCTGTCAGGTATTTGTCAAGAATACATCAATATCATCCATAATAAATATGGGGAGAGACACTCAGCAAAGGTCGTCGGGATCGGGATTCGAACCCGCGATACACTGTCAGCCTAGGTGCCCGGACCGTTACGCCAGCCATCCAGGTCAAAGCAGTACATTTTTACATTACATATAAGGTGTTATCTTCCACACATAGGCGTGCGTTGTTAAACCCACCTCTCATTAAGAAAAAACAAACAGGCATGTCATACAGTCTAACTATCAGTTATAACACTTATTATACTAAACAAGACACATTGAAATGTTGTGCCCCATTTATTAGACTCACCAAATAATCTGACCAAAATATACTACTACAAATAATAAGATTTTTTATTGATTCATGCTGCAGTCCCTCAGACACACTGACAGTCAGTTGGTCTTTAGCTTCCTCAAAAAGAAACCACGTGATGAAGAGATAAGATAAGCTGATGTGTCACCAGTGGTGTGACTGTATCATAGTTACAACCCATCTACAGTATTGTACTGGAGAGACTTAAGAACCTATATTCTTTCCCACTGTATGGGAGGAAACTGTTCCCAAAAAGATTTTAAAAAGAGAGAAGTACAGAATGACTCAGATACAGAAGTGGTTCAATTTGAACCTCAACTTCATGTTGAAATGTCTTGTCCAGTAGATCAGATGGAGTTGCATCGTTTTAGCATTGTCACCTTTTGAGGGCACAAAGGTCAAATGCCAGCGTGGCAAGGTCACCAAATAAAACAATGATTTTAACTACACAATCCAAATAAAATGTTGAACTTGATAGTTAAGCGTGATTTAAAATTGTAATACATAGTATATAACTCAGTGAAATCAATACATTAAAAATCTGTTTATTTCACTATATAATTGCTCGTGGAGATGCCAAGGATTTGAACCCGGGACCTCAAGCATGCACATTGCACTCTTCCCAGTGGTGGAAGAAGTACTAAAAAAAAGTTAAAGTTAAAGTATCAATACTGCAATGTAGACATACTCTGCTACAAGTAAAAGTAAGTCCCATTTCACAAGTTTTCCAATGTATAAAGATCTTTTGAAAATAGCAGATCTACAAGCTCACAATCCTCCTGCCAGCCTGCTTGCTAGTCTGTCAGATCTCACACTCACTGCGTAGGGCAGGAGGATCTTTCGCTGCCTGTCAACAAGAAACCATGATGAAGAGATAAGATGAGCTGACGGGTCATCAGTGGTGTAGTGTAGCTATGGCCCTCCCAGAGCACATCATCATAAAGCTCACACAGATTGTACATGTGGAATAGGCTCTATGCACAGCAGCCATATTATCACTTCCTTCCCAGGTGTTACCAATGATACTAATGAAGGCTCTGTTCCATTTAGTCTAGCCCAGTGGTTTCCACGACCCCCATAACTCTGAGAGTGTACAAATGGAACCAAATGGACCCGTAAGGGTCCATTTGGTTCCATTTGTACACACCTGTAAGGGGCCATTTGGAAGCCCATGAGGGTCCCTGGACCCCAACTGTAGACCCACTGGTGTAGCAGTGTTTCCAGTGAGCCAACATGCACAATATCAGCACCCTGACTCTGTTTGACCAGAATGGAATAGAGCCTTCATTAGTATCATTGGTAACACCTGTGAATGTCTTCATAATATGGCTGCTGTGAATAGAGCCTATTCTCTACACAAAAAACATGTGATAAAATATCTCATTATGTCAGCTATTTAATAGCAGTACTTTTTTTTCTTTTAGATCTTTTTGGGGCTTTTTCTGCCTTTATTTGATAGTATACTGACAGGATATTGGGAGAGAGAGAGATGGGGAGTGACACTCAGCAAAGGTCGTCGGGATCAGGATTCGAACCCGCGATACACTGTCAGCCTAGGTGCCCGGACGGCTATGCCAGCCGTCCAGGCCGAAGCAGTACATTTTTAAAACCAACATTACATGTAAGGTGTTATCTTCCACACATAGGCCTGCTTACCAGCCTGCTTGCCTGCCTGCCAGCCAGTCTGCCTGCCAGACAGACAGACAGACAGACAGACAGACAGACAGACAGACAGGCAGGCAACAAAAACAATTGACGAAACAACACAAGTTTTAAAATGTATAAAGATCTTTTGAAAATAGCAGATCTACAAGCTCACAATCCTCATGCCTGCCAGCCAGCCTGTCAGATCTCACACTGACTACGTAGGGCAGGAGGATCTTTAGCTTCCTGTCAACAAGAAACCACATGATGAAGAGATGATAAGCTGAAGATCACACAGATTGTGGAAGTCCCTACACAAAAAACATGCGTTGAAATATCTCATTATGTCAGCTTTTTAAAATGAGTACGTTTTTAAAACCAACATTAAATGTAGGGTGTTATCTTCCACACATAGGCCTGCCTGCCTACCAGTGTACCAGCGTCTGTCTGTCTGTCTGTCTGCCCGCCTGCCTGTCTGCCTGCTTGCCAGCCTGCCAGTCTTCCTGCCTGCCTGCCTGCCTGCCTGCCTGCCAAAATGTCTGCCTGCCTGCCTGTGCATGTGTGTGTGTGTGTGTGTGTGTGTGTGTGTGTGTGTGTGTGTGTGTGTGTGTGTGTGTGTGTGTGTGTGTGTGTGTGTGTGTGTGTGTGTGTGTCAGCGAACCTCCGGCACCGCTGGACCTGAATCATTACACACACACACTCCCAGCAGGCCAAAGAAGAAGCTCTACCCCACAAGTGAACCGTGGGTCATAAAGTCATAAAACATTTCCCTTGCTTCCTGTCAACAAGAAAACACATGATGAAAAGATAAGATGAACTGATGTGTCATCAGTGGCGTAGTGTAGTTATGCCCCCCCCAGTGCACATCCTTATGAAGCTCACACAGATTGTAGATGTGGAATTCAATAAACAAAAACCATGTGATAAAATATTATGTCAGCTATTTAAATGCAGTAAAAAAACAAAAGGCTAAAAAATATATGTGTTTGGCTTTATTTGATAGTATGCAGTAGACCGGGGGGAGATGGGGGGAGAGAGAGATGGGGAGTGACACGCAGCAAAGGTCGTCGGGATCGGGATCCGAACCCGCGACATGCTGTCAGGCATTAGCAGCCTAGGTGCCCGGACCGCTACGCCAGCCGTCCAGGCAAAAGCAGAATATTTTTTAAACCAACATTAAATTTAAGGTGTTATCTTCCACACAGTAGGCCAGTCTGCCAGGCAGCCAGACAGGCAGACTGGTAGGCTGGCGGGCAGACGGGCGGGCAGGCAGGCAGGCTGGCAGACAGGCAGCATGTCTGCTTGCCTGCCTTCCTGCCTGACTGCCTGATTGTCTGCAAGATGTATGAATCGGATTTTTCATATCTCTGCTGTCCGTTGGAAACCAGCTAACTCCAAAATGTTCATTTTTCAGGAAATGACTAAAACAATTCAAAAAGTGGAGTTAGGAGGTTTTGTTCATCATTGATTAGAGCAGCTGAATTAACCTCCAAGCTCACAATGAGGTTGGAGGTCAAACGGGGGTGGAGCCTGGAGTCAGCAAAACCAGCTAACTCCACCCCCCTTTGGTGGAGTTAGCTGGTTTAGCAGACAGTTTGAGGATCCAATGGAGTTAGCTGGTTTTGTCAGAAGCACTTTTTAATATTTTTCATTCGTTCAATATTTGTTTTATCAACACACAGATGGGGGAGAAGAAGACAGCCTCCACGTGGCCTCCCCTGTAAGTAGCTAAAGAGTAGTTGCAAGGTTGCATGCCCTTTAAGCGAAACAAATGTCTTCACAACGTCCACCGACCAAAGATCTGGCGTCGTGCTAAAGTGATCGCCCTGCCAAAGCCAAACAAGCCGAGCGATGACCCAAAGGGATACCGGCCCATCTCACTTCTGTGCGTACCCTTCAAGCTCCTTGAACGCCTCATCCTGGCACGCCTCACCCCAGTGATCGACCCCCAGCTGCCCAAAGAACAGGCTGGCTTTCGAAGCGGTATGTCAACAACAGACCAGGTGACCCTTCTGTGCCACGACATAGAAGACAGCTTCCAGGCAGGAGAGAAGGCGGGTGCCGTCTTCCTAGACCTCACGGCTGCCTACGACACCGTCTGGCTGCGTGGGCTACATATGAAGCTTCTGGAGACCATCCCAGACAAGCACATGGTGAGCTTCATAATGGAGTTGCTGAGCAACCGCAGCTTTCGGCTACACACCAGTAACGGCCAAAGCAGCAGGGTGAGAAAGCTCAAGAACGGTGTCCCGCAGGGCTCAGTGCTAGCACCGATGTTATTCAACATCTACATCCACGACTTACCCACAACAACATCAAGGAAGTACGGCTATGCAGACGACCTGGCCATTTTGCTCAGCAAGCCATCCTGGGAAGCAGTAGAAGAGGGGTGCAATACGTTAGTCCGACAGCGCATTCCTCCGACAGCGCAGTGCTCCGACATTAAACAGTAAACCCGAACCAAACCCGCACCCTAACCGCACGCGGATGCCACATAGTCGGAGAAAAGGTCTGTCGGATTAACGCATGCCTCCCGTAGAAGAGGGCCTCTCTGAGGACATGAACATTCTGTCTTCATACCTGAAGAGCTGGCGCCTGAAGCTCAGTGTTGAGAAGACCGTATCAACAATGTTCCACCTTTACAACAAGGAACCAACCCGTGAAATTAACATCATGGTTGAAGATGCCCGGCTACAGTCTCAGTCCTCCCCGACATACCTTGGGGTGAAGCTGGACAGAACACTGTCATTCAAACAACACCTGGACAGTGTCAAGGGAAAGACCACCGCCCGTGCCGCATTGATACGCCGTCTAGCCGGTACTACGTGGGGAGCCACCACAAATACACTGCGCATCTCCACCGAGGCTCTGGTGTTCCCCGCCGCTGAGTACTGTGCCCCAGTCTGGAGCCGTAGCCCTCATGTGAAAAAGCTGGATGCTGCCCTCAACACCGCCCTACGGACCGTCTCCGGATGTCTACGAGCCACCCCATCATACCAACTACCTGTCCTCGCTGGAATCGCTCCAGCAGAGGTCAGACGAGAAGCCGCCACGCTGGCCCTCGCTCGGAAGGCACAGATGAGTGAATCCCACCTCCTCCACAAGGTCGTCACGGAGACACCACAGCGCGTGCGCCTCAAGTCCCGGCGCCCCTTTGCAACACAGGCCCAGGAACTGCTCCGCACAACACCAGCGGACACCTCCAAGGCTTCCTGGGTGAAGGCAAGATGGAGGGACCAGTGGAAGGCAGCAGAACCATCCAGGCTCCACAAATACATCAAGGACCCAGCAGATGTTCCTGGCCAGCACCTCCCACGCAAGGAGTGGACAACCCTCAATCGCCTGAGGACAGGTGTTGGACGTTTCAATGCATCAATGCACAAGTGGGGTCTCACAGACAATGCCCATTGCGAATGTGGGGATCCAGAACAGACTGTGGAACACGTTATGACCAGCTGCCCCAAATACCGGCCACCTAATGGTGATCGTGGTTTAATTGACCTAGACAATGACACACTGGACTGGCTTGCTGCAACGGAGCTGAAGGTCTAAGGACATACGACAGAAGAAGAACACACAGATGGTGTTCAATAGCACTGATTTACAGTATGGAGAAAAATGCAAAAGCAGGAAAAAGGAGTTAGCTGGGAGCACACTTTACTAGTTATCAGCATGCGTGTGTGCGTGCGTGCGTGCGTGCGTGCGTGCGTGTGTGTGTGCGTGTCTGTGTATGTCTGTCTGTCTGTATCACGATCTGGTGGTGGTGAGAACCCAAATGCAGGACAGCAAGGCAGGCAGAGTTCAAAACCCAAGATTTGGTGATTTAATACAAAATAACAAGATGATGTCACAATCACAAACAAATATGATAGTATTCTTTGAGACACACATACGGGTATTTCGGTACGTGGCCGAATCCGCCATTACTTTCTCGGGATGAAACAACACAGCTTTCACCATTGGAATTGTATTACGGAACGTACACGTTGTTACATTTTATGGGTTTATTTCGTCATAGCGCAACATATGGTGATACTGGTTAGTATACTAGTAGTATACTACTAGTATAGTAGTGCAGGTCATTGCAACAACCACCGATCTTGTGAAAAAATGAAAACGGGACGGCCAAATATTCGAAACTTTCCGCGAGTCTGCCAATAATCATATTCTTGGAGACACATCCCAGTTTTTGCCGGGCCAAACAAAGGCATCACGTGACGTTGATTCCCTTCCCCTATTCGCTTATACATGACCTACGTGTAGGCAGAAGAATACTAAACATGATGTGACACCAAACAATGGCCCCGATTCATAAAGAGGGTCGTAAATATGGGGTAAATAAAGTTCGTAAAGGAGGTCGTATTTTTGGTACTCACAAACTGTCGTGCAATTCTCAAAGGGGTTCGTATATCCCTGAGACGTGCGTATGACCAGTGCGTGACCAGGTGTGATGATTACTCTGGAAGGCTGCATCCAACAGCATCCAACTTCAACGTCACCGTGCTGAACCGTGCTAAACAGTGTTGCCATGTCCGCTTATTGTAAGCGAATTTGGGCTTATTTTTCTGTAAAGTTGCTTGTAAATATTGGTAGCTGTGGGATGCGTTTTTTTGGGCTTGTTTCTAAAGTGTAGTTGGTTATTTGGGCTTGCTTCACAATTGTTTAATTGTTTTAACCGGTGGTTCTCAAATATTTTTATGACATGGACCCCCAAGTTAATATGTATGCTAATTTATCCCTATAAGCCCCATCTGAAAATGTTTTGTGCCAGCTGGAGGCAGATTTGTCTTTATTACACGATTTTTTTTTAAAATAGCAGATCTACAAGCTCACAACGGTTTAATTAAAGTGCTTATAATGGCCTAAGTGCCAGTTGCTTCTTTTGGGCTTGTTTTCTTAGACCTGGTTGCTTATTTCTCTCACAACATCTGGCAATGCTGATGCAAGTTCAACTCCGCCTCGTCTAAAGATAACAGATGCAGTGTCGCATCGCCTTGACAACTTACTGTTCTGTCTGGAAGCGGATCACGTAATAAATGCTCTCATGTGTAATGAGAATAAAGAAGTTTACAAGGTTTAACCCCATTACCAAATAAAAGGCTAATAAAACGTCGAAAGGATATTATTATAAGCCTTTTCTAATGAACATTGCGCACCTTTACCGAGGTAAAAGGTAAATCGCTTTATGAATCAGGGCCAATGTTCCTTCTCCTTTAAGTAACAACAAACAACAATACAAACACTTTTTTTATCATTAATATTTATCATTAATATTTTTTAATCCATTGTGTGAGTGTCTGTTACTTCATTACATTTCAAAACACTCATATTGTGCTTTTGTCTCTTTCTAGGAACAACAAGTATTGACAGATATTTTTGTCAAAATGTGTAAACAGCGTCTAAACAGGATGTTTAGACGCACACACACACACACACACACACACACACACACACACACACACACACACACACACACACACACACACACACACACACACAGATATGACTTCCTGAGGTGTCAGCAGGATAAATGTGGAGATAAGAGGTTTGTGCCTGACAGAGATGATATGTGGTTTATGTGCATCGTATCACACTGATGAGCAGTGGTGGAAAGTAACTAAGTACATTTACTCAAGTAGGCTTCTGTACTTAAGTACAACTCTGAGGTGCTTTTACTTTACTCAAGTCCCCTGGACTTTTTCCTGTTTTCCTTTTGGTCTTAATGTATGACTGTACCTCGTGCTGTTTACATGTCTGTCAAATAAAGTATACGTTTTTTTACTCCAATACAATTATTTTAGTTAGCTACTTGTAGATTTGGATTATTAATTGACTGATTTTAAAGTGATGTTAAAAAAGATAAATACAAGTAGGATACAATGCATTCACTGGAATAACACGTCAAGGATCAGAAAACACAACAAAGTCAGAGACGTATTTTCCATGGTGGACACTTGGTCTTGTTGTACAAACAGACTTAACATTAAAGAACTCTTGTTGTACAAACAGACTTAACATTAAATAACTTTTTTTTAAAGTGAGTACTTTACCTTTGTACAGTAAGTATATTCTGATGCCAATACCTTTGTACTTTTACTAAAGTAAAATTCAGAAAACAGGATTTTACGTAACAGAGTATTTCTTGTGGTATTTCTACTTTTATTTGATAACCAGATAATCAGAGTACTTGTTCCCACGACTGCGGATGAGGAAGGGGGGCAGAGATGAGATGAGGTGTGCAGAGGTGCCATGTCTGCTTATTATAAGTGACTTTGGGCTTGTTTTTCTGTAAAGTCACTGGTGGTTGGGTGTTTTTGGGGGTCTTGTTTCTAAAGTGTAGTTGCTTATTTGGTCTTGCTTCCTAGTGTTGTTTAAACCAGTGGTTCTCAATGATTTCCACAGACCCCCATCTGAGAATGTTTTGTGGCAGGGACCCTCCATACAAGATTTGTGTTGTTAAAATGTTTAAAAAATATTCCAAATATTTCTAATGTTTTCTCAAGATCTGTCTGTCTGTCTGTCTGTCTGTGTGTGAGATAATGCGGCCTACATTAGTCGCTTCCTTTGGGCTTGTTTTCATAGACCTGGCCGCTTGTTTCTCTTGCTAAATCTGGCAACACTGGAGGTACACTGCACAAAGTAAAAACGGAGAAAAAGGAAGAGAGAAGAAAGGGAGCACAACATTTTGTAAGTTTTAAAAATGTATGTATTTGTTAGTTGTTTTGTAAACTGGTTTATTAATCTAATGAAATAATTACAAATAACATTTGGCTGTTAAATAACACTTGACCTTTCAACAGCTGAATTTAGGACACATAACTGAAACACTAAAGAATGCATCCTGTTAATAATAATTTGGTTCCAACCAGTGTTGCCAGAAATCACAAAAAAACAAGCGGTCAGGTCTATGAAAACAAGCCCAAAAAAAGAAAAAAAGGGGTGACGGTGGTCCGCAGCAAAATTAGTTAATATAGCATATAATACATCAAAATTAGATTTACCACTTGAACCCTATATAATTTACATCAGCTATTAGAAAAGAGCATATCTACAAGTTCACTTGTGAGCTTGTAGATATGCTATTTTATATTTTGGGCAGGTGCAACCGCCCCTATATGTGAGGTTTGGACATCGACACCCATTGCACCCCCCAACCCTGCGCTGTGATTGGCCACCATTGTACCCCCCTAACCCTGCACCGTGATTGGCCACCATGACTCTATTCAGGACTGTGATTGGCTAGAAACACATGACACATGTGCATAGCCCTATAAATAGGACTATGCACTTAAAAAAAACACTATTATGTTGAGTTGACCACACATGACCACTGTGACCACACCGCCCACTTCACACTGGGTGTGATTTTTTTTATCTTGAAAAAAAATCATTATTTGGAATATTTTTTAAACATTTTTAACAACACACATGGTGTTCAGGAAGGTGTTCAGTTAGGGAAGCGTTCAGTTAGGGAGGTGTTCAGGGAGGTGTTCAGTCAGGGAGCCAGGGAGGTGTTAATTTAGGGAGGTGTTCAGTTAGGGAGGTGTTCAGGGAGGTGTTCAGTCAGGGAGGTGTTCAGTCAGTCAGGGAGGTGTTCAGCTATTTAGACAATCTTGGAGGTGCAAAGAACTACTGCCAAAGTTAAAGGGGTAGGGTAAGTGTCTTTTTTGGTTAAAGCAAAAAGTATTTTGTTAAAAGGTTAAAGCACTATATTCTGATAGTAGTAAGCATTGCTATAGAGTGTTTGTTCAGTAACAGGAGTCTCCCCGTCTCTCCAGCTCTTTAATAAACAGAAAATACATTTTCCGGTAGGTGTCAAAATCAGGAGAAAGTACGATTTTTTAAAGCTTCATTTTTATAGTGTTCCAGTTCCAATTTTGACATCACTTCCAATTTCACTTGTTTAATCTATATCCTGATTGAGTTCTCTATCCTGATTGGATAAACTTGGAAATGAAACTGAAACTGAAACGAAAATGCATTTTCTGTTTAATAAAGAGCTGAGAGACAAGGAGACTCCTTTTACTGAACAATCACTCTATAGCAATGAATACTATCAGAATATAGAGCTATTTAACACTTATTTTAACCAAAGAAAATCACTTACCCTATTTTTAAGACATCATTTAGTTCTTATTGACCTGGTGTAACCTGTAAACCTTTGCCTATTTTCACAATGTATTTATGCCACCATTTTACAATTAAATACAGGAGTAAGTAGGCTATTATATAAAACAAAACCTAGCTGGACATTGTGTCCACTAGTGGAACACCCTGATCAGTAAAGTCTTGTAGTAGAGGACCTGGCTAAGATATGTATGCACTTAATTTAGGAGAGAATATCTCAACTGTTTTAGGCTAATATGACCCCAGGGAACAACTTAGGAACTATGAGAAATTCTCTATCCGGGGCGAAATACCCGAAAATGACCACGCCCTTTTTTTTTTTTTTTTTTTCTATAATTTTTATCCCACGATTTTGTAACCCACATTTTTTCACCCAGTGCCAATTGCCTATGTAATCCTGGGCACTACCTACCCTCTGCCAGCCTAGGGAGAGCCCAAGCTGAAGCTCATGCCTCCTTCAATGCATGAGGAGCAAGCAGGCCGCTTCTTATCACCCGACAGGGGGGAGTTTCCCTGGTTGGACATAGCGGGTGGAAGGAACACGTTATTCCAACCAGTTCCCTTCTCCTCCATCAGGCGCCCCGGCTGACCAGGGGGAGGCAGTATAGTGACCAGGATTACTACATGTTTTTGTGAGGGTATTAACTACCCTAGGAGACACGGGGAGAACATGCAAACTCCACACAGAGTAGGCCCTTTCACCAACCCCACCTAGGGTATGGGCGCCGATGACGTGGAGGAGAGAACACGCCCCCAGCGCCCACAGCGTCCCTGGCGGGAATCGAACCCAGGACCTTCTAGCTGTGAGGCGACAGCGCTACCGACTGCGCCACCGTGCCCCTGAACCACGCCCTTTTAAAAATGACCACACTTCCAACATGGCGCTATCTTCTAAACCGTTGGAGCTACAGATTTTCTGAGGTGCTCAAAATGTTCAGAATACTCATGTTTGAAACCCGTCCCCGAGCCAGCAACCCTACAGGTCATCATAGTGGCCAAATGCAATATGGCCGCCACCTGAAAAAGGTTTTGTCTATAACTTTTGAACCAGGTGAGCTATGAATGCAAACTTGGTGCCTAAATCATGTTTTTTGACAATTAGAAACATGTTGGAATGCTTATCTTTATGACTGGGTGTGGCTGGACCTCTATTTTGCATATTTCAAAGATGGCGACTATCTGACAATTAGTTTTACTTCCCTTAATCTTCTTCATTTTTGCAAACTTGGTGTCTATTTTATACCTTTTGAACATTAAAAACACATTAGAATGCTCATATTATTGATTGAAGCCATCTAGAGCAATCTGATTTGCTTATTAGTTATTACAAATATGGCCTATATCAAAAATGTTATGTAACATAAAGTTTCATCCAGATTTGAGTGTAGAGTTGTTGGAATGAGTTAAGATCAAGCTGAAGAAAATAAACAACCTGTGTACAGATGTTGAAACAATAGAATATGAGTTGAACCCAAATTATACAGCAACAGCCAGTACAGTATATGCAGAGCAATGCTCAGTATAAATTGAATATCATCATACTAGTCAAAGGTGTATAGAATTTTAACAATAATATGTTTAAATTGCAATCACAGATTGTTTTTGTTCTAATCATACAACTTCTATATCGAGGATATCCAACGGCTTCGCATAATTTGCTTTATGTCCACTACATGACTTTTGAAGCCACGGTGGAGGAGAATGGCGCAAGCTTTACTGGCATCTACAAGACGGGTCCAGTAAGGTTCCCAAGTTTTAGTCATTGAGTCCCAATACCAGCCCAACATACTGAAATCTGGGATGTAATGCCTTTTGACATGCTGAATGTATGTATCAGTTCTGTTGCTGTTGTAACACCAAGACAATTATGTACAGTACAATTGGTTGTTTCATAACATAGTGGCCAACTGGCCATATATGTGATATGCACATTAGAGTCCTCTAGATAGATTAAATCATTAAGATAAGCATTCCAACATGTTTCTAATGGTCAAAAAACATGATTTAGACACCAAGTTTGCATTTGTAGCTCATCTGGTTCAAACATAGCCAAAACCTTTTTCAGGTGGCGGCGGCCATATTGGATTTGGCCACTATGATGAAGGTTGCTGGCTCGGGCACCCTTGCTACATCATCGGAGCATGCCCTGGGTTATATCTGGGACACATTTGGTGCTTTTAGATTGATTCACGCAAAAATATTCTTATGGCCCTGGACTGTAACTGACAGTTTTTTTTAGCTGTTCTGTAATAAAATATAAAATTTGATATTTTACACATTTGTTTTTTTCACTAAACATGAGTATTGTGAACATTTTGAGCACCTCTGAAAATCTGTAGCTCCAACGGTTTAGAAGATCGAGCTATGTTTGACGTAGTGGTCATTTTAAAAGGGGCGTGGTCATTTCCGAGTATTTCGCCCCGGATAGAGAATTTCTCATAGTTCCTAAATTGTTCCTTGGGGTCATATTAGCCAAGAACAGTTGAGATAATCTCTCCTAAATTAAGTGCATACATATCTTAGCCAGGTCCTAGACTATTGTTGTAAATGAACAATACTAGTTGTGTAACATGGATTGTCTTCTTTATCCCTCAGAGGAGAGGATCTTATCTCTCTGAAGACACCTTAAGCACTCTGTCCACCCAACCTTCCTTTGTCACACACTCTAACTCCACCCCTCTGTCCATCCCACCACCCTCCATCATGCCATCAATTCTATCTCCACCCTCCACCATGCCATCAATCCTATCTCCACCCTCCACCATGCCATCAATCCTATCTCCACCCTCCACCATGCCATCAATCCTATCTCCACCCTCCACCGTGCCATTCGTCCCTCCATTCTCCATGTCAACCATCCTCTGGTCATCCTCCTCACAGAACACCACACACCCCAGCCAGCCACCTTGTCCATCCCACGATGATGCTCTGCGCGTGCCGCTGGCGGTCTTCTACTCCCTGTTCTTCCTCGTGGGCCTGGCGGGGAACCTCCTGGCCCTGTGGGTGTTCCTCTTCCTCCAGCGCCGGCGGGACTCCATGCACGTCCTCCTCATGAACTGCGCCGTGGCCGACCTGCTGCTGCTGGCCTGCCTGCCCTTCAGGGTGCACTACCTCGCCAACGGGAACCAATGGGACCTGGGCGCCGTGGCGTGCAACCTGGTGACCAACGTGTTCTACATGAACATGTACGTGAACATCGCCATGTTGGGCCTCATCGGCCTGGACCGCCATGCCTGGCTGAGGCGCCGCGGAGCGCGGCGTGCGGCAAGGAGTCCGTGCGGCGTGAGGTGGACCTGGGTGGTATGTGGCCTGGTGTGGGGGCTGGCGCTGGGCCTGATGGCCTACGTGATCTCTGCAGAGGTCAACGAGACGTCCAACAACAAGTGCTTCATGTACACGCGGTGGAGAGACACCAGGCGCATAGCGTACATTAATACGGCTCTGGAGGTGGTGTTCTGGGTGGTTTTCATCGTGCAGGTGGTCTCCTACGGGAAGATCGCCACCAGCCGCTACGGACGTGCGGCCAGGAAGTCTTTCTTTGTCCTCTTCCTGTTCACCGTGTGCTTTGTGCCGTACCACGCCTTCCGTCCCGTCTACGTCCTCTCCCAGCTCGACCAATCATCGCCCTGCGACTACATGCGCCTGATGTATCGGACCAATCAGGTGATGGTGTTGTTCTCCGCCCTCAACAGCTGCCTGGATCCCGTCATGTACTTCCTGCTGTCCGGCTTGATGCGCAAAGCGGCTGCGCGTGCCCTAGGCACGCATTCATACAGGATACGGGACGGAGAATGACTTTAAAAGGGCAAGACCGCTTTGGTAGAGGTTTGGGTTGTGTAGTTAGCCGACTTTGCCATGATGTAACTCCAAAGGTGGACAAGAAATCTAAAATAATTGCTCCATTGATTAGAAATTGCTAATTCAAAATGTGCTCCCCATTGACTTACATTGTACGGTGAAACAGCTCTCAAAGTCACTCTCTTAGCACATAATCGAACACAAACAAAGTTGATTCAGACAATATAGAACATCACCAAACCCAGTAATGTTAGTTTATTTGATAAAAATGTCAACTTCCTGATGATTTTAATATTTGAATACTGGATCCGGATCTGTGGATCCAGTTTGGGTTTTCTTCTTAAAGGGATATTTCACTTTCAAACAAACTTTTGGTATTTTTGTCATCTACTCAGACCTTTGTGAGCCCCCAGACAGTTTCTAAGTTGCTTGATTCAGTATTTAGATATTTGATATTCATTTTATCAGACACGCCCCCTTCCTATACAAACCCATAACTTCAAACTCCATTTTAACCATGTTAGATTCACAAAAAACACCCATCCTTGGTTCTGGTGACTCACCCTGCCGTCCTAATGCGTGAGGGGGGCGTGTTTTTTCATTTATTTTATTTTATTTTTTTATTGAATTTAATTTTTTTCATTTTCCAAAAGAAATATATAAAATAAATGAAAAACGTAATTGAAAAAACACGGCCCCCTCACGTATCAGGGTGGCGGTATGAGTCACAAGAACCAAGGACGGGTGTTTTTGATGAATCTAACATGGTTAAAATGGAGTTTGAAGTTGTAATGAGTTTGTATAGGAAGGGGGCGTGTCTGATAAAATTAATATCAAATGTTTAAATACTGAATCGAGCAACTTAAAAACTGTCTGGGGGCTCACAAAGGCCTGAGTAGATGATACAATGACCAAAAGTTTTTTTGAAAGTGAAATATCCCTTTAATACAAATTGCAAAATCAACAGGAAGTTAACATAGAAATAAATACAAAAAACAGTACTGGGTTTTGTGATGTTCCATGGTCCGAATCAACTTTGTTTGTGTTTGTTTACGTGCTAAAAGAGTGACTTTGAGAGCTTTTTTACCGTACAATGTGAGTCAATGAGGAGCATATTTTGAATGATTAATTTCTAATAAATGGAGCAATTATTTTGTATTTCTTGTCCATGCACCTTTGGAGTTACATTCTGGCAAGGTAACTATACAACCCAAACCTCTACCAAAGTGGTCAAAACATACATTAACAACTTCAGCCCTATATACATTTCAGCCATTTGAAAATAGCAGGTCTACAAGCTCAAAATGCGTCGCACATTGTGAGCTTGTAGATCTGCTATTTTCAAATGATTTTTTTTACACATTTTGAACACACTTTTGGTACTTTAAGTGCATTTTGATGCCAATACTTTTGTGCTTTTTTATTTCTGGACTTTTACTTGTAACAGAGTATTTCTATAGTGTAGTATTGATACTTTTACTTTTACTAAAAAAAATGTAGTACTCTTTCCACCACTGCTTGTGTGGTAGAAACACACAAGAGTTACAGACCGGTAAGGGTCCATTTGGTTCCATTTGTACACTGTCAGAGTGACAGCGTATAAATGGAACCCTGAGGGTCCTTGGACCCCTCTTTCAGAGCCAACTGCCCTATTTTATACTTCGTCGCTTGACAGTGTTGTACAAAAAGAAGCGATAACAGCAGATCTCACAAACACGTGGATGAGCCAATTCCGCCATCTTTGAAAGACTTGAAAGACAAATGACTGAAAACGTTCCGACACGACCAAACAAGGGATGATACAGGACGGACGTGGTTAAAGGAGAATTCCGGACGAGCCTTTTTCTTACCTTTATATGATGTTGTAATTATCCTAGGACGAGCGCTACAGTAGAACATGTTCAGAACTCCATACAGAGTCCACCTCAGCTAAAAACCAGAGCGGACGGTCCATGCTCTAGATCGCGTATTATAAAAAAATTACGCATATTTATAATTAGCTGCGGTGGACTTGGGATGGAGTTATGAAAATGTTCTGCTGTACCACTCATCCTAGGATATAATTATATCATATAAAGGTAAGAAAAAGGCTAATCCGAAATTCTCCTTTAAGTCTGTCTACAAACTCATAGCACGGCACCGTGTGCCGCCCTATGAGCTTGTAGATCTGCTATTTTTTGAAAATCTTGAAATGTTTTGCAAATCTTTGAATAATACATACATTTTTAAAGCAAACATTTTTAACTCTGTTACAACTTCTGGGGGGTCCCTGGAACAAAATATTTTTTTTGATGGGGGTCCACAGCCAAATACAATTTTTGAGAACCACTGATATTATAGCAACATATGTTTTCTTATGTTGCTTTTTGTTTTTGTTTATGTTTTTTTCAGAACAACTGTCAGGATTTAGAAGACATTTGTAGAATCCCCCAGAAGCAAAGATTTAAGTTACAGAATGTTACCTTTAAAATATATATATTCATAGACCCACGATTTCCCCCCAAAAATGCAGATCTACAAGCTAATAGCAGATATACAAGCTCATAGCGCGGCACCGAGTGCCGCTGTTTCAATTTGTAACGAGACCAGATCAAGTCGAGACCGCGTCTACTGTTGTCCTAGTAACAGCAGATGTTGTCCCACGGTGAAAGAACGCATATATAGCTGTCCTCGTCAATGCCTGTTTTTTTTGTTCATAACACAATGCCAAAACATACCGATCTGATTCTTGTTTGGATGAAGAAACGTCAGGCAGACGAACACTCACGTTGCGTTGTGGACGGTTCTCCGTTGGTTTTGTTGTTGTTGAGAAACAGGAAGACAACCACTTCCTGTGTCAGTCTCTCTAACAATAGATTTACACATTTAATAAATGCAACTATTTGCCATTGGAGTCGGAGTCAACATGTGTAAGGTACAATAACTATTCAGCCCATTGAAAGCGTGCAAATAAACGCATCAATGAATTCATTAATAAAATGAAAATGTTCATTCCCTCCTGGGATTCGAACTCTTCCCAATATCAGCATAATTACACCAGACAGGCGCTTACTCCGGTGCGCCATTCTTCTCACAACAAATGTGTACCATAAACAACTCATAGAGTATACAACGAGCCATTAAAAACCTAACAGTTGGTCACTAGACTAGATTAACTTGAGACCTCAGTCACCACACTGATTTTATTTTTACTGCTCTCTGACACGGCTGTTTACTACAGATTTGTTTCTAAAATCTATCCTCACCACCACCATCATCATCATCATCATCATCTATTATTCATTATGTTAGAGGCTACTTAGAAATAGTAAATATGACACATGATAGGTTACATCAACAGTTCATTAGAAGACAACCACTTCTTCCTGTGACAATCTCTAACAATACATTTTTTTAAATGCAGCTATTCCCCATTTGAGTCGGAGTCAACATGTGTAAGGTACAATCACTATTCAGCCCATTGAAAGCGTGCAAATAAACGCATCAATGAATTCATTAATTAATAAATATATAAATAAATGTGAATTTCCTCCTGGGATTCGAACTCTTCCCAATATCAGCACAATTATACCAGACAGGCGCTTACTCCGGTGCGCCATTCTAGTCACAACAAATGGTTACCATGAACAACTCAGAGTATACAACCAGCCATTAAAAATCAAAACAGTCATGGTCACTTACTTGAGACCTCAGTCACCACACTGATTTCCAACTATTTAGTAATACAGATTTGTTTCTAACATCTCTCACCATCATCATCTATTATGTTACAGACCAGGAGACCTGGTTCTGCCAGACCCAGAAGTAACAAATTCGTAGTAGGCAACACACCTCCAAACCACTTTATAAGTTAAAAGTATTAATCATTTTAGGCATTTTGTGTGTGTGTAGCATGTTGTGTATAGGGGTATTTGCAAGAGCAAATTTCCCTTGCCATGAAGCCCAGCCTTTGCACAGTTATCTCATTAGAATTAGTAACCATGACAACCAGTAACATGAGTAGTAACCTTAACCCATTGAGACCAGGCCTATTCTACAAATGCCTTCTAAATCAGTAGTTCTCACACTTTCAGATGATATCTGCTATTTGACAATGGGTATACAATGGGTTGGTATAGGATATACTGAATATCTAAATACTTCAGTCAAGCAACGTAAAAATGTCTGGGGTGCTCACACAATTCTGAGAAGATTAAGAAATAAATGGGCCAAACATGTTTGAAAGTGACATAGATCTTTAACATTTTAGGTGTGCTGATTGCTTGCTCAATTAACGAGAGAGAGAGAGAGAGAGAGAGAGAGAGAGAGAGAGAGAGAGAGAGAGAGAGAGAGAGAGAGAGAGAGAGAGAGAGACATTTTTGAGTCATGGACCCAAAAATGTTTGCAGAAATATTGGCTTTCAAGAGGAATCCAACATTTCCTGAAGGCCTCACAAAACAGCAGAGGTACAACATCAAAAGAAGGGCCAACCAATATATCCTTAAGGGTATGTATTCTGTTACACTATCAATCTTTATTTACAGTTTTTCACAATTGTTAACACACAAAAAGCGAACATTCGGCACAATTTTCACAACCTTAACTTAATGTACTAATCGCTCCACCCAAATTGGCACTACTTCACACTCCCTTATCTGCATTAGACTCTGACTTTCCTTCTTTACACTCTGATGACACACACACAATGTTCAGTTGTTGCACACACTTCTCACATACAATCTCAAAGCATCAATCTACAACACACCTTGTTGTCCAAACACTACACACATGTTCAGTTGTTGCACACACTTCTCACGTAAAATCTCAAAGCATCAACCTACAACACACAAATAGTCAAATCTCTAAACATTCAGGTCTGGTGAGCAATTTGCACCACCGGTGCTCCAGTGCGTGAGTGGTTCCAGGACCACCCACATTTTTCCGTTCTGTACCTTTGACCTTATTCTCCTTTCCTGAATCCCATTGAGGAGTTCTTTTGAGCTTGGAGGTGGAAGGTATATGAACGGAACCCACAGAGCCGGGTCCCACTTCTCCAGGCCATGGAGGAGGCTTGTGGCGACGTCACTGTTAGGGTGTGAATCTTCTGCTATCTCACGATTCGATTCCGATTGTTGGGGTCACGATTCCGATTATTTTCCAATTTTTTCAAAACAAACGATTCTCTTTTAGTAAAATATGTTTTTTTCCAATTCAAAATCGAAAATTGTCATTATACAAAAATCGTGAAAATCGATTGCAGCCCTAGTCACTGTTGAGGTCTGTCAGGGCTTCATGTGCTACTCGAGGCGTTTCTTCCAACACTGCTTGGACAGGGAGAACATTGCCTATGATGTGGATGGCCCTCTGGCCAGACATGAACCGGAGGCATGATGCCTAAATCATGTAGAGAAATAAAACTTTTTTGGCTGCATATTTGTGTTTTGTTTTATGTTTCACTATGAAAAAGTAGGCCTACACTGAGTCATTTTACAAAAGAAATTGTCAATGTCATTCATATGGTGTGTTCCATTTCTATGATTGTGTTTTCAATTTTGCCATGCAGTGTGCTGTAAATGTTTGGTAGTGTGCAGCACATGCTTAGTTGTGTGTACTCAATGGTATGTGTGTGTCATTTGAAAATATGGCTGTGTGTACCAAATGAAAACACAAGTTCCATTTTGTGAACAGTTAAAATATTTGATGGCAAAGAGTCATCTTGCAAAGGGAGTGTAGGGTTTAGCATTTTGTGTGTGAGGTTTGCAGTTTTGTGTGTGCAGTTTTGAGAAAGCCGTTATTGTTTTGAGAAACGTGTGTTAACAATTGTGAAAAACTGTAGTGTACTTTGTTCATTGACCTTTTAAATTTATTTGAAAAAACATGGTCTCCTCACACATTAGAAGGACAATATCAGTCACCAGGACCAAGAACTGGTGTCTTTGATTAATCCATCATGGTTAAAATGGAGTTTGAAGTTATAATGGGTTTGTATAGGAAGGGGGCGTGTCTGATAAAATGAATATCAAATATCTAAATACTGAATCAAGCAAGAGTAGACGATAAAATGTCCCTTTAAGAGTAAATTGATCATTTTCACATTTATTTGTACCAGATGGAATGCTTCATTACCTGTGTACCAGAAGCAAAAAGCAGGAGCCCCATTATGCAAAGGTAAATGTGTTTCATGCTTACTTTTGGTGCTCAAACACTTGAATTTCCCCATGGGAATTAAAACAGGAATCTAAGTATCTGTCTATCTCATCTCTCTATATGCTATCTATGTATGTAGGTGGTGGAGTCAGCTGCTGAGGCGGAAGCCATTTTCAACAAATTCCATGCCAGTAGTATCGGTGGTCACTGTGGTGTGGAGAAAACACAGCACGCAGTGATCCACCGATACTACTGGCCTGGTATGGAGGGGGACACCCGCAAATGGGTAAGTTGTAAGGGTCAAGGGTCATCCAAATGTGTATATATCATTTGTACATGCAGGCCTATTTATGCAGGGCCTACTTAGGAAAACAATGGCAAATTGAAGCATTAATTAAATTCACACACTCGTGTGATTGTATATCCCCTTCACTTACTGTTTGTGCTTGACCAAAGGCCTGTGATATAAATTAATGTGCATATCATTTGACTTAAGATCAAGGAGTGTCCTGGTTGCCAGAGAAAGCAGGGTTGCTTGAAGGACAAAACCCAATATCAGCCCATAACAGTGAGTGTTTTGCAACTGAATATCCCATGCATCTAAATGTGCAAAGATAGGCTACCAGCAATCATACAGATGTCTAATTGGTTTCTTTTTAATCACCTTTTTTCAGGTCAAGAAGCCATTTGAACTTGTGGGGATTGATTTGATGAAGCTGAAGAGGACGGAGGATGGACATGAGTATATATGTGTCATGGTAGACTATTTCACGAAATGGTCGGAGGCATACCCACTGAAAACCAAACACGCAGGGGAGGTGTCAAAGTGTATATTAGACTTTGTTTACAGGCACGGGGCCCCCAAAAGGCTACTTTCGGATCAGGGATCCGAATTCCGGAATCAGGTACAACACTCAAACATTACAAATTATACTGTTATTTATTTTTTTATGTTGGGGATGGGGCTTGTACTATTGATCTGAATTGTGTTCATTTAATTGTTTTTATTATTATTGTTTCCATTTAAAAAAAAATCTTAATTGCTTTTATACTTTTATGCAATGTAGCACTTTGAGATTTGTGTCAAATTGTGTTCCAAATGTATTCTTAATGGAATTTATAGGTGAATGCTCTGCTCTGTGAGGAGCTGAAGATAAAAAGAAGCTTTTCAGCTCCGTACCACCCGCAGACAAACGGCCTGGTAGACAAGATGAACGGCACCATCCAGAAGTAAGTTGCATATATACTGCCAACTTGGCAGATACACCTACAGTACACAACATGATTGCTGTAGACTACATTAAATGCATCTGAATGTCTGCTCTAATGTTATGTAATGTAAACATTTTCAGGTCGCTGAAAGCCCTTTGCCAGGACCACCCGACCCAGTGGGACAAATATCTTCCTGCTGCGTTGTTTGCTCTAAGGAGCAAGAAACACCTCACGACGCAGCACACCCCATTTTACCTCCTCTATGGGAGAGAGGCGAGATACCCCTCTGAAGTCCATGTTGATTATACCGTAAGTGGATCCTTGATAAATTACTATACATTACTACACATTGGCAATTTGAAAATAGCCAATCTACAGTCTCTCAACGCAGAGCGACCCAAAATGTATGCCAATGCATATTGATTTGGGGGTCCTTGACATGAATACATGAAATTGAAAACCACTACTGTCAATAACCCCACCTGGTGTTTTTGTACCTTAGGTGACACCAGAAGAGATGGAGGCCTATTGTGGGTCGGAGGAGGTCTGTGAGGGGCTGAAAAAGCAGGCACCTGTATATGAGGCTGTGCAGGGCAATGTCCTCAAACAGCAAGACAGGGTCAGGAAGAGGAAGCTGGAGCAGGGCTGGGATGACAAGTTCACAGTTGGGGATGTGGTGTTAAAAAAGAACATCAGAGAAGAGCAGAGGAAGGGAGGCAAGCTGGCACCGGAAATGCTTGGCCCCTACACCATCACAGAGATAAAGGGGAAATCGGTGTACTTGGTTAGGGACCAAAATGAGAAGCTCATTGCTAATTTGGACCAGCTGAAACGCTACATTGAGCCAGAGGAGAGGATTCCAGCGAAGCTTTTAAAGCTAGCTGGAACCTTTCCTTTGGCTCGCCCCCCTCCACCACTTTCCCCTTTATCTCATCCTCCTGCTCTTCTCCACCCTCCCCAACTGTCACCCAGTCCCTCCAGCCCTCTTCTTGGCCGCCCTGCACAGCCATCATTCTGACCCTCCGGGCCTCCTCCTGCCCTCCACCACCCACCACCATCCTCGGGCCCCTCCACTGGCTCCCCACCTGCAAGAGGGAGATCAACAGAGGACCAGATCACTGGTAAATCCCATTCACTAATGTGACATGAAGAATAATAATGCCATGTACAATTTTGAATGACTGAAATGTTCTGAATTTCCACTTCTCCAAGCTATATGGAAGGGGCAAATGGGCCAAATTATGTGGGCCAAATTTGGCCCATTTAAGCTCCTGACCCTAGACCTCCAAAGCCTGGCACCAGGGGAGACATTGACGAGTGAAGTAAGTCTTGTTTTGTGAGCAAGTGTTCTCATTGATATTAAAGTGATTTTTAATTCTATTTTTTTTATGTGTAGACAGTCAATGCGTACCTGCTTTGGGTGGCCCAAAAGGCCACAAGGAGGGTGGCCGTTTTGGCAGTGGAGCAGGTCAACCGGATTTGGGACGGTGGGACGAGGGGGGTTAAGAAAGTAAGGATAATAGTTACTTTTAAAAGTGTTGGTTACAGTCGCACCATGTTAACAAAGTAAAATATCTCTTCACTTGCAGATTGATGTCCTGGAATTGGACATTATAATGGGGGCAGTATGCAGAAACGGCCACGTAGTATGCAACTATATTTACATCTAAGCTTTTGAAGTATTAAAGTATTCTATCTGCCGAAGGTTATGTATCCACATGACCACAAATGTATATTTGTGGACCCTCTCATTGCCACCCCACAACAAGTGGAACATTGCCGTAACAGTACAAGGCAAGTAAATCATAGATTTATTGTGCTTCATTGCAAGTATGTTCAATGGCTTCTGATACACAAGTAACCAACGGTTTCGTTCTTTCTTCAGAGCTTATATGCGGAGGATGAGGGGCACAATCTCGCACTGGACCTGTGAGACTGTCCCTCATCCCCGCCAAACGGATACGACATCATGTGGGGTGTTTGTGTGCAAAGTGAGATTATATAGCCTAGAATATCTATCCTAGTAACAATTTAATACATTCTAAAAGAACACTGCTAACACTAACCTGTATTTTAAGATCGCGGAGATGCTGGTGTGTGATGGTGCCACATCTGGGGTGGAGCAGGGCCTGCTAGGCATTGACCTGGTACGCCAACACATTGCACGGCAGCTTTTGGAGGAGTCTGGTAAGCTTCAATCAAATGTTTATCAGCCTCACCAAGACCAAAAAATTGGACTTCACTGAACTCAAAAATATGTCTTCATAGATGACCTGACACATCTCTGTCGCTTCTGTGGGGAGGTGAGCGCTGGGACAGGAAGGTCCGCATCCGTGGATAATTGGGTACGAAACCTTTAAAGTTTTTTTTACATGGAGAGCACATTCTTTCTGTTACTTACTAACTAACTAACGAAATAAATGAATAACATTGTTTCCATCTTCTTTCAGATTGAATGCTCATCATGTGCATTGTGGTGGGGGGCATACGTAAGTCCGACATCCCATTTCTCCGCCTGCACATAACCCAGTGGAATCACAATGCACATGGATCTCCACATGGGTGTCATGCCAGGTGCGATGCCAGGATGGATCATCACTTTTTTCTTCTTTTTTTTCCTAAGAGGCATTTTTTACACTTCATTGTTACAGTGAAGATGGACTGGAAAGACATGCAGCAAAGGTCGTCGGGTTGGAACCCGCAACGTGCAGTCAGGCTGCATTAGAGCCAATGGTCTGCGCCTGGACTGCTAGGCCAGCTGGGAACTCTTTATGATTTTGTTTTGGAATCCTGTATGAGCATAGTTGTTTTTTTTGCCCCAAAAAAGATGACCTGTCTTGCTGCTCTTGACCTAGTCTGGATGCAGACTTCTGCAAAGGTTAAATTGCAATTTAGATGGCATGCTATTTAGACAGATGCTTATCTTTCTGCATTTGATGCATGTTTACCTTGCTTATTGTACTCTGGATAAGAGTCTGCTAAATGCCTAAATTCAGTTCAACCTACCAAAGCCAATTATGGTGCATTTCTCGACTGCCAACCAATGTCACCTGCTCCATCAGCATGCACAGGGAAGGTTACAAACCCATACACAGGACCAGAGTGCAATGTATCACTATTATTACTGTCCTAAGCTCAGTGGCCTTGTGGTTACAGTGTCCGCCCTGAGACTTTGACGTTGAGGTTTGATCCCCGGTCGGGTCCTACCAAAGACTTTTAGAAAGGTACCCTGCCTCCCTGGTTAGAACTCAAGCATCAAGCAGTTGATCAGGAGCAATCTGAAATCATACAATTTGCCACTTTGTGCCCTTTTGTGACTAGTTGTTGTTACACTAGAAGAGACGATAAAGGCAAGAATGTGCCTTGTACGCAGGGACGGATTATAGCTTGTGCACGTGCACAGGGGCCCTGGAGCCAAGGGGGCCCTGGCACTGCCACCTGAAACTCTGCTTTTCGATTAGTCAGTCATCTACTTGAGAACATGATTACCAGGTTGACTTCCAACTTCCAGGGAGATTTCAAATCACATTACACATTTCTAATTGTGTAAAATAAAACACACACTTATTTTGAAAGCCTCCCAGTTGTAGGAGGAAATCTTCTATTGAAGCCATGTGACGCTTCATTTAAGCAAAACAGACTTGGTTTAAACGCAAGAATTTGGCAAAACCTCATATTTCTTTAATATTTGGTGGGGGCCCGTGTGGATTTTGTGCACAGGGCCCATTTTCACTGTAAGCCATCCATGCTTGTACGTCAAGCACGCTAAGGAAACAGGAGATAGGCTCCTGCCCTATGGGCCTCAGGGCTCGGCAAGGCCTATACTTAACTGTCCTGAGGTGATCAGGAGCAATCAGACAATTTGCCAGTTTGTGCCCTTTTGGGACTATTTGTTACACTAGAAGAGACGATAAAGCCAAGAAGTTCACTCTTGTGTACCATGTATGAGATGTGACAAATAAAACACTTTAAAAGACTTAAATCATGTGGTTGGCTGATTTACTATGCCTCTTTCTTTGCTCGTGTAAATAGTATGGGGGTGTTTCTCCTTGAGAGTGCCATGTTGTACAGACTGAGAGAGATTTTAGGGCTGTTAGAAATCAGTGTGGTGACTGAGGTCTCAAGTTAATCTAGTGACCATGTGCGTTTTAATGGCTGGTTTTATAGTCTATGATTTGTTTTTGATTATGAGTCGGAGTGGGTAGACTGGCACACAAGAGTAGGCTATGCCCCAGACTGTTGTATTTCTGCTGACAGTTCGAATCCCATGAGGCTAACATTTATTTATTTTTGACGCTTTAAATGGCCTGAATAGTTAATGTAGGCTACATGACGCATGTTTAATCCAATGGCGAAATGTTGCATTTTTAAAATGTATTGTTAGAGACTTTCACAGGAAGAAGTGGCTGTCCTCTAATGAACTGTTGATGGTGATGATAGATTTTAGACACAAATCTGTAGTAAACAGCCGTGTTAGAGAGCAGTACAATGAAATCAGTGTGGTGACTGAGGTCTCAAGTTAATCTAGTGACCATGATTGTTTTGATTTTTAATGGCTGGTCGTATACTCTATGAGTTGTTTACGGTACCCATTTGTTGTGAGAAGAATGGCGCACCGGAGTAAGAGCCTGTCTGGTGTAATTGTGCTGATATTGGGAAGAGTTCGAAACCCAGGAGGGAATGAACATTTATTTATTCATTCATTGATGCGTTTACCGGTATTTGCACGCTTTCAATGGGCTGAATAGTGATTGTACCTTACACATGTTGACTCCAACTCCAATGGCGAATAGCTGCATTTTTTAAATGTATTGTTAGAGACTTTCACAGGAAGAAGTGGTTTTCTTCTAATGAACTGTTTATGTAACCTATCATGTGTCATATTTACTATTTCTAAGTAGCCTCTAACATAATGAATAATAGATGATGATGATGGTGATGATAGATTTTAGACACAAATCTGTAGTAAACAGCCGTGTTAGAGAGCAGTACAATGAAACCAGTGTGGTGACTGAGGTCTCAAGTTAATCTAGTGACCATGACTGTTTTGTTTTTTAATGGTTGGTTGTATACTCTATGGGTTGTTTACGTTACCCGTTTGTTGTGAGAAGAATGGTGCACCGGAGAAAGCGTCTAACTAGTATGTTTATGCTGACATTGGGAAGGGTCCCACGGTATGAAAACAAACAGAGAGTATCCTGACCCACCGCCGCCACCGGAGAACAAACAGCTACGCAAAATGGACTATGTTGTTAATTTTGATTTATTTGGTGGACTTACGGTTGATCAATGGTTAGAAGAGGTCAAGAGGATGAGAAGGAGAACGCGAAACCGATCTACAAGCTCACAACGCGACGCGTTGTGAGCTTGTAGATCGGCTATTTTCGCCGTGCAATACCTTCGTACGACGGAGCATATAGCCTACTGGAATCAGCTGTGTTGTGCGTCAGCTGTGTTGTGCGCTCTGAGTGCCTCAGCGCGCTGCTACAGGGACTATTTTGTCTCAGTCAAATAAACTCTTCTCTTTACAGGGAAACATAATAGCGAAACATCTTTATTATGAATTGCCCCACAATATGAATACATTTGGATGTGTTTTGTTGGTAACTGTTGTATAATCGCAATATTACACTCGAGGGTGTGCTTTACCTTACATTATTGGCACTTCAGTGATGCTGGCGGAACTCGGCTGCGCCTCGTTCCTGACCGCATCACTGGCGTGCCAATAATGACGGTAAAGCACACCCTCTCGTGTAATATTGCTTAATTTATATATTGATTAAATCATTGTTGCGTTCATTTGCACGTTTTCAATGGGCTGAATAGTGATTGTACCGGGAGGCATGCGTTAATCCGACAGACCTTTTCTCCGACTATGTGGCATCCGCGTGCGGTTAGGGTTAGGGTGCGGGTTTGGTTCGGGTTTACTGTTTAATGTCGGAGCACTGCGCTGTCGGAGGAATGCGCTGTCGGACTAACGTATTGCACCCGATTGTACGATACACGTTGACTCCGACTAGAATAGTTGCATTTAAAAAACATTTAAATGTATTGTTAGAGAGACTGACAAAGGAAGGAGTGGTTGTCTTCCTGTTTCTCAACAACAATACAACCAACGGAGAAGCAGCGTCCAACGCAACCTGAGTGTTCGTCTGTCTGACGTTTCTTCAAACCAACAAGAATAAGACCGGTATGTTTTGGCATTGTGATATAAAATAAATAACCAAAAACAGGCATTGACGAGGACAGCTACGCGTTCTTTCACCGGCGACAACATCTGCTGTTACTAGGACAACAGTCGACGCGGTCTCAAGTTGATCTGGTCTCGTCTCAATCTTTGTCACCGGGCCTCTCCATGGAGCACGACCTTGGATTCCTACTACATTACACTATACACACATTAACTTAACATTCTTATACCATTAAATACTGTATACACATTATTTTTGTACTATATTATATTATCATATACTATCTTACACTATTATATTTGCTACTATTGTTATTGTTACTACTTGTATCTCTGTCTCTCCCTCTCTCTCTCTTCTTTCCCCCCGACACGGTCAAGGCAGAAGGTCCCCACCCTAGAGCTGTCTGCCTGACGTTTCTTTCAGTTAAGGGGGAGTTTTGCGTTGCCACTGTCGCAAAATTGCTTGCTCAGGGTGGGACTGTCGGGTCTCTGTTCTACAAGTGTCTTAAGACAACTTGTTGTGATTAGACACTTTAATAAAATTTAATTGAAATTGATGGCGACTAGGCTACATTAGCACTTTAAACCTGTACATTGGCCATTTGAAAATAGCCGATCAACAAGCTCACAGTGAGCTTAGATCTGCTATTTTCAAAAAGATCTTGGAAAATCGTTTGACATGGCAACCCACTTAGCTGTGCACACTACAGCGTTTTCTATCACTGGTGCGTCACCGTCTAAAGGCAAAATAAAAAGTGAGAACGCAATAGCACTTTGATGTTTACACTAGAGAGCGTTGTCGTCTAAGCGCGACCTCAGTTAGCAACCAGGAAATTAGTTTCACAAAACAGGGCAGTCTCACAAAACAGGGCATTTTATACAATTGAAAAGTTGGGAAATTCTGCATAATGAGCACTTTCTGCTTTTGGTACATTTCGATAATACTTTTACTGAAGTAAAGTTAATTTCGGACTTTTACTTCTAGTATTGAATATTTTTATATTGTGGTGTTGATACTTTTACTTAAGTTAAACATGTGGGTTATTTTTCCACCACTGCTGAAAAGGTTCAAAGATCAGTTGTCAGCATTCAGTAGTAGTGCAGCGTCCCTCAATGCATGCATTGAGGTGGTGGATGCAAAAACAAAACAAAACAAAACAAAATCAAAGACAAACAAATATGCAGTAGGCCATGCAGCTGCATGGTGGTTGAGGAGAGAATCAAGTCACAGACTTACTGGGACCAGGGGGGTATAAATACACAAGGACTAACTACACGCAGGTGAACTCAACTGGACAATCAACACTGGGATAGGCTGGGGGACTAAGAGGACACAGGTGGAAACACTGGCAAATCACAGGACTGGTGAGACAAGACAGGTACCAGATCAGCAACAGAGGAAACCAGGAGACACTAGATACTACAAAATAAAAGGTACACAAGTGTAAAGTAAAACTCTAACTGCAACTAAGAAACAAGGAATACACAATACTTCAAAATGAAAGGAACACAACAGAAAAGTGAAACACTACCTAAAACTAGGAACAAGGAACACAACAGGAGGAATACAGAAATGACACGGATCGTGACACTTTGTCCACCACTGGCTTTCAGGAGCCATTGGTGATATACGAGGTCGGGTTTTATCAGCTCTGTCTGTTGTGTTTCTTTACTTAACCCATTACAACCGGGAAAGCATCTGTGTTATTTTAGATTTGAGCTATATAGCACATTGGTCGGTTATTCAGAAATAGCAGCCATGCTATATGAGCTTGTAGAACATTTGTGTAAATATTTAATATATACATTTTTATAAGAACATGTTGAACATTTGAACATCTTTGCTTCTGGGGGTCCCACTCTGGAACAAAACAAAACATCCAAATACATATCATTTTGAGGATCCTTGACATGAAAAAGTTTGAGAACCACTGATTACTAACATAGGTTTTCCAGAAAACTGTTAGGATTTAGATTCCATTTTTAGAACCAGGAACAGTAAAGGCCCTAAGCAGGCATGTAGGCTGGATTTAGGTTTGATGTAGTCGGTCAAATAGAGTAGGCATGTGTCTATGGAGTGAGATGCCGGATTGGATTATTGTCCATGGCGAGAGAGTCTGTTTTACCCTCCGTCCGACCGTCCGTCCGTCCGTCCGTGTGTGTGTATGTGTCCGTCTGTGAGCAGCTAATCTCTGGCACCGTTGGTTTGATCACAGCGAAACTGTGCACACACACTCCCTGATGCCAATTCCGATTTTTCACATGGGCCTTTTATAGCGCCACCAGGAGGCCGATTTGTGCAAAACATATTTTTTGACAGTACTCCTACAGATTTTGTCCAAACATCTCGCCAATCGGTACACAGTATCTCTATAGTCATTAAACGAAACGTGTCTTTCAGATGTTTCATATTCCATCCTGATTGGCTAAAAATGGCTTCCAAAGTTTGGATGAGTGCTTTGTTTTTAACAAAATGCCTCAAATCATGAACACAGCATACAATTTCCGTGAAATTTTGCACGCATATTTCCACTATGCCGAGGAAGAAATGCCACTTGAAAATGTTCAAATCAGCCTCATGGTGGCGCTATAACAGGCCGATTCATGTTTTTACCTATAACTACACTGATCTGTGTAAAACTTCCCTAGAGGTCAAGGAAAAACCTTTGCCCTACATTTTTCACATCTGCCTTTCATAGCGCCACCAGGCGGCCGACTTATGTAAAACATTTCTTTATATTACTCCTTCCGATTTTATGCAAATTTCACGCAAATTGGTACAGTATCTCCATGGTCATGTGATCAAGACGGATGTGTTTGATTTTTCATATTCCATCCTCATTAGCAGTAGTTTGCAGTAGTGGCTAAGAACAAATGGCACCCTTTAAACATTGGCCTATTATAGCGCCACCAGGAGGCCACAATAACCTACCTGACCTGGTGGAGACCTGTGCTCCGAGGAACACTTTTTCTAGTTATTATTTTTGAGTGGTGCCAACCACTCCTATATCTGACTTTGTCCGTGTGTCCGTATGTATGTATGTCCAATAAACAAACATTGATGACAACATCAATACGGGGCTCATCAAAGGCACCACTCTCTTCACACAGGGTGTGATTTTTAGCGGCGCTAGCCGCTCTCGATCCTGCTCTATACCTGACTTTGTCCGTGTGCGTCAACGTTCTGATTGGTCAGGTGCGTACGTCAACAAAGTGATTGGTCAAGCTTCACGTGACACGTGGCTGTAACCCCCCACCCCACGTCTAAAATACACTTTTTGGCCAAAATGGAAAATATTTCACCGGAAAGAAAACATTTTTTAGTTACTCCGCTGCCCCTTCTACAGATCCGATTAATAGAAAAATCCCATTGACTGGATCTGTAGAGGACGCATCGGAGTAACTAAATGTTTTTTGCTTTTACCCTGTGTTTTGTTTTCATTTTTTCTTTTGTTTTCTGTAAAGCACTTTGAGCTGCATTTATGTCATGAAAGGTGCTATATAAACAAAGTTTATTATTATTATTATTCATTATAGTAGTTGTCTGATAGTGATCTTATCTTAAATATTGGTTGAAGTAAATAGTTATCATTGTCTCCGCCAGGCCGAAAGGCATGGCGAGAGAGTATGTTTTACCCTCCGTCCGTCCGTCCGTGTGTCCGTCCGTCCGTCCGTCCGTCCTTCTGTCTGCGACCAGCTAATCTCCGTCACCGTTGGCCCGATCGCTGTGAAACTGCACACACACACTCCCTGGATGCCACAGCAGAACCTCTGCCCCACATTTTTCAGATCAGCCAGTCATAGTGCCACCATGAGGCCGACTTTTGCAAAACACATTTTTTTAATGTTACTCCTACAGATTTTCTCCAAATAACACACAAATCGGTACACAGTATCTCTATAGCCATGTGATCAACACGGATCTGTCCGATTTTCCATATTCCATCCTGATTGGCTAAGATTGGCTTCCAAAGTTAGCAGGATTGGTTCATTTTGAACAAAATGCCTCAAATCATGAACGCAACATGCACTTTCCGTGCAATTTTCCACGTACATTCCCACTTGGCCCAGGAAGAATTGTCACTTGAAAACTTTAAAATCA
This sequence comes from Gymnoscopelus microlampas, assembly GCF_963454915.1. NCBI lineage: Eukaryota > Metazoa > Chordata > Actinopteri > Myctophiformes > Myctophidae > Gymnoscopelus > Gymnoscopelus microlampas. The sequence continues at coordinate 3,535,438 of NC_139950.1, read as the reverse complement.
GCCTCATGGTGGCGCTATAACAGGCCGATTCACGTTTTTAGCTATAACTGCACCGATCTGCGTGCAACTTTGCATGCACACTCCTTAGAGGCCAAGGAAAAGCCTTTGCCGTGCATTTTTCACATATGCCTTTTAGAGCGCCACCAGGAGGCTGAGATTTGAAAAACTCATTTTTTGCTGTTCAAAAATCACGCAAATCGGTACACAGTCTCTCTATAGTCATGTGATCAAGATGGATGTGTCCGATACTTCATATTCTATCCTACCTGGCTAACATTGGCTTCTAAAGTTTGCAGGATAGGTCCGTTTTTAACTAAATTCCTCAAATCATGAACACAGTGTGCGATTTCTGTGAAATTTTGCACGCACATTCCCACTAGGCCGAGGAAGAAATGCCACCCTTTTCACATTGGCCTGTTATAGCGCCACCAGCTGGTCTAATTTAGCAAACCACATTTTTGGAACAAAATGCCTCAAATCATGAATGCAGTGTCCGATTGCCGTGCAAGGCCTAAGAAGAAATGGCACCCTTTTCACATTGGCCTATTATAGCGCCACCAGGAGGCCATAATAACCTAGCTGACCTGGCGGAGACTTGTGCTCCGAGGAGCACTTTTTCTAGTTGAATTATGTGTTTGAAGTAAGACTCGTATTTGAAGTAAGAGGTAATTGAATATGTTGTATTAGGCCTAAGCAAGAGTATTTAGTTTCAACATGGACAACAAGGCTGGTTAAGACCCAAAATCTCAGGGCAGACACTCTAGACACGCAAATTGAGCAGGAGAAGTCACTGTATTGATAATCTGAGTTCCCAGAAGTTTTCGCCGGCTCGGCGAGGAACTTCTGGGCCAAACCCCCTGTATTTGTGGGCGGGATGTACGTCACGCTCTGAATCTGAGCGGACACGCCTCTTACCGGTTGCAACTCGTCTAAAAAGTCCGACGAGAGGCAAACTGCAGTACACAACAATGGCGGTCGAAATTTCTCAAGGGGAAATTGCTTCCCGTCGATCCTATTTAGATGCAACACCCACTGCATGTGGATCCCGCCCCCTATTCTTCATTGGCTGTTGATTTGAATCACAACGCAGTGGCCGCGCCCCCGCTGTCCAAACTCCGAGGCAATGCCTCCCAGACTACTGTATTGATAAGATGTCACAATCATGACCTTTTAGTTGAGGATTCACTGCTGTACAGATACAGTAATTGGGGTTAACAAGTACAATATGTAGCAGTAAACATTGAAAATGTAAATAAATACTGTGACCAAACCAGGCTATATCCTTAATACTTTTATCAGCTTGTAGCTCTGCTGTTTTTGTTACATTCATGAACAGTCATGAACTGCAACAAGTAATTATTAGTATGTAAAATATTCTGAATTATCCTGCTGTGTAGGGCTGCACAATTAATCGAAAAAAGATCGTGATCTCGATTCAGACACCTATGCAATCTCGATTTTAAATTATGGCGATTTTTTTTTCAATGTTAAAAAAAGAGAATCGTGTGAGAATCGTGATCTCAATTCTTATGGAGGGAAATCGTGATTCTCATTTGAGCAAGAATCGTGCAGCCCTAATAGTGTGCACCGAGTAACATTTTATTTTATTAGATGTACCAGATGAGAAACTATGCAATGCACCACGGTGCCGTTTAAATGTAAACATACGTAGAGTCTGTATTGTTTATAGCAATAGCCAGAAATTCAAATGTGTGTGCACAGCTGTTATATGGTGCAGTTGCTTGCTATATAGGTTTGGTGTCATTGAATTAAACCTTGATGCATGTTTTGGTGATTGTGAAACACCAAAACATGGTGTTTAGTGGATCAGTGTTTTGTGGATCAGTTATGGTACCTGGTGAATATGTGTTTATGCAGCCTGACTTTGCATTAGAGGTATTGATTGATTGAATATTGATTGAAAATTTCATTAGGCAAAAAAATGTAAAACACCACAATTGCATTTAAAATACTAAAAGGTCCGTCCAAAAAAGTCCTTGCGGTCTTGTTTCCATTGGGGTCCTTGGTATTCAATTCATAGTCAACTTGAATGATGTTATCAATTCAAGTTGACTATTAATTCAAGTTGACATTATTAGTATGCTCCTTGAGTTAACGTGATGAACGTGACACGTTAGCCCTGTTTTATACCGATCTGCAAGCCCACAGCATGTCATGATGCAACGCGCAGACTTTGAGAACCCCTGCATTAGACTACGGACCACCACAACTCTGAGAGTGTAGAATTTGGTTCCATTTGTTGCACTCTCAGAGGGCCACATAAGGGTCCATTTTGTTCCCCCTTTGTACCCCCTCAAGGACCCCTGGGGTCCCTGGACCCCCCCCCCCCCTTTTAGAACCACCGCTCTAGACCTTGAACTATGATTACTGTACTAGTGATCTCTCTCTGCCATGATCAGGAGGACCTGGATAACACATTTTGTTATGTACTTCTATGGAATGATAATAAAGCTTGAATCTTGAACTGCAATAATGTGGTTATGCCCCTCCCCCATGCACACGCACGCACACGCACACACACACACACACTCTCTCTCTCTCTCTCTCTCTCTCTCTCTCTCTCTCTCTCTCTCTCTCTCACCTCTAGTCATTATAATTATTACTACACATTATTATGTTTATGTCTGAATGGAGTCCTAGCAGGGAATGTAAACAAGGAAGATAAGGAGCCATCTGCATTAGTGTTTACTGGGAGAGGAGAACTGCTTAGGCAAAATACTGCATCAGGGTCGTCTGATTACATTTGTATCCTTGGGGTTAACCTTTCATCCTCCTGGAACTCTGTATTTAGTTTTCACCAACACTGGGTTGGGTGCAGTGGTGGAAAAAGTCCTCACATTCTCTAATTAAGTGAAAGTATCAATACTGCAATGTAGACATACTCTGTTATAAGTAAAAGGCCCGTGTTCAAAATGTTACTTGAGTAAAAGTACAAAAGTATTGGCAATAAAATGTACTTGAAGTACCAAAAGTAAACGTACTAAAATGTTTGAAAATAGCAGATATATAAGCTCACTACGCGTCACGGTGCAACACGTTGTAAGCTTGTAGATTGGCTATTTTTAAATAGCCTAGGCATAAAATAGGGTTGAGTTTATTCAAGAATCAAGAGAGGTTTATTAATTTATTTGTCACTCAATCATATGGTACAAGCAGTGAGATATTGTTGCTGCTGGGCCTGTAAATGATTAGATAATTGCCTGATTACAATTATTTTAGATAATAACAATTATTTTACAGTATTTTATTTTGTATTTTTTAAAGAAGGATATGAACATCTGGTTTGATATTGACAATATTGATCTTTTGGAAGACACCCTGGGTAGGACATCTCTTTTAGCAAAAAGATCCTACGAAATTAGTGAATCTCGCACCGCACTAACAGGGGCAGTCCAGGTTATCCCAGGTGAGGAAAGACCCCAACCAAAAGTCAGAAAATATTCTTCTGGCTGATTTAAAAGTACTTATAAATCAACTCAGATCAAATAAATCAACTTATACATATTTTAAAACCTATAGAACAACTCTAATATTATGAAAATCGGACTTGGCTAACTGGCGTACTGTTCTGGGAGGTCTCAAAATAGATGAACCCCATCAATTTCTCATAGTGTGGACTCTATAGAACCAATCAATTTTAGTACAACAATCCTATGGGAGCTGTTTTTTGGATGCCTCATACCGAACTATGAGGGAATATAGGGCTGAGGGAACATAGGCATGACCCCATGCTTCCCAGTTTGGACTCTCTGTCTAGACAATTGTTACAAGTACATTTCTCCTTGCTTGTTGTTCAAACTCTCACACCAACTCCTCATAATATTGTTTCTTATCCTCCTCTCTCTTCACCTTACCCTGCATCCCTTGTCTACTTTCTTAATCACTTTTACTATCCCATTACCTCTTCATCAACTTCTTCCTCTGTATGCTTTCCTGCACTCCCTTATTCCACCACTGGGTCTGCTTGTCTTCCTTCCTCTGTCCCAAAGACTCCCATGTACTTTCTTAGATGTCTCCCTTACCATTATGTTCCTTCCTCTGTCCCAAAGACACCCAGGTACTATCTTAGATGTCTCCCTTACAACGTGTGCAGTTGTAGCCCAGTCATCTGGCAACACTTCACTGCCACCCAGTGCCTATCTTAACTCCTCCCGAAACTCCACACGACATACTTCCCTTTTCAGCTTCCACCATTTAATCCGTAGCACTACCTTCACTCTCTTCCTCTGCGTGCACTCTAGATGCATCCTACAGATCACCACCAGTGATGCCTTGCTAGCCTTTCCCATGCTATCACCTTGCTCGCTCTGATCTCTTCCAGACTAGCTTTCCTACATAAAGTATAGTCCACCTGTGTGCACCTACCTCCACTCTTATACGTTACCCTGTGTTGTCTATCTCAGATACCTGTCCTGCCCTGTCTTCAGTTAAACCAAGATGTTGCTGCTGTGACCATTGTGGAAAGACATTCACTTCAGTTTCTCATCTGAAAACTCACACCGGAGAGAAGCCTTACTGCTGTGACCAGTGTTGGACAACCTTCACTCAAATGTCATGCCTTGAGACACACAAGAGAATTCACACTGGAGAGAAGCCTTACTTCTGTGACCGGTGTGGGAAAAACTTCACTCAATTGTTTGCTCTTAATACACACAAGATCATTCATACTGGGGAGAAACCTTACTACTGTGACCAATGTGGGTCAAGCTTCAATCAAAGGTCTAACCTTGTGGCACACAAGATAATTCACTCTGGAGTGAAGTAATTTGGTTGTGAAATATGTGGGAAGTGTTTTACTAGTATGGAACATTAAATAACACATTCTGGAAAATGCTTAGACGCAAGGACCATCTGGAGAGAGAAGCCTTTCTGCTGTTACCGGTGTGGGAAAAACTTCACTTCATTTTCTCAACTTGTGGGACACAAGATAATTCACACTGGACAGAAGCCTTACTGTTGTGACCAATGTGGGAAAAACTTCACTCACAATGATGATCTTAAAAGACACAAGAGAATTCACACTGGAGAGAAGCCTTACTGTTGTGACCAGTGTGGGAAACACTTCACTCACACGTAAAAAAAACACAACAGTATTCACACTGGAGTGAAGTCATTTGGTTGTGAAATATGTGGGAAGTGTTTTACTCAGTATGGAACATTAAAAACACATCAGTGCATCCATGTTGGAGAGAGAAGCATTTCTGCTGTGACCCATCCATGACCACCTGGAGAGAGACGCCTGTCTGCTGAGACCCATCCTGGACCATCTCTGTCAAACAGGGGGAACCTGAAGATCACCAGGACCTCAGTAAGTTTAATTATCTCTGTTTCTTTCTCAGGTCCAGGCTGCTAACAGTTCTGCTATCAGACTAGGGATGGGTATCAGTAATGGGAAAATACAATTCAAGGGAGTCTGTTTCACACACCGGATCCTCAGCAATACACCTTCCAAGTGTGAAGTCCATCGTATTAGTGGTTCCCAAATATGAGAATTATAGTCATACAGACAGACAGACAGACAGACAGACAGACAGACAGACAGACAGACAGACAGTCAGACAGACAGACATACTGAGAGATTCCTTGAATGTATAGATAGATGTTTGTTTGTTCAATGAGTTAAAAAGAATAAGCACATACAACCCCCCACTAACATCAAGTTCATTGCCCACTTTGTAAGGTTTACTGAAACTATAAACCATCTCACTGGATTATCTCAATTAATTCTGCCTTATGGCCATTCAGCTGAAGACAAATCTAAAGCATAACTACTCTCAACTGACACTTTAGAATGAAACATGATGAGACACAGTTGAGGCAAGTTTATCGCTGTAGGAACCGCAATTCAGACAGACGCAAGTGTAGCCGGTCTGGGCCTACTTTTCAGCAGACCCTTGCTACGACTCTGCGTTGTGTTGTGCGTGTTGATGGACAAGGAAATTCAGGGGGTTCTCTTTAGCCGAAACTGGTGGCGTATTTACTTCTCTGGACTGCATGAAATAAAGACACATAATGCAGGAGCATTAGAACACATGGACATCTGTAACACACCTTGATCTGTATGTATGCGTCCTGCAAACCCATACACACAAAATACGTTATCCCACAACTTCTTAGCAACTTGTTTCGCTTGTTGGTTTGTGCAGGGAAAGGCATGGGCCAACTTTTGAAGTGATAGGTCAGGACAAGAACATCCACTGAACGCTGCTTGCTATCCGCACTCCAGAAATCCAAACACACTAGTTCCATAGGAGCGGTGGTCCTGATACTCTCAAGCGGAGCTCTGGCAGAAGGATCCGGTGTCTTGGCCAGGATGCACCTCTGGCAGCACTTCACATAGTCCTTCATTTGGTGCTCCATTCTCGGCCAGAAGAAGTGTTGTCTTGTCAGGTAAATCGTTCTTGCCTGCCCTTGATGTCCGGCTAAGTCATGTACTGTACACCACGCAAGGCCTTGTCTACCAGCCTTTGGGGTAAGACAAACTGATGCCTCTTCTGTTTGCTCAAGGGATCCTTTGTGACTCTATAGAGCACTCCATCAATGACCTTAAGTCTCTCCCACTGTTTGATGAGTACCAGAGCACTTGTGTCCAGACCGTCCCTCTCCCGCCTTGAGGGTCTCGACTCAGAAAAGGTATGACTTTAGAGAGTCAGGGTCAAGCTCTTGGCTTTTTCGGAGCTCTTCCAGGGAGAAGGCAGGTAGCAGATCCTGCCCTGGTGGAACAAGGTGTTGAACGGACTGGATCAACTCTGTCGCCCTGGACTCTGCAGCTGCATCCCAGGTCATGAGAATCAAGGACAACTTCTACAATGTTGTTACACAGGGGCGGGGAACAATGGGACTGAGTCACAGCACCTCGTTTTTACCTCTTTGTCCGCTGACACTGGACTTTTAAGCAAAAGACCTTCTGAACTCCATTTTCTCCAACCTCATCAGATTCAGCAAGCGGTTTGCCGTAGGACTCTGTGACAAGTCTACGGCCAACTGTCTTGGCAAACGGGTCCCGACTGAGAGCATCAGCCACTACGTTATTGGTTCCTGCAATGTGCTTCAGACTGAACGTATAAGGAGCGAGCTTTGCAACCCATCGCTGTTTGCAGGCGTCCAGTTTGGGCTTAGTCATTATGTATGTGAGTGGATTATTGTCCGTCCATACTGTGAAGGAATTGCCTTTCAGCCAATGGCTGAATTTGTCACACACTTCAGCGCCAAAAACTCAAGCCGGTGAGCTGGATAATTCTTCTGAGAGCTGCTCAGGGTCTTACTTGCGAAAGCTATGGGACGGGCTTTACTTTCACCAGCTGGTACTTGTGACAACACTGTGCCAAGCCCGTCCAAGGAAGCATCAGTTGACAGAATCAGGGGACATGAGAAATCAGAATATGCAAGGACCACACAGTCCAGCAGACTCTCTTTAAGACTGACAATGTCACACTCTGGAGTCCAGTCATCAGGTTTCAGTTTCCTGAATGTTCCTGCCTTCACATTCACTTTCACTTTCATCCTTCCTCTTCTCTTCTGTCCAGCAGTCAGAGCAAAGAGTGGCTTGGCAATGGAAGAGCAATTAGGGATGAAGTGCTGGTAGAAGAACACCATGCCCAAATAGGATTTGATCCTCCGTACTGAGGGTGTACAGCCGTCATCTTCCGTGAGATCAGACTTAGACATTGTGGATATGACTTCCACCTTTGCGGGATCCACAGCTACTCCGCTGCCATCTATGATATGACCCAGAAACTTGACAGATGATCGCATAAGGCAGCGGTGTCAAACTCGCGGCCCGCGGGCGTTTTGCGGCCCACGGAAAGGTCCATGGCGGCCCAGGAAATACTTTTAAAAATAGTAAATTGATACTACATCTAACAGACATAGATTCGGAGTTTACATTGCCTTGCTCTCCCCCACTCGCTGCTACTTGGCTGCAGCAAGTACCTTTGATGGCCCGCTTTGTCTCTCCCCAGCTGTGGAATGTTGTGGCTGATTGGCTCGTTAAGAGTCCTTTCAACTACTAGTCGAGTAGTAATGGCTATACTCTTTGATCCTCAAACAGGAGTCAGACTCTCTCTCTCTCTCTCTCTCTCTCTCTCTCTCTCTCTCTCTCTCTCTCTCTCTCTCTCTCTCTCTCTCTCTCTCTCTCTCTCTCTCTCTCTCTCTCTCTCTCTCTCTCTCTCTCTCTCTCTCTCTCTCTCTCTCTCTCTCTCTCTCTCTCTGTCTGAAGCAGCAAGTGACTTAGATACTGGTTAAAAATAAATCTATCAAAGCTGCTTCTTTTATTTCTCAGGAGCTTGCCCAGTGAAATCCTCAGTGTTAATTGAACTCGGAGTGGATTTAACATTCTATCTGGGGAAAGCATCTGTGTCATTTTAAGATTTATTTGGCTATTCAAAAATAGCAGATCTACAAGCTCATAGTGCTGCACTGAGTGCTGCACTGTGAGCTTGTAGATCTGCTATTTTTGAAAAATCATGGAAATCTTTACAAATGTCTCCTAAATGCTAACAGTTTTCTGAAACACTTATGTTGCTATAATGTGGTTCTCTAACTTTTTTATGTCTATATTATATATATATATATATATATAATAGGTAGTTAGAAGCATTAATCATATATGTGTTAAAAAATAAATGTATCAAAGCTGCTTCTTTTATTTCTCAGGAGCTTGCCCAGTGAAATCCTCAGTGTTATTTGAACTCAGAGTGTATTTAACATTCTATCTGGGGAAAGCATCTCTGTAATTTTAAGATTTATTTGGCTATTCAAAAATAGCAGATATAAAGTAGATCTGCTATTGTGGATCTGCTTGTACATCTGCTATTTTTGAAAAATCATGGAAATTCGTGGTGTTGATGCATCTTTGACCGTCACTGAGGAGTTTGTGGGGCTGGTGCCTATGACAGACACTACAACAGCAGATGACGTGTTCACCTGCCTGGTCGCTGCACTGGATAGACTTGACGTTGACTGGAGTCGTGCTGTCAGCATCGCAACAGACGGAGCGCCGTCTATGATTGGGAAACGAGGCGGCGTGGCCGTGAAACTAAGAGAAAAACTGCACGCTCTGAATCCAGACCAACAATTCTGGAATTTCCATTGTATTATACACCAGGAGGCATTGTGTAGCAAGAGCCTGAAAATGGACAACGTCATGGAAATAGTCATCAAAACTGTGAATTTTATTAGATCCAGGGGACTCAACCATCGGCAGTTTGACACTCTTTTGTCTGATAATAATATCGGATATGGTCTACCCTACCACACGGAGGTCCGATGGTTGAGCAGAGGAGCCGTTCTGAAACGTTTTTTTCAACTACGTGCAGAAATCAGACAATTCATGATGGACAAAGGGAAACCAGTTGTACAGTTGGATGACCCAGACTGGGTTCGAGATCTTGCATTTTTGGTGGATATAACAGAGCATTTAAACGTGCTTAATGTTACCATGCAAGGCCGCAACAGGCTTGTCACTGAATATGAACGCCTCATTCATGGCTTTCAATTGAAATTAAAAGTGTGGGAGAAGACACTGTCTCAGAAAAACCTAGCGTTTTTCCCCACTTTGCTGTCTGTACATGTCGCTAATGGAAATAACAACAAGTACATGGATAAACTCTCACAGCTGGCAAGTGAGTTTAAGAATCGTTTTCAGATCTTTGCTGAGCTAAAGACAGAATTCTCTGTATTCAGTATGCCGTTTCAGACCGATGCTATGTCAGATGTTGTGCATGAGCTGGGTTCGGATCTCCAGATGGAACTAATTGATATTCAGTGTGATGCCAAATTGAAACATGAATTTGCTCTTGCCTCTCTGGAGAAATTCTATCAAAGCCTGGGACCGAAGTATCCTGCATTTAAAATGCTTGCCTCAAAGATCCTCTGTATGTTTGGCACAACATACCTCTGTGAGCAGTCTTTCTCTGTAATGAACATCAACAAATCCAAACTGCGGTCAGTGTTGACACATGCACATCTAAATTACATTATGAAAGTTAATACTGCTCAGAACCTGGTCCCTGATGTTGACAGGTTAGTTAAAGCAAAGAGGTGTCAGGTGTCTGGAAGCTACAAGTAAAACAAAAAAAGGATGTTGTTTTGACCTGAGCTTTTACTGTTGGATTATTTTTTTCTATTCTAAAATCGCCAAAAAAGGCATTGTCATTATTTTTGATTCACTGATATTTTCAGATTATTATTTTTTTTATCATTGTACAAGTCTCTTCAATAAAAAAAAAAGACTAAACTGAGTTAATTGTCTGAGTTTCATTGCTGAAGGTATGCCTGCATAAAAATAATGTTGTGTACAGTGAAACCTGAGAACAATGGGCACACATTAGCTAACAGAAACTAAAGATGTAAATGTTATTGGCCGTTCTCATGAGAACATTACCATAACCACACACATTACCTCACACATTACCAGGTATTGAATTGAATCGTTCTATTTCAAATGGATGGGCTCCTTACAAATTGCATTGTTTGATTTTAATGTACGTAATTAAAGTAGCTAATCTTCATAAAACATTTTTTTAAATGATATGTAGTTATAGCAGTGACTGAGATGTAGTGGAGTAGAAGTAAAAGTTCTGGAAATTGGAAATACTCTAATAAAGTAAAAATACTTCAAATCTTTACTTAGGTACAGTACTTGAGTAAATGTAATTAGTTACTTTACACCACTGTTCTATAAATGTAATTATTTAACAACCCACACAAATTACCAGGTATTGTTTAACTTCAAATTGAATTATTCTACTTAAAATGGTTTATAATAATAATTATAATTATTATAATTATTATTATTGTTACAAATTGCATTGTTTGTTTTCTGAGACAAGTTCAGACAACAGATTGAAAAACAATGCTGTATAACTGAATGCGTGAGCGCGCATGTGTGTCCGCAACTGGTTCCTGCCCACCTCAAGTCACAATTTGACCAATCTTGCCCGGACACCAAATTGAGTTTGACACCCCTGGCATAAGGTGACACTTCTTAGGACTCAACTTGAGATTGTGGTCTTGCAGGCGCTGGAAGATGACCTCCAGTCTCTGTAGGGCCTCCTCTTCAGTTGATGCGAAAACAAGCAAGTCATCCAAATAATATAATAGGCTGCTGAAGTTCATGTCCCCAAATATACTCAGCTTCATGTGCATAAATGAGGCAGGACTATTGCATAGTCCCTGCGGCATCCTGTTATACTCATGCAAGCCTAGCGGCGTGGTGAAGGCTGTGTATTTGTTGTCCTCTTCAGCCATGGGGACGTTGTAGAGGCCGGACGTTAAGTCCATTGTGCTGAAGTAGGTGTTCCCTCCCAAGGCAGCCAAGCAGTCTGACTGATGTGGAAGGGGATGGGCGTCCTTGAGTGTTCTCGCATTCAACCACCGGAAATCGGTGCAGATCCTCAAGTTTCCGTCCTTCTTCTATACCATCACCAGCGGTGAGGCATACTCACTCACAGATTTCCGAATTATCCCTTGCTCTTCCATGTCTGTCAATACTTGACGTAGTTTCTGGTACTGAGCAGGGGGTACTCACCGGTAAGGAAGGCGAAATGGGCGATCATCGGTAAGTCGAATGCGGTGGACAAAGCCCTTCGCCTCTCCGCAGTCCATTTCATGCTTGGAGAAGACATTGTTGTAACACTCGAGCAGTTGGACTAACTTCTCCTTTCCTGTGTGGCTAGTATGACCATCCGCAGTGCAAGTCAGAGCCAGTCTGAACTGAGCTGTCCTTAAAAGTTTAAATCATAACATGACATAGAGAATGGATCTTCAGACAAACAATTGTGAGTGCAAACGTAGGCTTATTCCCTCTCTCTCTCTCGCTCGCTCGCTTTGAGAGACGGGGAGAGAGAGAAACAGTGAATGTAGGTTTTCATAGACCTGGTCGCTGGTTTCACTCACAGTCAGAATCTGGCAACCTTGAAGGCAGCGTTGATCAAACCTTTACCCCTCTTTCTCCCCCCTCTTCTCACCCTGGGCAAGACCTGGGCTGTTGGTTGTCTAGGCAGAAGTTTTTGTTTTTTGGCGGAAGTGCTGGGGAGAACGGAAGTTGCGTCACACTGTGCAGGTCTGTTTACCTCCCCTAGAGAAACAAACCAAAATAATCGTAACTCGCTCTTCAGAAAATGGATTTTGAGATTCCCTCTTTTAAACCACTACAACGGCTTTGTCTCAAGAATGTACCGGGACCGGGACGTTCTAGCTTGTTTACTTACCGACAGGTTTTGGTAAAAGTTTGGTTTTCCAAACATGGCCTACGGCATGCAGGATTCTGTCGAATGTTTCCAGGTTTTCTAAATGGCCTGAATAGCCAATTGTTTTAGTGGTTTGTCTGCCACTGTCTATTAGCGAGGATCAGATACGGTCCCTCGATAGTATAGGGATATCAGCAGCATGTGCTGGAGAAAGCACAGAAGTGGACTACCAAATTAAACAGGGTAAATATCATTTGTTTTCGGATCGCCGGAGACGCTCGTGGGGAATAAAAGCTGGAGAAAAGTGCTTCAAACCCCAATATTCCAGCAGCGGTTGGTTGGAATTGCTGTAGATGAAGTACACACAGTGATCCAATGGTAAGTAAAATTATCAGATTTTTGAAAAATACAATGTTGCAAATTATTTAGTATTATATTTTTCTTTTATTATTTTTGTTATTTCTGTTATTAATATTTCAGATAAAACCGTGATGTGTAGCATGTGTTTTAGTCTCATACTTGACATGCAAATTAGATTACTGGTATGTACATCTTTCTTAACTTAATTAAGAACAAATAGTAGGATGTTCTGATTGACCAGATCACAGAATGTCACATTCATTATCACACATTCTATGATAACTTTTTTGTATGGTCTATTTTTGTCTATTCCCTATTTGCTTGGTTGCACTATGGATTTGACACCCTTTATAATCAGTCATGTCAACTATATTGGCTAATTATTAGCAGTAATCTTGACTATTGTGTCTATTGTGACTATTGCATGTCTACTATGTATAATCAGGTATTTCAATTATGTTGTAGTGTTTTTTATACTGCAATCATGTTATTTGTAAATTCTATATATTCATATTTTGTTTTCAAATCATGTTCTATTAATGTTGTTATACATAGGTAGAGGCCTCATATACGCCCTTTGGGCGTCTTGCCTCTTCCTGGCACTTTTTTTAAAAAATATTTTGTGTACTGTTTTTTTGTATTGTTTTTACATGTTTGCGCTAAATAAATCAAATCAAGGCCTAATATTTCTCTTTTCAAACAGGGGTGAGGGAGGAAAACGTTCTGCTCCATTCCGGAAGTGGTGTGGCCTGGTTGGGGAACTTCGCTCCATCATTCCAAAGTCTGTGCCAGAACTTGCAGTGACTGCTACAGCATCAAAGGAGACCAGACATCATCAAACACATACTGTAGGACTGATTAACTGTGTAGAGATTGTTCAGTCTCCAGATTGAGCCAATATCCGGTTGGCATCAAAGAAGGTGGATTCATATCCAGTCAAGACGTTCGCATGGCTGTGCAAAGAACTGGAGCTGAAGGGATCCAGCACAGAGAAGGTCTTAATATATTGCAACAGCATTTCTGACTGCTCTCTGCTGTACGAAGATGTGTTCAAACAGACACTTGGGAGTAAGTTCCGTCACCCAGAGGGTGCAGAAGACATTTCAGGCAATAGACTGGTAGACATGTTCCACTCAGAGACGGCAGAGGATGTAAAGGCAGACATTTGTAACTCCTTGAAAGTCCCCTCATCAACTCTAAGAGTGGTTCTCGCCACTTCTGCCTTAGGTATGGGTAGGTGCACCCCCCCATTCTGCCTTAGGTATGGGTGGGTGCACCCCCCCATTCCGACCCCCCCCCCACCCCCCCCATCTACACCCCCCCACTCCGAATGTTTTTTTTCGGAGTGGGGGGGTGTAGGAGTGGGGTGGTTTTGAAAACTTGGAGTAGACCCTGCCATTCCGAAAAATAGATATAAATTAATATTAAAGTCTTCTGGCGCATTTACAGGACTTAATATGGTGATTAACTATGGGCCACCAAGGGACACCGAGGCTTACATGCAGGCCTTACATGCAGGCCAGAATCCTGCCGTCAGGCAAAATTGACGCATCTCTTTGATGGAGAGAAAAGCAATGTAATTTCCTCTAGTCATTCAAGCTGTGGCTTCTGTGCTTCCTCATGTGAATACAATCCCACGTGTGATGGACAACCCAGCCAGATTGAAAAGTTTGCAGGAGAGAAGCTAGATAGCAGACAAGCGAAGGCGTGTGTGTGCAAGGTTATGAAGTTCATGAGAGGATCATGTGTTTGTGTGGGAAGTAGGCCAGGAGTTGTGCCCTTCGAGTTTCAGCCAGTCAATGTTTATCTCATTCCGCTGGTGTCCTTGCGATAAGCACAGCAAATTCTGGAGCTGTGGAGACATTGTTGGGGGGGGCACAGGGGCGTGGAGGGGGGCACGATGGGGGCCTCTCTCGGCCCCCAGAGGAATGTTGGGGAGGGGGGGGTCCAAAATTAATCCGTTAATCCATATTTGATCCGTATATAGAGCGAGGCAAATACAATGTAATGAAGCTCCAGGCGAGGTAGAGAGGGAGAGATGGAGAGAAAAAAAATAAGACCGCCCTCGCTGAGTGCAAGCAGAAAAAAAAACGTTCTTGGTGAAATCTTTCAAGAACTATCGGTAGATGAGTACAGGGATGATACTTGCAGGGAAGAGTTTGACCTCAGTGTTGAAACCTTAAACATTTAGGATAAGACAGACTGTGATTCCCAGCTGTGTCTCGGAAGGTGGACAAACTAGGGAAGGAGAAAGGTTGCGAGATGATCCAGAAATGGCAACAAAGTGTTGTGAATCACCTCTACTGGTCGACCCATCTGTCTCCGTCTGGTGAGGTGACCGTGGCAAAGTGGACATCACTGTTGAACCACATCCAGAAATCTGGTAGGTTTACATATTTGTTCATGATGTGTACATTGACTGCTAATTTATATGGAATATCATATGGCAGAGAACAACTTCTCTGTATACAGTGGCCTATATGATATCTTTTTTTATTCCTTTGCTTTCAAGGAACAAAAGCATCAGTCAAACTGAGGGACATCATCCAGGACAAACGTCTACCAAAGGATGTGGCTAGGCTGAGCCCTCTCCACCAGACATCGGAGATTGAGGGATTTCATTCCCTCATTCTGCGATTTGCCCCCTAAAATGTAGTGTTTGCATTCAGAGGGATGCTGTGCAGGTCATTATATTGACTGCTATGATGAAGTAGTGCAAACACTTACTGTGGTACAATATAAAATGTTTGAACCTTTTTTTTGCTTCCTTCCAGGCTGTACCTTGCAGCCATGCACCAAAACGAAAATAAAAAACGAGAGCTACTCCAAAAGAACGGCGCACCTAACTGTCAAATCTGGTGCCCTAAATATAAGAAGGGGAAATATTTTCTAAGACCAACAAAGAAGAAGCCAACGTTTAGTAAGTCTGTTCAAATATGTATTTATTGTACCATTTTCAGAGGGAATAGGTACTGTACATGTAAAATGGAACATGGAATGTGTAAAGTGTAAATAAGTAAACAGGTGTATATGTTTGCAGATTATGTCCAAAACCTGATGGATGTCCTTTTCGATGAGGTGCTGAAAGACCCAAGACCATTTACTACCAAGCTGCTTGAGCTGCCCATCCCACCCCCCCTGAATGCCACATATGCCCGGCCAGACAAGGACACTATTGCCTCAACAGGAGTGCTGTCAAGGTTCAGCCGAGGTAGGGTCTGAATCCCGCGTACACTCCCTCGTCATCTGGGTATGCAGCCCGGACCCGGCGGATCACACATGAAGGGACGACCTTACGATTTCCCACTCCCAAATACCCATGTATCCAGCTGGTGAAGCTGCGGTACGCCAAATACCTGCAGCGCCTGGGGAAAACAGTTGCCTGTTAGATAGTAAACCACTTTTATATATTCATTTATGATGACCCTCTGCATGGGCACTAGGTGTCCGTTGGCTTTTTCTTTTTTTTCCTCACTGCTGTTGCTATGACACCTACTTCCCCCATAGGCATCAATAAAAAAATAAAATTTAGTTCATTGAAGTCATAAAAAAAAAAGTCCCAAGATATTTTGAAAACAGAAAATAGCTGTTTTTCTTGCTGGCCTTGTCTAGCTCTACAAGCTCACAGCGTGTGGCATTGCGCTATTTTCGAATAGCCAATGTATAGGTTTCATCTTACACTGATTTTGATGCTGAACACATTTTGCTGTGGACCCTCTGGAACCCTCTCAAGGACCCCTGGGGGTCCCCAGACCCCAGTTTGACAACCACTGCTCTAAAGCATTTTTATAAACAACTGGGAAGGGCCATGGGCAGTCCTTTCACGAGGAGGAGGAGGGACTAGGACAGGTGGGTGGTCTTGTAGTAGGAGGCGGAGGGACCGGTTCAGGTAGGAGGTGCTAAGGTGAAAACCAGGTATACTTAATGAACTGGAGGCGTGTCCACATAAAAACATAATTTTAACACTTTCTGTTTTTTAAAGAATCTTCCTCCTAGTATAATCATAATACCTGATGATCATGTTTTAGGGGAGGATAAATCACGGCACCTCATCTTTAAAACAAAATGTAATACACTACTTAGCTTATGAGCTTAGATAGTTATATCCATCAGAGCAATCTGCATGTCTGACTTGTCTATTGTTCCTTGTGAAAGCTACTGTTCCATGTGAAAACTTTCCGCCCAGTGCTGAGGGGCAGTACAGAAAGTAGGAATGAGAATAAAGTGATGGAGGCATAACACTGTTATCTGCACTGTTCAAAGAGATGACTGTCTATGGGGATGTGGGTTAAGGGTGTATTGAACATCAACATCCTTGGTCAGAGACTGAGGCCTTGTCTAAAATGATGCTGTTACTCGATGTCAGGTGGCATCTTGGTACTTTAGACAAACAAATGGTTGAATTCGTTCTCCTGATATGCAACAAAAATGTTGAATGCCCTACCAAAAGCCGTGAAGGAGTGAAAACCCTTCTCTCCGTCAAAACCACCCTAAAAGTATATCTGTCTGTCATGTAATGTCACTATGAATTGAGTACAACTGAACTGAACGTTAACCCATTCAAAATAACTTCTGGTGACTAGTTGGTTAACACTAACAGCCACCTGTGTTGTGAACAGTGGTAGATAATGTGATGATGTCTCCATCTAGTGGTACATCTCAGTTTTTACAACCAGAAGAAAACTGTGTGTGTGTGTGTGTGTGTGTGTGTGTGTGTGTGTGTGTGTGTGTGTGTGTGTGTGTGTGTGTGTGTGTGTGTGTGTGCGCGCGCGCGAGCATGTGCATGTGTGCGTGCGTGCGTGCGTGCGTGCGTGCGTGCGTGCGTGTTTGTGGCTGCGTGCGTGTCCTTTTAAAAGCCAGAGCCAGACAAAGTGTTGTACAGTTTATGACAGTTTCAGATCACTCTAAACTCAGACACATGATACACTATATTACTCTCTGCTAATCATTGTCATATTCATAAGTTTTGTCTGAGTTAATGTCCCTCTCTTCATTTTGGAAGTCTGTTTTTGTCATTGTGTCTAAGGTCACCACTGTCCCCATTGCACCCTCCTATGAAATATGAAATATATCTGTCTGTCCTGTTGAGTTGGTATTGATCTTGACCTACTGTACCATCTGACCTTTGTGTCTTTACACCATGACATTTCTTTAACCATAACTTCATTAATATTTACTATTATTTTGTATGTCTTTCTTTTTATTTCTCCAACTGTGAAGCTGGACAAAATGCAGTGCATGCACGAAATGCATCTCTTCTGTTGGGTATTTTGTCTGTTTTATAACCCTGGAACCCTGGTCTCCCTCATGGAAAGCCAACATCTTAACCACTAGCCCAGGGGTTTTCAACTGATTATGAATGTCAGGTTTTATGCTATTTTATACAGTTTTAGAATTATATTTCACCTATTAATACATCGGGGTGATATATAGTTTATTTATAGGTGGATGGGTCTCCCTAGTGGTTGTTAGGGGTTATTATATTTTTATATTTATTATGTATCTATTTTATAAGTTTACAATTTATTCTTATGGTTATGGGACGGGAGAGTATTTTGTATATTATAAAGAGATTTAGAGGTGATTTGTTGATAAGTAATATGTTCATGTTTCGGCAGGGCTTTTCAGGTTTTCATATTTAATATAAGGCTCTGGAAGTAAGTCAGCAGTTCTTTAGGCGCAGGCGCGTATGTTGCGCCCCTCAGTTCGTTGTTGCTGTATAGAAGACCGGACGGTTTGTTGGTAAGATGCTAAGCTATATGTGTGTGAACAAGGCCGTAATTGTATCACATTTGACTTGCAATTAGCTTGCGCTATTGCACTCTTCTCTTTAATAAATAATTCGAATCAAACTCACAACAATAAAATATAAATACACAATAAAGTGCTGGGTGCGTAATTATTGTGAGTCCAATCTGAATTTGGTTGTTTGTCGACTACGCCACTTTTGTTATAGAGGGAAAGTCCCCTTTTGAATACACTTTACTTCTTTCACAGGCTTCACAGGTTCGAGTTACTGGTAAGTTCAATACTTTGGTTTTGAGAATACACACTTAGAAATCCCTTGAGGAACTGGACACGGATACAATGGATCAAAGGTAAGTAAATCATTTATTAGCCCTAAACAGGTGGCATCTGCGCCATAAAAACAATCAAAATAAACAACTATACTAATAAAACCTATCTAAACACAAAACAACAATCTACACAACAACTATAAAATGAATTGTAAAGTTGTGCAAAATGTGCAGGCTGGGTCACCAGGGGTTCTATGCAACAACTACTTCAACAGTAAAGTGCGGTGCCAATAAAGTGCTTTTGGATACTCAACACGGGTTTGGTTCAGGGGAAACTCTGCATGTCCATATATGGGGGTAAGGGAAGAGGATTTTAGGCCAGTCGTCTTTGTCTTCTTTTCTTCTTCTCTCCGCCTGAAAGTAATGGAAACTTGGACCAGTTTACTGTGCATTTACACCATACAGCATCGCTTTCAGTCAGTGGTTGTACAAGGATAAAAACGTTGCGTTGTTCGAATACTCACTCGCCAGCCAGGTTTTGACACCTGGCGCTGAGTTAGTTGCGCCTGCAACGTTTATCGCCACTTTTCCGTCTCAGCGCTCCTTTTATGGTCTGGTCTCACTCGTCTCATATGGTCATCTCTTTTATGGTCTAGTCTCGCTCTCTTCCTCCCCTTCGGTTCGATTGCTTCCTCACTCCTTTTCCTCGTAGGTAGGCACACCTCGGCTTCCAAACTGCCAGGTGGCTGGTGTGTCTACGCTCACGTATTCGTTCACTGCTCCGTGTCTCTGTACCCAACCTCTCCTGCTGCTGTCCTTCTCCCTAGTGTCACTCTGCTCTCTCTTGGGCTCTGCGTCTCCCTTCAACTGTCCCGCCTCCTCTCTTGTACCTGGGAAACCACACCTCCTCTCCTGTCATTCGCCCGTGGTGACGTGCTGTCTCGGGACATTGGCCATGACCGTGGCCTTGGGCGTGACCACGTGACTGCCGCTCGGCCAGTGAATGTCTCTCAATGAATGAGCCGGGGGAAAACGATTGTAAAAATATAATACAGTGCAAAATATAATGACACACAATTAATAAGATGGTGGGGTTAAATGAGGAAAACAGTTATACATTAGCCACCAATAAAACAATTACAACATTTTTAAGAACCCCTCATTTCACCCTCGTCACATGTGTATAAAAGTGTTATGTGTGATGTACAGTAGAGTACTGTTATTATGTTTATTTACTTGGGTTGTGCAGTTGTTAATGTGTTCTGTTATTGATGTTGTGTTTCTTTGTGTTTCTGTGGTTTACAGTAAAATAACCTGCCATTCCTGCCATTGCTACCATTGCTGCTACAGCTGCTAGCTAGCTAACCCAAGCCATATGCTTACGCCACGTGTGTGGAGTACACGGGCTGGTCATAGTTTATATTGTACACAGTTTAGAGAGAAGTTTGTTTGTATGTGTATGAGTGTGTTTATAATAAATAAATGACAAAAAGACAATTTGTTATTGATTGGGTTTATTGCATTGTAGTATGGTTGAGTGGTTTTCACTGATACTCTGGCATAAACAGTTCCCTGTGTGGATGGGTTTATACTGAGTTAATGTAGTTAATTTAGTATATCCGTACAATGAACCAGGGACCACCACCCTAACTGAAAATAAACCTGGGACGTACCACTGTTGTGCTGGGAGGGGGGATATGGGCGTGGTGTGGGGAAAGAAGCATGACATTAAATAATTACTGTTAAGGGCTTAATTTCATTTGTTAATTCGAGGTGAATTAAATCAAGCCCTTAAAGGAGGAGTTCACCCAAAAAATGGCTTATTTTCTATCAATTGCACACCCTATGAAGCCTTGAATCCATGGATTATTTTTTGTTTTTGTCGCATTCCTAAGCTAATAATTTGATTCCCGTCTCCTACCGGCTAATGTATCCGGTAGGAGACACAAAGTAGATTATTTGTGTCTCCTACCGGAAATACACACGGTCATCAAATTATTGTCTTAGGAATGCCACAAAAACAAAAATGAATCCATGAAATCAAGGCTTCATGGGGTGTGTAATTGATAGAAAATAAGTATTTTTTTGGGTGAACTC
Organism: Gymnoscopelus microlampas; assembly: GCF_963454915.1. NCBI lineage: Eukaryota > Metazoa > Chordata > Actinopteri > Myctophiformes > Myctophidae > Gymnoscopelus > Gymnoscopelus microlampas. The sequence continues at coordinate 3,514,752 of NC_139950.1, read as the reverse complement.
CTCCTTTAACAGTCATTATTTAAAATATTGAGAGCCACTGATCTATTCCTTTCCCATGGTTGCCCTTATTCTGTTGTCTTAAAGGTAGGGTAAGTGATTTTCTTTGGCTGAAATAAATGTTAAATAGCTCTATGACTATATTCTGATAGTAACAGGAGTCTCCATGTCTCTCCAGCTCTTTATCAAACAGGAAATGCATCGGGATACCAATTGTATCCAATCAGGATAGAGAACTCAGTCAGGATACAGATTAAACAAGTGAAATTGGAAGTGGTGACACAAATAAATGAGCTGACAAAATTGGAACTGGATCACTATCAAAATGAAGCTAATAAATGGGTCACCTCTCCTGATTGGCTGAAATGTTGTCACCTACCTGAAAATGTATTTCCTGATTATTAAAGAGCTGGATAGATAGGGAAACTCCTGTTACTGAACAAACACTCTAGAGCAATGAATACTATCAGAATATAGAGCTTTAACCTTTTAACATAAAGCTTTTTGTTTTTACCAAAACATATCACTTACCCTACCCTTCAACCTTCCATATTAAACTCATGTTAACTGATTCATTGAAACTTATGTATTAGCGAGCAGACACATGCCATTGATGATGGGCACATGTCCTAATAATGGTGACTCAACCAGGCATTCAGGTACCGTTTCCCTTGAGATTCTAACTCACTTTTCCGTGGAAGTTATTGACGTCCGATTTCCAGTAACTGACAACATTCATCATACATCATCACCAGGTCATGTACTGCACTGTTACTGCACAAGTCGTCGATACAATAAAATACAATACAAATCTTCACTTTCCTACATTACTAAATGCATGGTCGGGGACCACATGCAATACCTACACAGAAAACCCATGCACTTGCCTATAGGGAAATTAATTCCCCCTTAAACGGGAGAGATATTAGGCTTTTGGTCATCAGGCTGAGGCTCTGAGACACTACTGGTACATAATAGATTGTATACACACTCTCATCACTTAAGAGGAAACACAAAGAGACAGAAATGAATGCTCAAGTATTTTATTTATTGATTGGGATTTGATTGTTGAATATTATATAGAAAATATACATAATATATAATATAATAATATATATAATAGAAATCATCAGAACATTTTTAAAAATGTTGACAAAATAAATACTGATTTTGTTAAGTATTAATATGAATCACAGAAATCACATCTCAAAAAAATGAAGTCTTATATTGGGACTCCTGGCATCATTGAAGGTTTTTTGGTTCAGCCCGCCACATTTTTCCCTGAAGATCCGGGGGACAAAAAAAGGATAACAAAGGAAAAGGTTATTAATCCCAGTGAGATAAATATACTTCGTCCGGAACTTATTTTAATTTAAATATAACATATTTTTCAACCCAAAACTAGTACATCTGCAGTAATTGGAGCTGGTCTCCCTACACTTCCATTGAGACATTTCAACATTGGTGTCGGTTGGGTACTGGATGAAGCTCATAAAACTCCCCAGGCCAAGCAGATACTGCCTCTAAAAGGCCCCTTTTCCACCCAGGTTGAATCGGTTCCGTTCTTCTTTCCCGCCTACGTTTGAACCAATTCAGAGTGTTTGCACTGACAATGAATTGGTTGAAAACCCTAACAATTGGTTCAGAAATGGAACCAAAGAATTCTTCTTGCCCTGAACTGGGAACCAAAGTGGGCGTGTCACTATTCTACAGGTTGGAAGATGCAGATGCGATTTAAACAATGGCAAAAGCAAGCGAAAAATCATCATTAAAAAAAAAAGAAAAGAAAAGGAAAACTGTAACTTCCAATTCATCAAACCAGTGTCAACTGGGTGCTCTCTAACTCTCTGCCGTCTCCAATTAGAATGGTTCTTCTTAAAACTGGTGGAAACGTGGGTCGGTTGGCAGCCGGTTCCGTGACAGCACCACGGTTCCAAGAACCAAAGTTCTTTTGGTGGAAAAGGGGCCGATCTGTGATCTGTAGACCTTTGGTCTCTAACTCTGTAGTCCCAGTTCCCCGAAAGTGGCATACCCATTTCCTGTTCCGTGTCATTTTGCCATTTGTTTGATTAGCTTGGCAGCAGATTTGAACCAGAAACACTGAAGGAGCCAATAAATTAAAGCTATATGGGAAAATGAAACCGGAACAGGAAATGTGTACTATGCAACTTTCGGGAACCTGGGACTACAGTTATGTACAGATTCTATTGTGAGGCCCTAATGGAACATAAAAGTTCATAATCACAGCTTTTTAATACTCACAGGTGATTGGTCCGATGGTGAGAGGCTGGTTCATGGCACTGGAAACTGAACGGGCCTTCCTCCCCGAGCAAACCTGCAAAAGATGTAGCAATGGAAGTGAGCTGAGTGAACACCAGCACTTCAAAGCAATCTGCAGTAACATTCATGAAGGGAGGTAGTGAGAGACTTACAGGAGAGCAGGTGGAGGTCGTCTGGTCACACAGGTGGAGCCTGCAGTGAAGGAAGACGCCTCGTTTGGAGACCTGGAGCTGAGCAGAGAAACGAGCCTGGAGGGACGAGCCGTTCTCATCCACCGTCACCTGACCACGATTGCTAGCACACCTGGAAGAAAGATGTTTTCATGATGCTGGTCAGTATGACATAGGCTCTATGCACAGCAGCCATATTATCACTTCCTTCACAGGTGTTACCAGTGATACTAATGAAGGCTCTGTTCCATTTAGTGTAGCACAGTAGTTCTCAGATTTTTGAATTTCAGATTTCCACGACATCCATAACTCTGAGATTGTACAAATGGAACCAAATGGACCCGTAAGGGTCCATTTGGTTCCATTTGTACACTCTCAGAGTTACACACCCGTAAAGGGCCATTTGGGAGTGTTTCCAGTGAGCCAACATGCACAATATCAGCACCCTGACTCGTCTGACCAGAATGGAACAGAGCCTTCATTAGTATCATTGGTAACACCTGTGAATGTCATACAATATGGCTGCTGTGCATAGGGCCTATTCTGTTCAGTTTTGTTTTTGGCATAAACCAACTGCTGAGGATCAAGACGTACCTGTTCTGGACGAAGAAGTGTCGCCTGGAGTCATTATGGTTGGATGAGGGAGTGGAATAGCAGTTGTCCAGAACGACCGCAAAGCGCTCAGTCTCGGTCTGCTCTACAGACACTCCTACATGCAGGGCAGAACCCAGTGGCAGGGTGACCGGGCCTGCTGGGTAAGGCTCTGTGTAGTTGGAGTCGTGGAACAAGGACATGGAGGCTCTGGCGTGTGGACCCTGACCTGAAAGGGCACTTTGAACCCTGGAACTAAAAACAATATGACATTTGACTATTTTGTAGTATTAGAACAAATCATTTCATTTCAGGATATCACTTGAAAAACAAAGCAGTGTAGTGTAATAACCTAACCAGCCGCTGCACCTTACGCTGTAGCCTACAACACCAGGTCATGTCACACTCATTTTAGGTCACGGGCCAGACTGGGCAAAATGTGCCCAATCCGGGTGTTAACTACCTATTACTATTGTTTTCTTAACAGGTAAGTAGTAAGGTAACAAACCTTTACATTAAACCGTCTATAAATTACGTTACTTACCGACCGACTGGTCCGATGGCCACCGCCGCTGGCACCTCTAGGCTGGTCTCTGTGTCCAGAGGATAGACACAGGAGAAGGGAAAACTCATTGGAAGACTTGATGAGGTGTTATTTGCTGGGTAGACAACTAAAGTGTTGGAGTAGATGGCATGAGTGCTGTTGGTCTGAAAGACAAGAGGTTAAATGGACAACCTGAGTAATCTTCTCACCAGTAATCTTCTCACAAAAATGTAGTTAATTAGTATTAATAGAATGCATTTCATATAATAAATTCCCGTGGATTAATAAAACACACAGTGATCGGAATCTGTCTCTGTCTGGCCAACAGTAGCCATCTGAACAGAACTCTAATCAGCAATACTGTAAAAAGAAGTCATGCAACATGAGAAGACATGGAGAGAAATTGAGAATAAAATTGAATTGAATTGAATTATTTTCCACAGTCACGTGAGATTAGACACAAATTAGCAGACAAATCCTCACAGTCAGTGTGTTTCCACAGGTGTCAGCCTGACGGGCCACTTGGTACCATACTATCCCATCACGCTTTGTGAAATCTGTGCAGCTGCGGTCGACCAGGTGACCGGAGAATCCATCCATCCCATGGGTCACCAGGCTAGACAGTTGCAGGCCAACTTGGATTTCACTCAGGCCACATTCAAGATCTGAAAAGAGGAAAGATTTACTCTTAATATAGAAAATGACTCAGCCTTCTAGAAATACCATGATATTACAGAGACATTATGGGCCCTATCTTGTGCGCCACCTTACCCCTTATCCCTAAACTTTTTTGTAATTTTTTTTACTATTTTGTAAAACCTTTTAAATTGTTCAAATGGCCGAACTACAAACTCACAATGTAGATCGGCTAGTTGAACTATTTTAAAGTAGTAAAATACGGCTATTAAGTTTAGGGATGATAATAACATAAGGGAAGTTTAGGGATAATAATAAGGGATATAATAACATTGACAATGCTACAATATATTGACAGTACTACTACAAGACACCTCAGAGAGGAAAATGGAATATGCTACCAGTCCTAGTTCGAAAGGCATCACATATCACATTACACATTATGTGCAGAACTGAGATAGGGCCTGTTTTTTTCCAGAAGTCCTATACTTGCAACTTGGGTACTGTGTTCCGCGGTCCTGATGGTAAAAGGTGGTATTTGCTGTATAGTGGGTGCGTCCTATCAGTAATATCTTTCCCCTTCCTATAAGTACCCGGGTCTCATACATTGATGTCATACTCTCAAGTTGTACCCCAGCTATCTTGCGGATGATTTTATGGGGTTTGTTTTTATTAAACTAAAGAGAATCATGTAAAGATGGTAACACATATTTATTTGTGGTTAGGGACCTTGAAGAGCTACCGGAAGTTTTCAATTAATATAGTTATAGTTACCATTTGAGCTAGCTTCACCTCCTGGATCGTCCCACGAAAACCACCATGACCATCCATCACCACTAAACCAGTTATCAAACCAACGTCGAACCCGTCGGGGCGCGATGGGACCCGAGGGGTTCGGGTCGGGTCGGTCTTCATTCGTCACAGATTGCTCAGGCTCATGTAGGGTTTCGGCTGTATTCATATTACAAAAAGAGAAAGAAAGAAACATTTATTTTCAAATTAAAGTTAGTGTAAGTGATATGTTTTGGTTAAAACAAAGGTTTGTTGCGTGTGAAAAGTTTAACACTCTGAAAGTAACAGTCTGTTCAGTAACGGCGGTGTCCCTGCCCCTCCAGTTCTTTAGTCAACAGAAAGTACATTTTCAGAGTGGGTTGCCAGTTTCACCCAGTCAGGAGAGAGTAGCCTACCAGTTTCATCAACTTCAATGTTATAGTGTTCCAATTCCAATTCTGTCTACTCATTATTTTTGTTTCATCACCTCCAATTTTACTTGTTTATCCTGCAACTGGCATGAACGGATCATCTGTTTCCATCTGCTTCTGTTCTCTGCATCTTCCTCGGTCACTTCAACCACCTGCATGTCATTAGCCTCATAGCATAATTGCCTAACTCATATTTTTAAGGTTTTCAGGAGAGACTAAACAAAAAAAAACACTTTCTGACAGAAAGTTTAAAAAAAAAACTAATTTTGCCTAAGTCATGTTTATCTGCCTGTATTTATATCCAGTGGTGGAAAGTAACTAAGTACATGTACTCAAGTACAGTACTTAATTACAATTTTGAGTTACTTTTACTTTACTGGGGTATTTCCAATTTTCAATACTTTACTTCTACTCGACTACATCTCAGAGGCAAATATTGTACAACAATACTTAGCCCTATATACATTTCGGCCATTTGAAAAAAGACGATCTACAAGCTCAGTGCTTGTAGATCTGCTATTTTCATAATGAGTACTTTCTACTTTAAGTACATTTTGATACCAATACTGTTGTACTTTTACTCAAGTAAATTTTGAATTCCAGACTTTTACTAGTATTTCTACATTGCAGTATTGCTACTTTTACTTAAGTACAAAATGCGAGTACTTTTTCCACCACTGTTTCAATCTGCCTAACTCTACTCTCCTAAAACTGCTGATTCATCCTGCATTACTGCCCATGCCCTCAGCCTATCAGAATGCGTGTTACATTCAAACAAATGTCTGCCTAAGTCAAAAAGTTGACTTGAAATGACTCATTTTCAATGAGTCATTTTGTAATGTAACAAGCATTCTGAGGACATAGACAATCAGGCACACAATGAGTGTTAGGAGAGTAAAGCTGGCAAACATGTCAATTTGACCAAAAAGTGAGTCAGACAATTATGCTATGAGGCCAACAGTCAGGCAATTATGCTATGAGGCTAACAGTCAGGCAATTATGCTATGAGGCTAGCAGTCAGGCAATTATGCTATGAGGCTAACAGTCAGGCAATTACGCTATGAGGCTAACAATGTCCTTCGTCACTGAATTAACCAAACCATCTCAACCTCGCGCCTCTCTTGTTTTATCCCCAAACCTTCTAACCTGGGCCGATCCTCTAATGCAGAGGCTCCCAAACAATGGGTCGGGACCCATGTGTGGGTCACGGACCCATTTTTATGGGTCGCCGCTCAAGTAAATATCCCTTTTTTTTTACTTCTTATTTAAAGAAATAAAAAACAATGTCAAAAGATTTTCAATTCCTTTTTTCTTTTTCCCCCCAATTATTCATGAAAAAAAATCCATAACAAAATCCATTAAAATTGTTTTTTGAAGTACTGAAAATAGCCGATCTACAAGCTCACAACGCATCGCATCACGACGCGTTATGAGCTTGTAGATCGGCTATTTTCACTAGTCTGGGTCCCGGCAGGACTTTATCTTCTGGGTCACGACCCAAAAGGTTTGGGAGCCACTAGTCATTTCTGATCCTGTGAATCCTAGTTCTCTGTACTGATTGGATACAATATGTATCTTAACCTGAAAATATGTCTTCTGTTTACTAAAGAGCCGGAGAGACAGGGAGACCGCTGTTACTGAACAAGCATTCTATAGCAATGACTACTATCAGAATATAGAGGCATTTAGCCCTTGCTTTAACAAAAGAAAATCACTCACTGCACCTTTAATTAATTGATTTGAAAAGTTAAAGGTAAAACTAATGTTAACTAACTAATGTTAACACAAATGTTAACATTAAAAACTTTAAAGTTATAAAACATTGTCATTCTTTTCAAAACAAACCTCCCTGCCTTTGAAGTTGTTTGGCTAGTGGTGCTGTGTGTGTGTGTGTGTGTGTGTGTGTGTGCGTGCGTGCGTGCGTGCGTGCGTGCGTGCAGCAATAATGGGGGCCAAGCATTGTACGAAAAAGTGCCCTTTGCCAAATTTAATTAAAACGTAAATTAAAATGGAGGGCCCCCTGAACCCTCCATTAGTGACACATATTATTGTTTTAATAAAAAAAAACTTTTTTAAAGACTTTGCACCATGGTAGAGGGTAATGCATGCCATACAGCAAATCTTACTCCAGGTGGCCCAAGGGCGAGGTACAGTAATTGATTGAAAATACATTACAAATACAGACCAAGTCAGAGAGAGAAGGATGAGCCTGGCAGGGCACTCGGAACTAGTGGCAAACAAACTGACACTGTGGGAGCCAACCAAGGGCAAAGCCAGGAAAGGCAAGAAGTGCACCACCTACGTAGATGCACTGCGGCACGACAGCTTAGACCCTGATGTTAGATAGGAGAGTGTGGAGGGCAGCGATTCAGGAGTCCAGAGTTGGAGTTGGCTAGACTGCACTCTCACATCGCATCGCACAGTAACTTTGAACAGGCATGTGGCATTCTTTGTTTGACCTACATTACATTACAGTCATTTAGCAGACGCTTTTATCCAAAGCGACTTACAATAAGTGTATTCAACACCATATAGGTAGGGAACGAAAACTACTAATCACCAGAAGTCTTAAGTGCATTTTCTGCAAAAACAAGCAACCAAGAGTATACCTTGAGTGACGAGGCAATCAGTCGCCCCGAGGTGGCAGACCGAAGTGGTCGGGCAGGCACCTACAGCATGAAACTAGCTTACACATATGCCTTTCCTCATGCTGAGAAAATGTACCTCAAGGATCTATAAGTTATGCCTCCTACAGTGGGTGACCATTGACTTTGTCGTTTTTTTTCATTCTTCTCATGCGTTTCATGCAGGGCATGTATGATTTCCACTCTGTGCCACTAGGGGCAGCAGCGGTCTACTGCCTACAGCTGCCTACAGCCCACAGCAGACAGCAAGAATATATTTGTTACTAGTATACTGTTGTATATCCTCTCCAAACTGTACATACATTACTTTACACTTTTGTATTATGTTTTGACACTTGCTTTGGAAAATGTAAACGTATGTTTTATCATGCCAATAGCTCATTTGAATAGCAAAATTGTTTGTTTTGGGGTTTTTAGGCACTGTTTTTCCTAGAAAGACAGAGAAAGATCCTGTCTGTTGCTTACAGTACAAGATGTGACATTTATATTAAGCAAAATATTAAGCAAATAAAGTTAGATAGCATGATGCTGAGCTTAACATTAGTTTAATTTTAACGTCTTAATTGATAAAACGAGACGGGAAAATAAACGTATTTTTTTCTCTTGCCAATAGCTCATTTGAATTGACAAATTGTATTTCTGTGGTGGTGGTTCAGTGGCACTATATATATATATATATATTTAATATATACTGGGGTCATACGTTCTGTGCTTTCTGTGTGTGCACTTATGCCGTGTGTCTCTTTCTTTGAGCGGGGGGGGGTCTATCACGGCAGGCTATTTGTTCAGATGCAATTTCAGCGTGGCTATTAAATAGGCAAAAAAATCTGATCTACAAGCCCACAAAGAGTCGCGATGCAACTCTATTTTCTAACATTTTAGTCTATTTTTGGGAGAGAGAGAGAGAGAGAGAGAGAGAGAGAGAGAGAGAGAGAGAGAGAGAGAGAGAGAGAGAGAGAAATTAATATAATATAGGCCTACTATATATACTTTACTCGTAACAGAGTAGGCTACTTCTACATTGCAGTATTGATATTTTTACTTAAGTAAACTGCAAACCAAAAAACTCTTCAACGACATGTGCTCCTTGTCCAGTCTATTCATCGCTAAACCGGTTATGTTAATTATCTCTCTCTCTCTATATACAAAGACAAAGTCTCTTTTATCCAGATGCGCTCTCTCTCTCTGTCTCTCTGTACAAAGACAAGGTCTCTCTCTCTGAGAGAGAGAGAGAGAGAGAGAGAGAGAGAGAGAGAGAGAGAGAGAGAGAGAGAGATGCATCAAAGTAGGGGTTCTCAATCTTTTTCAGGCCATGACCCCCCAAAATAACCATATTGGGGACCCCCATTTTGCGTGTGCGGCTTTCATCATCAATTTAAAAATAAAGATGATCGGATCATCTGTGAAGCATTTTCATATACGCTGCTGTCTCGTTAAAACCAGCTGCGGGTGAATATTATCCAACACATCACCACGGTTAACGCTACGTTCATGTTTACTGCATTACATTTGTAACAACAGCATAATATTGGGTTGTGCAGGTGAGATTTCGAAACATCTTCAGTGAATGCTTTTAGGGACTATGCCTAGGCCTACATAGAATGTGGAGGGGGAAGGGTACCAGCTGCACTTGTACCCCTTATTAACTGTAATATGCTCATTCCATGCAGCTCGGCAGAATGCGTGTGCGGCTTTAGTTTGATGAACATTGAACCTCATAATAACATCACTCCGTTCGCGACTGCATGTCGGCTCTGATGTTTATTAGACAGCATGGACCTCCGCTCAGGTCCTGGAATCCAGAGCCTTATTGTCAAGACTTGGCTGCGAGCACATCGCACGGCAGAAAGCACAAAAACCAAAGTGGCACAGCCTGTCATGTCAGATAACCCCGACCCACTTTGGCAGTTTTTATAAGACAGGGGTTATTGGCGTCTTTTTGGTTTGTTTTATTTTATTTCCTCGTTTATACTTATTTCCTCCTCAATATTGTTTAAGAATTAATGTGCTATCCATGACATGCTGTCACCAGTTTACCAGTTCACTGTCTGTTATTTAATGATGATCGAATATTGGCTAAATGTTTACAATTTCTTCTGTCCAAACAATGAAAAGCACTAAGAAAAGGCAAGTGAGTCTCTCTTTAATTAAGCATGATGAGCCATGTGATTTCCACAAAACAATTGAATATCATTGAATATAATTGCACCCTTGTCATACTACTATGTTATTAGCTTTCAGTAGGCCACCACAGGCACAGACAGTGCGTTTTAGCGCAGCGCGGCCTGGCGCAGCGCGGCCTGGCGCAGCGCGGCGGAGTGGTTGCGTGCGGGGGGTCGGGGGGCTTTCGTGGGAGGGGGGGACGGGTGGATCAGAGCTTAACCCTAAAACCGAAATAAAGTAACAAAAAAAAAACTCCAATCCGCTCAAGAACCTTGCTCCCCCACTTCCAAAATTAGCACTAGCCTACAACACTGGCCCAGTCTCTTGCCAAACCGGTTATGTTAATGACATGCAGCCTATTCCAAATAAGCCAAGTGAGGAACTCTGCTATCAGGTTCCCCCTCCCCCCTACAGTACCTCTGTAGGCCTATCTCTTCTATCAAAGTATTTGTTCAGATACAAATTCAGAGCGGCCAATTTTGATATTTTTAATGCGCCTACATGAAGTTAGAGGGATGGGCAGAAATGGTGTAGGCCAGTGGTTTTCAACCTTATTCCCATCAAGGACCCCCAAATTGACACATATTAGCCCAGGGACCCCCATTTGAAAAGATATGCCAGGGACTCAACCATTTAGATTTCTTGGGCGTCCCAATCTACACTGTATCATCATCATCAGTGTTCATTTAACTCTGAGAGTGTACAAATGGAACCAAATGGACCCTGACGGGTCCATTTGATTCCATTTGTACATTAAGAGTTACAGACACATAAGGGTCAATTTGGTTGCTAACTATTAATTTGGCTGGGGACCCCCTGGAACCCCCTCAAGGACCACTGGTGGTCCCCGGACCACTGGTTGAAAACCTCTGGTGTAGGCTATTTTCAACTGTTAATGGGTTTTTCTTTCTTCACAAATGAATTCTACTTTGTTGTACAACAGTGTCCCATAAAAATAGCGAAAATAGCCGATCTACAAGCTCACAAAGTGTTGCATCATGATTTGAATTCCGACTGAAAACGCCACCCTTGCGTCTCCGTGTGTACAACCAAATACGCATCTTTCCTGCACCGATGACGCTTGGGGCTTTTACAGCGCTGCTCCTACACTACCACCGTCAGCAACAAGTGGACATGGAGTAAATGTACTTAGTTACTTTCCGCTTAGTTACTTTCACGTGCATATAAATGAGCCACGCGGTCTTATAAGAATGAAAACAAACGCCTCGTTGTTGGCCATGGATCACATGACGGTCGTCTGTTACGGTCATGAACTCAAAATGTTACTTGAGTTCAATCAAAGTAAAAGTACAAAAGTATTGGCAAATAAATGTTTGAAAATAGCTGATCTACAAGCTCTCAATGCGTTGTGAGCTTGTAGATCGGCCATTTTCAAATAGACTATGTGAAATAGGGCAAATAATGTATGTTTTATAATGTAATGATTTATATCTGCAAAGTAACTATAACTAAAGCGTTCAAATAATGGTAGTGGAGTAAAAGTACAATATTTTCCTCTGAGATGTAGTGGAGTAGAAGTAAAAGTAAAAATAGCAGGTCAGTATGTTTATAGCGTGGGATTCGAACCCGGGTCGTAAAATCGCCGGCCATCAGTTTTAACCGCTACACTAACTGCACTGTTTCATTTACAGAGGGAAGAGGTAGAATCCTACTATACAGAAATTGATGCGAAAAAAAAACAACATATAAGACGTCTGTCTGTCCACGGACTTTTGAGACAGACAGACAGACAGACAGACAGACAGACAGAAACCAATGTGTGTCTGAACATTTCTAAAATGACAGAGATGCGTTCCTGACTGCCCGACGCTGAACAGAAAACCCAATTTAAACGCTCTAAGCACACGTAATTATTGCTAGTTATTATTATTATTATTAATAATAATATAAGACATCTATCTGTCTGTCTGTCTGTCTGTCTGTCTGTCTGTCTGTCTGGCTGTCTGTCTGTCTGTCTGTCTGTCTGTCTGTCTGGCTGTCTGTCTGTCTGTCTGTCTGTCTGTCTGTCTGTCACAAAAAAAGTGACTCCAAAGCGGCACCTTGTGGTAGTATTTGGAACTTAAATTTACTGCAAAGCGGGTGAGGCAAATGAGTGAAGTGATTCTCTTATGAAAAGCGACAAAGTCAATGGTCACCCACTGTATATTTCCGTCATTTTTAATAGTTTTTCGTTTGTAAATTGTCTAATGATACCTCAGGTCCTTAACATCAGGAGTGTGACAAATATCTAAACAATCTGAAAATATGTCGGCAAATACTTTACATCAAACCACGTCTTGTGGTTACAAGACCCCATAATGTTAAGCATCACATAATTTATATCCTAATTTAAGGACATTAAGAGGCAGTTTACCTGGGCTGGCAGTAACAGTCTGAATGAACAGGACCAACAGAACAGCAGATACCATGGTGCACATCCTGGAGATTAGACACAAACCTGTGAAAACAACAACAAAAAGGCATTTAGACAGACTACAGCAATGTGTAGAAAATGTAAACTGGATGAATGCAACTTTCATTCAACATTCAGATATGCCCACATCCAAGAGAATCACAAATGATTTACGGATACAAAAAGGTGCAGAACCGCCTAAACACATCAATCCCATCGGATCAACGCAATTGTCTCTCTTACCTGAAGTAGGATGTGTTTGAGTATCTACCCCCTGCAAGTGAGAGTTTATATACCTACAACATCCCTGTGTCATCCTGTAACTGATCCAAGAATATGTCTTTGCTATGTGCCAATGTGCCAATCACTCCACAATGTGCAATGTGATCCATAATTACTTCTGGGGGGCCCCCCTGTTAACAGGAAATGGCTAGGGTTTCGTGCAATGTGCCATCCATAATTACTTCTGGGGGGGGCCCTGTTAACTGGAAATGGCTAGGTTTCCTTGTTATCGTTTGATTAAATGTTACATGCAGTTGGTCAATAAGCTCTATTCACAGCAGCCATATTATGGAGCCATTCACAGGTGTTACCAATGATACTAATGAAGGCTCTGTTCCATTCTGGTCAAACAGAGTCTGGGGGCTGATATTGTGCATGTTGGCCCACTGGAAACACTCTGCTACACCAGTGGGTCTACAGCCCCTTACAGGTGTGTACACTCTCAGAGTTATGGGGGTCGTGGAAACCACTGTGCTACACTAAATGGAACAGAGCCTTCATTAGTATCGTTGGTAACACCTGTGAAGGAAGTGATAATATGGCTGCTTATAGCCTATCATGTGCTCCAGACATATGAGTGATGTGCATGTCTTGCTACGTGTGTCTTAGTGAAGCCATTCATCATTAGCACTGGGTGAAAAAGGTGATATACCTGGATACGTGGGCAAGGCATACACCCACCAAACATAAATGATTGGTGGGAGTATTTCAATGAATGCGGGAGAGGACTGTTTACCTTAAAATGCCTTTAAGATACCTGGATATGCGTCTCTCTTTTCTCTGCTAGGGAATCTCCCTTACATATGTAAATTAGAGGTTTGTTCAAACAATGGGAGGTGTGGGGTTCAGAGTGGGGGGGGGCTGAGAGAGAGAGAGAGAGAGAGAGAGAGAGAGAGAGAGAGAGAGAGAGAGAGAGAGAGAGAGAGAGAGAGAGAGAGAGAGAGAGAGAGAGAGACAGACAAAGTTGCATTGTGACATTCAAGGAAACGCTAATACAAATATTTAAAAAAAAATGTGTTCTTAGGTCTTGCATAGGTGAGCAGTGTTAGTTTACAGAAAGGACATACGAATAAAGCATGACACACACACACACACACACACACACACACACACACACACACACACACACACACACACACACACACACACACACACACACACACACACACACACACAGAGAGATCAGAGTGCAGTCTTGGGGCAAATATTGTACTTTTACTCCACTACAATTATTTGAAAACTTTAGCTACTAGTTACTTTGCAGATATAAATGATTACATTATAAAACATACATTAACCACTTTAGCCTTATTTTATACCTAGGCTATTTGAAAATAGCCGATCTACAAGCTCACAACGCGTCGCGTTGTGAGCTTGTAGATCGGCTATTTTCAAACATTTTAGTACTTAAACACATTTTGATACCAATACTTTTGTACTTTTACCAAGTACGTTTAAGGGTCATTAAATGGTTAAAATTATATCACAAACAAGGCTTACTTTATGTGTGTTTTCGTGTGTATTTTGGGGGGTAGAGATTTACATGCAGGCACAACATTTGCATGAAAGGTGTTGATGGGTTCAGTGGCCCTATTGTCTCAGGTCTCTCAGACAATAGGAGCTCCACCTCTATCACCATATTAACCACTTTAGCCCTACTTTATACATAGGCTATTTGAAAATAGCCAATCTACAAGCTTGTAGATCTGCCATTTTCAAACATTTTAATACTTTCACTTTTGGTACTTTAAGTATATTTTGATGCCAATACTTTTTTTTTTACTTTTACTCAAGTAACATTTTGAACACAGGCCTTTTACTTGTTTTATTATTTTTATATTTTGTCTGTATTTTTATATTGTGGTATTGCTACTTTTATTTAAGTAAAATATCTGAGTACTTCTGCCATCACTGCCAAAAATACAGGTTACCACCAGTCATGTGGTTAATAAACTATTTAGTTTGTTTTCTAGTCTAGGCCCAGTAGTGCTCAAATATATTCAGCCCTCCAGCAGGAAGAAGTTCACAAGATCATCTCCAGGACCTTGTACCAAACGCTGTGTTCTCCAGGACCCAATGCTTGACGACAAAGAGCTTGAGGACTATGTTTTTAGTGCGAACATTTTAACTCAAATCTTTGCTTCTGGGGTCCCTGGAACAAAATATTTCTTTATTTTCTGTATTTCTTCCTGTGGATTATACCAGGGACACATGACTTGGATTTAGCTCTTCCTTGGACCCACCACCGTGGATTACATGAGTAGCCTACAAGTGACTTTGTTTTCCTTTTCCCGCTATTTTTCTTTGCTCTTCCTCATGGCACTACTTGCTGACTATATGTCAGTCTATGTGGATTATGCGGTCGACACACACTGACATTTTGCACCGTAATCCTGTGTATAACGCACTGACTTTTGACTTTTTTTTCCCAAGCACCTTAACTAACGTCCATAAGTATATCATGCACAGTATACATTGCTGCTATGTTCATGCACATATCTTATCTCAGGTACTAGTGTGAGTACATAGACACACATTTAACCCACTTTTTTTAATTAAACCTGTGATGTGACAATAAACCTGATTCTGATTCAGAATATTTGAATATATATATTTTTAGAGTGAACATTTTTAACTCAAATCTTTGCTTCTGGGGTCCCTGGAACAAAATACTTTTCTTTGAAACAGTTTACCTTATCTTTTTGCTCCTGTTCCATTGTTTTGTATACATTTATTTTTCTTGATCAATAAACATAATTACATGAGTTCTGCCTATGTGTTTTTCTATATTGTTTGTGTGTGTGGATATACATATATATATATATATATATATATATATATATATATATATATATATATATATATATATATATATATATATATATATATATATAAATTAGTGCAGGTAGTGGGGGGGGGACTATAAACCACCCCTCCCACTGGGGGTGGGGGGGGGGGGGGGGGGGCTATAAACCACCCTTCCCACTGAGGGGGGGGGGGGGGGGGGGGTATAAACTAGGGGGTTTATACAAGAATTAGCATGCAGAATGTGGGGTGGGTGGGTGGGGTTATAAGCCACAGCTTCCAATCAAATGTAGTTTTCTGCACATGCTCAGAAGTGGTTGGGGTGGAAGGGTGAGAGGGGTGGGAGGGGTGGGTGTGTGAGGTCCTTGCTGGCCAGACACCACAGGGGGTAAATGCAAATGAAGGTCTCAGAAATGGTACATACACCTGAATATGTGGGAGGTATGTGGGAGGTGGTACATTAATGAATGAGGGCAGCATACACACACATACTCCCTTAAGTATCAGGGGTATGCCTGAGGGATACCCTCCCAAAATCATTGCTTTTCACCCAGTGTAGACAGCTGCCATGTGGCTCAGGAGGTAGAGAAGCGGTTTGGGAACTGGAAGGTTCTCGGTTTGATTCCCAGCTCCTCTATGGCTTTGTGGTGAAGCATCTTTGACCAAGACACTGGAGGGATGTCTTGTGTGAAAATCTGGGTTGCGCATAAAGTCGGAACACAACTGTGTTCACAACTGTTTTCCGCTCCGTTCAAAGAGATGACTGTCCATGGGGACGTGGGTTAAGAGTGTACTGAACTTGGGGCGCCCGCTGGCCTAGTGCTCCAGGCGCCTACCACATATGCTGGTAATAGGCTCTATGCACAGCAGCCATATTATAACTTCCTTCACAGGTGTTACCAATGACACTAATGAAGGCTCTGTTCCATTTAGTGTAGCACAGTGGTTTCCACGACCCCCATAACTCTGAGAGTGTGCAAATGGAACCAAATGGACCCTTACGGGTCCATTTAGTTCCATTTGTACACTCTCAGAGTTACACACCCATAAGGGGCCATTTGGAAGCCCATGAGGACCCCACCAGTGGGTCTAAAGTAGGACTCCAACTTTAGACCCACTGGTGTAACAAGAGTGTTTCCAGAGAGCGAACATGCACACAATATCAGCAACCCTGACCCTGTTTGACCAGAATGGAACAGAGCCTTCATTAGTATCATTGGTAACACCTGTGAATGTCTTCATAATATGGCTGCTGTGAATAGAGCCTATCCGGCTTGACATCGTGTCGCGGGTTTGACTCCCGATCCCGACGACCTTTGCTGTGTGTCACCCCCCCCATCTCTCTCCCCATTTCCTGTCAGTGTATTGAACTTTGTATTTGTATGTATTGAAATCAGTCCTTGCTCAGAAACTGAGGCTGGGCTGAATGCCTTGTCTAAACTGATGCCGTTACTCAAGGTCAGGTGGCTTCCTGGTACTTAGACCAAGCATCTCCAAAACTTGTTTTCCAAAGGTCGGCCTCCTGGTGGCGCTCCAAAAGGCAGATGTGAAAAATGCTGGGCAAAGGTTTTTCCTTGGCCTCTAGTGTGGAATAATCTATGATTATGAAAGATAATTGTGGATTATTATTAATGATATAGTAATGTACTTTATTTCAACTGTCCTGTTGGAGTAATTTAATGTCCCTTCAAGTTGAGTCTAGCAAGCCCACTGTAGACCCCCTGCTAAGCAAGCAGCGGGGGTAGGTGTGAGACAAGGTAAAATGGTGGATAAGGGACAAAGGCTTTGTGTGATAAGAAGCAGTACAGTACCAAGAGCAATGCCTTGTGGGTAACCAGAACTTCCTGTTGCTTTCTGCCCTAAAGGCGGACCTTATGTGTGAAGTTGATATAATAGGCTGCCTGAGCACAGGACCTCAGATTCGATTGAGCTGTGCTAGGGTATGGGACCTAGTACAGTTTACTAACAACTTGGCGAGAGAATGGATGGACTAAAGTAAGTGAGAATTAACTATGTAACGATTATAACTCTGATGTGTTCATAATGGGATGAGGATTCACGTCATTTAATATTGTTGTTCTCTGTGTTTTGTTTTCTTACAGGTTTAATAACCTAACCGGTCTGTCTAAGTGATGTAACTAACGTCTGTTTATACCATAGCCTGACGCTGACTTAATGAACCAGCGCCAGGTCTATCTGTAACTGACCATGTAACTTATGTATTCGATTTATGTATTATGTGTGATTTAGTGAATAAATATCTAAAAGACAACTGATTTGAGTGATTAGCTTAGAACACCAACCTCTCTCGACCCCCTCTTTCATTGGGCTTTAGCAACCGTAGCCACTGCTCAAGGCAGGAAGTACGTGATTTGCTACAAAAGTGAACAGTTATTAAACTTTAGAGTCTCTTATATAAGAGACATCTATCAGTTTTAAGTTTAATTACAAGTAATAAAACTACTGGTGTCCCCGGAGGGGACAACCTAGAGTTCTAAGCAGATTAAACTGTGCTGGCCTTTAATAAGGCCTTCAGAGTTGCTTATTACTAAAGTAATAAAACTACTGGTGTCCCCGGAGGGGACAACCTAGAGTTTTAAGCAGATTAACCGTGTTATACAGAGGGTATAACACAGTATTAAACTGTGCTGGCCTTTAATAAGGCCTTCAGAGTTGTGTATTACTAAAGTAATAAACCTTGTGTTATACAGAGGCATACCACAGTACTAGTTTGTCTGAGAGGGACAACTAGTTGTGAGTATTTGATTACACAGTCATTTATCAGAGTTTAAATGTTCATAGTAATTAATCGCTAGTGTGCCACCTAGTTTTAAGGATTGATTACACAGTCATTTAATAGAGTTTAAATGTTCACAGTAATTGATCGCTAGTGTGCCAACTAGTTGCAAGGATTGATTACATAGTCGTTTAACAGAGTTTAAATGTTCACAGTAATTAAATTAAACCACTAGTGTGTCTAAAAGGGACAACTAGTGTTGAATGAATCACTTGAACAGTTATAACCGTATTAGGCCCTTGAAGCGGATCGTATACCTACACCGTCTCTTTAAGATGAGTAGTTAGTTGTAACAAAGTAATACTAGTTGGCCTGGTCATGGGACAGGCTCACAGAACTAACGCTGGCTTAATGAACCAGTGCTAGTAGTGTGTGAACTAACACAGCAACAACCGAGAGGAGTCATCTGAACCACGGAGGCGAAGAGGATACACGGAGCAGCTTGCGGCCTACAAAAGAGGACCGAGGCATTGAGACCGTATACAGGCCTACCGGGAAGAGACTCACTATCAGGTTGCTATGAAACAAAGCCCCACAGTTTGTGAAGACCGTGGAGAACAAAGACTTTAGAGTGAAACGCTGCGAGCTACCTATTCTATTGTCTGAGCTAAGATAGGAGCTAGGAGGTTTAGCAGCAAGCTAACCACAGGGTTTGTAGCTATAGGCTACCGTTAAAGGTGTTTAGCGTTAAACCAGGGGTGGGTTCAGCAGTATGCTATCTGTCCTGAGAGCTACCTTTACCGTCACTAGTTTACAGCAAGCTAAGTAGCTCTATTGTCTAGCATAAAGTGCTAGCTGCTAGCTAACTGCCACTGTTGACTGAGAGGTGGTTGCTGCCGGGAGGCATGCTGCCCCTGACCTAAGGGGTGGGGGAGTAAAATTAGCATTGTCTTTGTTCACTTACAAGACAGTGCTAAGCTAACCGCCAAATTCTAACACGCCTTGAGAGGAGGAGTAGTTAGGTTTGGTTAATAATCTAATCGTAGCAATGAGATGCTTGCCTTAAGATTAGACAACATTAAAATAGTATTCATGGTTTAACTAGGCTTTATGGGAGACCAGACACTGCAATGTAGCTAAAAATTAGACTAAAAGACAGTGATTATGAGGTGATCTTATAATTGGGAGTTAAAGGCCATTGTTTACTGATAAGGGGTGGGGGAGGTTTTCTACCTCTAGTGTAATACCATGGTTAACCAGACTTTATGATAGACTAAAACTGTGAGCAACTAGATGGTTAGTTACGATAGCAGTGGATTAAGTCATCATTGTGGGTTAAATGCTATTATTTACTTAAATCCTGCCAGTATTAATTAACAAAATAACTAAATGTGAATAGACCATTAACAGGCTTTGTTAGTGAGGGTTTATAAAAGGACTGTATATGGGGGACTGGTTCTATGGGTTTCTGCTTCATTCGCCCCCGGGGCGTCGATCAGGACACAATTGACAAGGAGATTTGATGGTAGGTTTATGACCGCTTTACTGTTGTTGTAGGCACAGGTGATACAGGCATGGGATGGATAATGAAGGATGGTACAGGCACTGAGTGCGACTTATTGAATATGGTTCTGCAATAAACACACAGATAACAATAATGAATACAAAACCCACACATAGGCCTCCAATATATCACAGTCATATTATATATGATACTATCCTAAAATAGTATATAGTATGCATTTACAGACGGTGCACAGTTATGAGATATGCATAATACCACTGATCTACAGTAGTGAATTGACTACACCATACACCTCTAACAATACACCTTCCATGAGCTCTGGACTGGACTGCGCTAAAGTGGCTTGGCTAAAGGGGCTTGATTGGGCCAACCGCAGCTGCGGGACGTTGCGCTAATGACTGCGCTCGTCAGATTCACACAACCAAACATTTCCCAGACCTAACGCGCTGCAAAGCGCCTAAACATATAAACGTGCACCCAGACCCAAATACACTCTTGCATTACATGTTATATAAACGTAAAGGAAAGTTAAGCACACAATGTGGGGCATCAACATGAAAGAATGATACAATCAATAGCTGTCACTCAAACCAGCACAGGAGCCCAAATAAACGTGCAAAACCGTCAGTCACTCAGATAATCATGGTAGATGACACTGCAGACATTATTGAACTAAATAATGAACTTACTATAATCAATGACGCATATAGGCACTGCAGTGCTGCACAACTGTAGTATGTTTGCAGTGAGGTGAACGTGGATTTCACCTCTCTGCTACACGCTGCTGAATGAATGAAAACGCCCCAGAATGCATCGCGCACTTAAGGTGGGCAGGTGCATATTACTCTTAAGGTGGAACCAAAGGGATAAATAATAGTCAACTTATAATACTGCTTGGAGCCTTTCTAACAGCCGCCCCCGAATGTACCGGGTACATTCGCTCCACAGAAAGGCGATAGTCTCCAATGTATTACGAGGGGGTGGCAGTGACGGCAGTGCTGTCCTCCTGCTTGCCGGTCCGGACAGCTGGCAGGGGGACCAGCCTGGCTACTGGTCTGGTGTAGTTACTTGGTGACATGGCCGATGGGCCACAGAGTCTGTGGAAGCTGAGGGTCCATCAGCATCACGACAGAGCCCTCTGTGAGGTCGGCTGGTGTAGAGTGCCACTTCTGGCGAGTCTGCCGGCTGGGCAGATAGTTACGGAGGAAACTGTACCAGAAGCTATCTGGCGGAACTTGGGGGTGCCTCCAGCGACGTCGGTTCAGTAGCTCGGTCTCTGGATACACGATCTGGGGTACGGATCCATCCGGCCGCCCCGTCAACAAGACATTGGGTGTCACGGGATCGAGGTCGGTGGGGCAGGACGAGACGTACCTCAGCGGCTTAGAATGGTGCAGATGACTGTCGAAGTCTTGAGTGATGAGTCGGCCAGGATCCCACACGATAAGATGCACTGCCATCTGTTCGAGGTCTTCGGCACGACGGAGTCTGCCGCCGACACGAATGAGCCTCTCCTCTTCATCCATCTCAGGTAACATGGTGAGCAGTCTGCTGCTGGATGAGACAGGCTTGCCTGCCTTTAGGAGCCGCAGCCTGTCTGGGAAGCTCTCACGCTGGACTTGCTTGAGTATGAGGACCTCTGCATTGCGGTAATCTTCAGCAGTACAGCTGGTGTTCTGATTTGCCGCCCCGTGCAGCATCTGCGCTGTAGCTTCTAGCAGCTCGTTACAGGTGTCACACTGCTTTGCCTCTGTGCCTAGCAAGCTGGGTGTGGTCGAGGTGACACCACAGAAGGTAGACTTCTGCAGCTCAGAAGCGTCGTCGTCGTGCTCGACATTGGGCTTGACAGTCCACCCATCTGGGGGTTGAAGGAGGAACGGAGGCCCTTGGCTCCGACTGTTGGGCTTCACAAGGTCTTGCAGGGTCTTGTCCCTTGTGATATCGTCAGTGGGGTTCCTTGCTGACTCTACAGATCGCCAGGCATGTGGGCTGGTTAGTCGCTGTATTTCTGCCACTCTGGTGGTGACGAAGAGCTTGAAGCGGCAGGACTCAGACTGCAGCCACGTCAGCACCATTGTGGAGTCTGTCCACGGGATGGTCTGACTGATCCTCAGCATGAGCTCATGCTCTGTGAGCTTAGCCAGTTGGGCTCCAGTGACAGCTCTACACAGCTCGAATCTGGGTGGGGAGAGGAGTCGCTTGGGTGCAACTCTGGACTGGGGCAGGGGGAAGGGCAGAAGGACTTGGCCTCGACTGTCCTCATGATTTAGCTTGGTGACGGAGCCTGCATCCCCCAGCTTCTGGATCTCTGTGCTGTAGGCTTTGGCACGCTCTGGATCTTCAGCCAGTTGTCGTTCTGTGCTCCACAGATTCGGCATGATGGCTTCTTTGGGGGCATGAAGGAGAGGCATGTCTCCCTTGTGCGGAAGGGGCGTGTCATAACGCAGGACCCCTGCTACCTCCATGTGGAGGGTCTTCTCTTCCAGCAGGGCTACCGCTGCGTGGTCTTGACTTTGTGCAAACTCACGTGGGTCCCGGTGGCTTAAGTTGGATACGGTCGGGCGTGGGCCCCTGTAGGTCTGTTCTGCTGTGGCTGCTGTGTCACGGCGCAGTGGAACAGGAATCTGCTGGCCCCGTCCCTGCATCCATGAGGCTTGTGTCATGGAGACTGGAAGGTGCTCAGGCTGTCGGAGTGTATAGGTTGCTGCATAGGACAGGGCTCTTGGAGGTAGAGATTGTGCATACACCGGCTGGTGGTGGTTTAGAGGCTGCTGAGGGGCATAAGCGGCTGCGTAGGGCGTAGCTTTGATGGGTAGAGGCTGGGCCGCAGGCTGGTAATGGTACGGGAGCTGCTGCGGCGTCGACACTGCCATGTAGTGTGTAGGCCTCAGGGGTGGAGGCTGAACGGCAGACTGGAAGTGGTGTAGAGGCTGCTGAGGTGGATAGCCTGCTGTGTAGGTCGAAGCTCTGTGTAGTGGAGGCTGTGAGGTAGGATCCTCCTGATGGCGCCGAGGCGCGGTGAAGGATGAAGCCATGTGGGGAGGATAGGGATCTCTGCTTAGCTGCCGGGGTTGGTGGTGCGGTGGTTGACTGCCGCCCTTCACCGGTGACTGTTTGCAGCAGCTGGCTGACATGGCTTGGCTCTTCATCAGCTGTAGTTCCACCATCAGCTGATCTACTCTGTCCTCGATCGGTTGAGCTGACGGCTCTTCGAGGTCCGCTATGTCTGGCCATGGCGGGGGGTCTGACCAGTCCTCTTCGTCCTCCATGCGGACAGGATGGGGGTCACAGTGGCTGACGGAGTGTGGCGTAGCATGCTGAGGGCTGACTACTGTGTTGGTTAGCCTCCTCATCTCAGCTTGAACTTCATGAGTGAGTCTAGCCACATCACCGTGCATGACCTGCTGCGTCTGCTGTAGCATGATGTGCTCTTCCTGTACGTTCCTGATGTCATCTCTCAAGGTGCGTTGCTGGGGTGCATGATGGAGTGAAGGTGGTTCTCTAATTTCCTCCCTAGGCTCACTCTCTGGATATCGTAGGTGGGCTAGCTGGGTTTCCGGACTGTACCTCTGCCGCTCCCGGTAGTACAGGTCCGCCTCTTGTAGGACAGCATCCCGCCTGTGGTGATCGATGTAGGGAGTGGGGGTGGAGTAGAGGGGGGTCATCTTGGCCGCTCCCTCCTCGTGAGATGGCCACTCTTCCTCGTGCCCATGCCTGTTTCGCTGCCTGTGCCACATTAAGTAGATAACTTGGTAGTTATTGGAGTGGCTTGGTGGGCGTGTCTGACGCCATGCTTGGTGGTCTTCAAACTCCATATTGTCCAGGGGTAAATGAAACGTCCGGCTCGAAGGACCAAATGTTAGTGAGGGTTTATAAAAGGACTGTATATGGGGGACTGGTTCTATGGGTTTCTGCTTCATTCGCCCCCGGGGCGTCGATCAGGACACAATTGACAAGGAGATTTGATGGTAGGTTTATGACCGCTTTACTGTTGTTGTAGGCACAGGTGATACAGGCATGGGATGGATAATGAAGGATGGTACAGGCACTGAGTGCGACTTATTGAATATGGTTCTGCAATAAACACACAGATAACAATAATGAATACAAAACCCACACATAGGCCTCCAATATATCACAGTCATATTATATATGATACTATCCTAAAATAGTATATAGTATGCATTTACAGACGGTGCACAGTTATGAGATATGCATAATACCACTGATCTACAGTAGTGAATTGACTACACCATACACCTCTAACAATACACCTTCCATGAGCTCTGGACTGGACTGCGCTAAAGTGGCTTGGCTAAAGGGGCTTGATTGGGCCAACCGCAGCTGCGGGACGTTGCGCTAATGACTGCGCTCGTCAGATTCACACAACCAAACATTTCCCAGACCTAACGCGCTGCAAAGCGCCTAAACATATAAACGTGCACCCAGACCCAAATACACTCTTGCATTACATGTTATATAAACGTAAAGGAAAGTTAAGCACACAATGTGGGGCATCAACATGAAAGAATGATACAATCAATAGCTGTCACTCAAACCAGCACAGGAGCCCAAATAAACGTGCAAAACCGTCAGTCACTCAGATAATCATGGTAGATGACACTGCAGACATTATTGAACTAAATAATGAACTTACTATAATCAATGACGCATATAGGCACTGCAGTGCTGCACAACTGTAGTATGTTTGCAGTGAGGTGAACGTGGATTTCACCTCTCTGCTACACGCTGCTGAATGAATGAAAACGCCCCAGAATGCATCGCGCACTTAAGGTGGGCAGGTGCATATTACTCTTAAGGTGGAACCAAAGGGATAAATAATAGTCAACTTATAATACTGCTTGGAGCCTTTCTAACAGGCTTCTTGCATAGAATGCTACAGGGTGGGTGCTATTACAGGTTAAACACAGTGTTAATTAATTATTGTTGTTATTAGCTAAAGGCTGAACAACACTACTACTTGCTAAAAGAACTGACGATTGCTTTCACAGCCTATTGAATTAAGACTAACTAAAAAAGGCCTACCTAAAGTCCTGTAGATGCCAAGAAGGCCAGGTAAAAAAGGGGAACGGAAGTGTTAGCTGAGTTACTAGAGAGGTGTGAAGCAGCTCAAGCAGGTTTTAGGAGAGATGCAGAGTTTGCTATTTGTTGTCTACCAAGCGAAAGGGTGGCATGGGAGCTAAAAGCTGATTTAGATAGATTCCTGGTTACATATTCTATCGCCATACTGGAAGTTGTTGGCATCGATTCATCTGTGATCTGCAGGATACAGGATGTCTGTTGCCTTGAGTATGACGAGACTATAGAGAGAATCAAGGAGGCAACTTTGACCAGATGGTCAAAAGCCGAAGTGAGTGAAGACCCCCCTGCTGTGAGGGAAAAGCGAGTGACTGTCTCCACAGATAAGAAGGCAGCAGATCCGGTCGTAAAGGACAGAGCAACAGGAGGTGAGAATGTCACTCCTACAGATAAGCCGGTCGCTGCAAAGGGGGGTTGGAAGGTCACACCTACAGTTGGATCTACTGGGCCAGCAGTCCTCAGAGTCAACCCAGATGGCACCACTCCAGGGAGGAACGCAGGGTCCTGCCCGGGGGTCCCATTCTATGCTGCAGAGGAGGGTGAGAAAATTACTCCCACTGTCCAAGCAGCCATCGCCGCTGCTGCCATAGAGGTCGATGACTTCACTACTGCTCCAGGGGACCACGTTGAGGAGGAAGACCATCCAGAGGGCCATCCGGAGGGAGTGCCATCGGAGGTCGAACCAGCTCCAGGGGACCACGTTGAGAAGGAAGACCATCCAGAGGGCCATCCGGAGGGAGTGCCATCGGAGGTCGAACCAGCTCCAGGGGACCACGCTGAGAAGGTGCCACTGGAGACCGCAGTTGGTACTGCTCCTGGGGACCAGGCCACGGGTGACGTGGCGGTCGAGGCAGAGGCGTCAATCGTGACAGCCACGGATGAGGACCCACTCAACACAGAGGGGTACCATCAACCAGAGGCCGCAGGAGAGGCGCCGGCGAGGGCGTCAGAGGACGTCGTCACCGACCTACTCATAGCCGGGGAGGTCGCGACAGCTGGCGGAGAGGAGCCGTCGACTGCTGAGAAGGAGGTGCCATCAGACGGCGTTGCTGCTCCTGCAGACCAAGCTGCAGGTACGGTGGAGCTGCCTCTGGAGATCGCGAGAGAAGCTGCAGAGGAGATGGTCGATGGAGCCGCGAGGGCGTCAGAGGACGTCGCCACCGAACCAATCAACGCTGAGGGGTGCCAGCCACTGGATGTCGCAACTGGAAATGCTGCACCAGGAGAGGCGCTGGCGAGGGCGTCAGAGGACGTCTACACTGATCCACTCATCACGGAGGAGGTCCAGGGAGTAGCTGCTGGAGAAGGAGCCATGGCCAGCCAGCTGGGTGGTCCTACGGAGCCCCCGGGTAACCAAGGTGGCAGGCTACCTGCTGAAAGCGGCGGCGTTTCCTCTGAGCCTCCAGTTCACAACGGTGGCAGGAGGCAAACCTTGGTTTGCAGGCCAGTCGAGGTAAAATTATGCGAATGTGCGAACTGCAAACCTCCTGACCTCTTGAAAAAATGCGAGTGTGAAATATGCAAGCCTCCTGACCTCTTCGCTCCAGTCCGGTGGGTCATGAGGAAATTGCGGAAGGAAAATAGAGGCGGGGTGCTACGTCAGGTCACTTCAGTTCTTACCGCCAGGATCCAGGCAAAGAGAATGCTTCGTCCTGGTGGGGCTGGAATAATTAGAAAAAAGAAGGTGAAGATAAAAGATCAGCCTTCTTCACCCTCTGCGGAGGGGAGCAAAGCCCCACGCTCTTTCTTGGCAGCGGCCAAGAAAAGCCCGCAGCTGGGTGCTGCTGGAAAAGCAGTCCCACCGGCGGTTGGTGGTGCCAGCAACGTGACACTGGCGAACGAACTGACATTCCTCGCTGCTACCCTCGGCGAGGAGCAGCGCTGCTAAGAGGCAGAGTCCATGTGAAAGCGACCCGACAGTAGTGACTGGACTGGTTCAAGCCTGTGCGGCTTGACTCACAGGTCTATCCAGTTATTGGCTGGGACAGTGGTACGCAGTGCGGACGAGAAGCGAAAAGACGCCATACGAGGTGTCTAAAAAATCGAAATGTCTTATTTGAGCGACTGTTTACATAGGAATTTCGAGATATACTTTGTAAATGAATGTATCATTTCTAGGATTTGCAATATTACCACAGAAGAAATAACTTAACGCATAATGAAATGTATTAAGCTACTTGTAACTTCCAAAACTATGCCACTAAGTTCAAAATGCAAACAATGGTTGGAAGGTTCTTCCGCCCAACAAAATATATTCTTTACTGATGTTTGACTCATGATCTGAGTAACCAAACCGTTTGAATTATTATTTGTTGATTGTATAAGAAGCATTTTTGTATGTGTGCTTGAAGTTTAAGTTAAGGTTTCTTAAGGTGAAATTGTAGATCAACTATTTTGATAATCTTTTAACCCTTTTGCCCAAATTACAATGTCAGTTACCATGGCAACATGCCCTAAAATAGGACATTGACTTAGTGGGAGGAGAAAAGGAAAGACAAGACACGTGAGTGTCAAACCAATGGGCCTTGGAGGGTTCATGCTTGCATGTAGATAATAACTACA